>NC_051161.1:53960448-54260448 GCF_013339745.2 Dermacentor silvarum | reverse complement strand
ACACCACCAGCATGCCTACAAAAAAAAATTTAGGGTTACCTTTGAAGAGTGGCAGTTTGGGCTAATTGGTATTTTATAGTCTAATAAGTTTTAAAGCACAAACAAAGACGGGACGACAAGAACACAGATAAGCGCTTGTCTGTGTTTCTTGTAGTCACGTCTTCGTTTGCGCTTTAAACTTATTAGATTAAAATTACCAGCTCTGCAGCTTTGCAAAGATTGATTCAGTGGTATACAGAGGAATCTCGATGATACGAATCTCACGGGGTCACGGAAAAAATTCGTATTAGCCGAAATTCGTATCATCGAAACACACTTAAAATTAGCTAAATTAAAGAGTCGAGAGGTGAACTCACTCAGGCACACATACGTAAAAAGCATTTACAGTATAGACCACTTATAACCGTTTATAGTGCAGAACTGGCTACAACGCGGCCTTTTCCGACTCCCGTTTACCCTCCCATAGAACTCCATGTATACGCATACCGCTTACAGTGCAGCCGCGTGAGATGAAATTGCGGCTTCCGCAGGAAAATCTCGCCGACAAGGGCTGTAGCGATCACGAGGTGCGCCCACCGATGGGAGAGGAGATCATCGAGGGCGATGCGGAGGAGGAGCATGAGACGTGCAGCACGAGTCCAAGGGCGATAAAGTCGTCACCGCGCGCCGTATGTGCGAGTGAAAGTGCGCGGGGGACGCGCGCCTTCACGGACAGCGAACGCACAGCGGAGAGCAAACGCGACTTCCGTTGCACGAAAGGCCGTGGGGGTATGGTATGGGAGGGAGGGAGGGGGGGGGGGGCAACGCTGTGCTGCGGCGCCAAATGCATATCTTGCAACCGAGCGCAAGGGTAACTGGCAACGCAATCTCCCCACGCGAAAGGAGCAAAGCGGGAACGTAGCGCGGGAGGGAGGGAGTGGGGGGAGGGGGGGTGGGGGCGGCTCCTACTCTGTCAACAAATGCGTTCTTGTACTTTGCGCCTGTGCCGGCTATCGGTGTTGTCGGGCGCACCTATCTTGAACGCGATCTCCACACCGCTCTGACCTTTGTATGTGCTGTGCTTTCGCCGCTCAGTTTCCGTTGAAGCGATAGACCGCATGAACCTTCGCTTGCTGCGGCGGCCGCGCACGGCGAAGCGCGGCCGCCGCAGCGAGCGAAGAGCAACAAAAGCGCCACGTGCGGCCGCCGCAGCAAGCGAAGAGCAACAAAAGCGCCACCGCTTCAAGCTTCAAACTCCTTGCGCCCAGTCGCAGCTTCCGCGCTGTCCGGCGCCGCATCCGCGCCTCCGCACCAAAAGAGAAAGGGAAAACGCGCGTGACTGCGCGCTGTTCTCTTTCGCGGCTGTCAGTGGGGTGGCGTTTATTCGTATCAACCGACGCGGGTCGAAAATCGATTCGTAACAACCGTTCTCTAGCACGTTGCAAAGTAATGGGGCTCGGCCGGGACCTCAGAAAAATTTGTATCATCCGGGAATTCGTATTAGCCGTGATCGTATCATCGAGATTCCACTACTACTCATTTGTAACATATTTAGCCAAAGTGAAATTTTGTTGCAATTAGCCTTTAATCCAGAGCCCACCACTATGGCGTCCCTCATAACCCGCTGTGTAGTTAAAAGACCTTAGCCTCACAACCTGAACACTCTGAACGCCACTTGGTCTGTGCTCTCCACTGTGGCTGCCGGTGAGTGTCAACACCTAGACATTTCTTGAAATGTACTTGCAGACTTCAGCTTTCTTGGAGATTTCTGCACCAGCCAACTATTGCATTTGGAAAATTTTGCAACTCTTTTAGAGACTCTCTTGGCAGACCGTGTTTTCGGTGAACACCTGCTAACGTTTTGTGTTGTTCTTCCAAGTTTCTTATTGTGTCAGTCCTCATGAGGGGGGAAGTGTTCTTGTTTGTTTCGTTTGCCAACTGCTGAGGAACAGGTGGAAGTGTGACAGTCTGAAATTGCCCTCTTCACAGTACCCGTTCTCCTTCTGCTAAGCCGCGGGATGCGACAGTCAAAGAGGCATCCTCGACAACTCCCGTGTCGGGAATTATGACGAGGAACCGTCGTGCTCAAACTACATCGCAGACTGGCCTGGGACGGGAGTCCGCATTTCGCTCCAAGACTGCAACTCCGAAACAGCGCACTGTGCCTAATTGTAAGTACTATACTGCAAAACTGTGGTAGACTTGCAATAGAACTGGAAGTTGGGAAAACGATTCATTGTTGAATTCCAGCACCCACAATAGGCTAAGGACTCGGGGGCGTGTCCATGTCCCCCTTATTGTCTTAGAACTATTGATGGTAGAACCCTACGCTATGCCAGGCAAATGACACTGACAGAAACGTCTTGGTGTTGTCTCGGGAAAGTGGCGAGTCATTCGTGTCAGAGCAGGTACAAGTACGGGGAACAACATGACTCCAGAGAATTTTCACCATGAAAGAAATGCTTTAGGCTGGCAACTAGTAGGTTGTGCCTGCTGGGGGGGAGGGGGCGTGACCACAGGTTGGCGTGACCGCAAGGTGTGCATTGGTCACCAGTCATAGTTTGTCGTGCAGCCTCCTATCAGTCGCCGGTGTGAATGCACCTTGAGGTGTTCATTAGTGCTAGTAACATAGTGTATAGTTGGTACAGACTTTGAGCTGACCACTCTTCACTCGATCTTTACATATTCGCAGTTGTAGAGAGGGCCTTTCCATTGGAGTCTGTCATTTGCAGAACTTTCCTTTACCTGGCAAGCTCTATGTGCTAAGAGCCCGACGCAATTCCATATTCTTATGTGGCGCCCAACTGTCGCATGATGTTAATGTTGGAGCCATGTGCCAACGCCTCCCATAGCACTGTGGCTGTAAGCATTGCTGTTTTTGACATGACTTAGTGCAAAGTGCTTGCACCACCTGAAGATGCCAGGCATAATGGAATGGTAGCTGGACATGCTTATGAAAGCAGTTATGCTCAGCTGTCACTTTAAGCTCATGTGCACATAGAAGACTCCATCATACTTTTTCGTATACAATATCTCTTACAGCAATCATTTCTTGTATGAGAGCACATTGCGGTGCAAATGGACAGTGAAACAATGACCCTATTAAGTAACGAAAACATTTCTGCCTAGGACATCGACATCCATGCACCCTAAATAACATGCTATAAATTATAGCCTGTTTCTACGACCCAGTTTCGATTTCAGACCATGGGAGGTGGGTAAGTCGTAATGCTATGGTACACTCACTCCATGATACATTGGCGTGTGCTAACTACAAAGATGCTACACGCTGTCTTCGAGGAGCCAGTGTTGACCAGTTCATGTTATACCTGTGCTAACTGTGTCTGTAATGTGGCCTGCTCACTGGCTGGGCCTTTTTTGTGTGATACCTGTTGCGTCTTGTCGTGGGCCCAGCATCCTCAGCACAGGCATCTGTCGTGGACAAAGAGAACGTCAGTGAGGCCTCCAGGGATGACGCAGCTGCAAAGCGTAAGGCGCAAGAGTCTCCCAAAATCCATCCAAACACGAGGACCCGGAAGCAGTTGGCCGTTGGACTATCTCCTTTTGGCAGGGGTCAGTTGTTTTTTGCCACGCACCTGAGAAAAAGTTGCTGCTGTGGCTGGCGGCTTGCTTGCAGATGAATGCTGCACCTTTCAGCTTGGTATTTGTCGCACGGAACTTGCACTCATGCTCATATCCAGAATTTTTTATATGTGTCAGCTGTTCTGAGCAGTACTGCTTTCCTTTTCGTTCGGTGCTGGTGGTGGTGGTGGTGATGATGATGAGGATGATGGTAACAGATTAGGCATTTTAGAGATAATCAGGTTCTTTAGAAGCCTCTATTTTCTCTCAAGCTAGTACAATTTCTGAGCAAGCCTCCAAAACCGAGCAGTGTTACTGTAAAAAAATGCATTGAGCAGTATGCAGCTAATGGAAAGCCATCAAATAGCTTTTATGCTAGGATCAATTTGAATGTTTTAATTTCCTGTGTAGTAAAATAAAGTTCCCAGAAGTGCCATATGGCTAGTAGGTATGTTTGCATGTTTCGATGACATGACAGTAAGCTTCAGAAGCATACTTACGCATAGCAGCTTTAGTCGGACATTTGGGACTTCTGTACACTGAGAAGAAGGCACCTCCTTGGAGTTTTCTCAAAGACAATGCTGCATATTGTGGTTGACATGCAACGCTGAAATGAAGAATTCTAATTCAAACCGGATGGTGTTATGTATAGTTAATTAGCTGTTATATTGGGTATGCGTTGGCAGTCCAACCTTGTGAGCTATTGGGTGGCATCGATGACGCACAGCAAGGTGCCCTGTTTGATAGGTGCCAGTGTGACAAATTCTGTGAGACGTCAGATCAACGTTGCAATGACAAGGTTGCATAGATTACAATTGATGGCTAATGTAAAAGCCTTGCGACACTTCGTGTGCGTCGGGAAGTATGTATCTGAGTGCAAGTGCTGCATGTTGGAACTCTGGGGACGCATCTTGCTGCCTGCATGCTCCTTGACACTTTCTGCACTGGCCATGTGGTTATGGCATTCGGCGACTGAGCACTAGATTGCAGCTTTTGATTCCTGGCTCTGCTGGCCACATTATGATGGAAAGTACTATACTCATGTATTGTGGTTTGCCCGGAGGTTTAACAACTTCAGGGGATCGAAAATTAATCCAGAGTCTATCAACTATTGCATCTCTTGCAGTCCCAGTTTTGCACTGGGACATAATACAGTAAAGGAGTAGCTGACATCACATTTCAGACTTATCTTTTTGCGTTAAGTCAGTCTGTCAATCAAAAAAGTGTACTTTCGCAATGAAATGGAAGATTCAAGCCCTCTAAACCTTAGAAAAGATACTGGCAAGTGTCCGGGTGCACCCCAATTAACTTGCTATAAAGCCTGTTTCTATGAGCCAGTTTTGGTTTCAGTACCTGGGAAGTAGATAAGTCATAAAGCCATGGTACACTTGCTTCCTCTATTCGTATGATTACTATGGCCCCACATGTGAGCACAGCCAGAAGAAATGTGTACCTCACTGATTTCTTTTCTTTGTGAGCAACTTGCCTTATTGCTTCAGGACGTAGTATAACGTCGATGATGCCAGGTCCAGCATTTTGAGACCAACTTTAGCATAACGTAAGTCTTTCCCAACATTCATACTGGATAAGAGTCATGTGGTAGAGTTTTGACAACTTTGAGCACACCTGTCAGTACTCCTTTGAACACCATCGACCGATCAATGCATGCAGCTTGCTATTGCACCCAAATGCACCATCACAGCTTACTCTGGCTGTTTGCTTCGTCAAGCCTTGCTGCATATTTATGGCCACATCGATATATGTCCTAGGTTTATTGTTGGTGTCGGTGTTGTCGTGTCATCCTGCATTTGTGGAGCATGCGAGCACGGGCTGCCATTGGGTCTCCCGCAGTGGCACTAGCTCAAGCCCGAGTTCGTTTCTCCGCCGCTCCTTCTTGGCCCTTTTTCTTTATTGCGTTGCCTTGGCATAGCCTGTTGCATGAAATATAATGTGCTCTGGTGTGTCTAACTGAGAAGTGTTTTCTTACAGCTAATTGGGGAAGAAAGAAGAAAAGGTTTGGGTATTTTCTGTGCTTCAGATCATGCAGCCTTTGAAACAAAGCCGCTGTACTCTGTTTTATTAGTGGCAGGCAATGCTGTTGAAATGGGGTGACTTTTTTTCTGGGGAGTGCATTCATGGTCAAAATAAAATGGAACAAATAATAGAAGGTAAAAAAAAACACAATAGATGACTCTGCATTGCACTGACTCCATAAAAAGCCATAACACATTAGAGTTATGGCATAAAGGGCCTGTAGATCTCAGATATAGACCACCTCACTAAGAAATGCATAGATCCACGCATTTTTATGGAATTTATGACCCGCTGTGGTGGCTTAGTGGCTTCAACATTGCTCTGCTAAGCCCAAGGACGCGGGCCCGGCAACGGTGGCGGTATCTCAATGGGTGGGAAATGCAAAAATGCCCGTGTACCATGTATTGGGTGCACGTAGAAGCCCAGGTGGTCAAAATTAGTCTGGAGTCTCCCACTATGGCGTGTCTCATAATCATATCCTGGTTTTGGCACGTAAAACACTAAATTTAACTAATTTAATTGTTATGCCTGTACAGGTTCTACAGTGCTATGCCTGCCTTGGCAACTGAAAAGAGCTAGTATTTCACATGTTGGGGAGCAAAATAGAAAAATAGTATAGCCATAATAGATCAAGTTATTGAGTAATGTGGGCTGCAGATTTATACAACTTGATACCGCAAAGGGTGCTAAACGTTTTTTATCGCACAGCATTGTCTGCTAAGTATGAAATGGAGCATGAATGTTCTGAAGCCCTAGCTTTCTGTTGTGCAATATCCTGAGGCTAGAGTGCTCTTTTGGGTTGAAGATGGAAGTTTGCTCTTCTAAAAAAAGCTGAGTAGGCTTGCCTGAGTCAGCAGCAGCATTGCACTTAGCTTTCTTTTGGTTCTCTTTGACAAGAGCCTTCACATTGTTAGAAAGAAGTCCTTGTAAACCACACAAGCTAGTACTAAAGTTGGGTAAATTCGGTCTCTCGGAGGGCAAAGGGGACAGAATGTGCCTTAGAAGTTTTGGCTGAAGCCATGTATTGAAGACAGAGTGAGTTGATCCCGAACACTCAGCGTAAAATGTGAATGGGCTCTAAAGTGACCCGTGAAAAATGAATTAAGCTGATTTGGGCAGCGTGAATGGATCAGGATTATATTGGGAACTGACAGCGCATGAGCCATTCTGCTGACTCCTTCGTTCATGTCCCAAGATAGCTACGAATCCATACCAATTACTTTATCTGTCCTCCTTGAAAATGAATTTACCGCAGCAGAGGAAAAAAAATTCTGCTCCAAATCAGCCATTAGAATTAACCATTAGATATCATTTCTAAGAGTGCTCTACGTACTCGATTGCTCCAACGTGCACATTTTTTCCACCAAAAAATTCGCTGATATGTGACATTCACATTAGAACAGAGTATGAAACCAAAGCTGCAACAGGTGGTGCCCAAATCCCACGCACCTTTCTTGAATCCAACCTTGGAGGCCTTGGACAGCGCTGATGAGTGATGCCAGTCCATTGTGGCTCGAATGAAATAAGTTTTCCTTTTCTAAGTGAGAGAAAAAAGAAAGGCTATTTATTTTCCATGAAAAATCTGGTGAGGGAACAATCGGCGATATACTGCATTTTGCATTCCTTCAATTGTGAAAATTGAGGTGCACGTTGCATTCGAGTAGGTACAGTTCACGTGGGCAGTGGTAGGCATGCCTGAAACAACCGTAACCGTTTTGCTTTTCTCTCTAGACTCTTCAAACATCCGACCCAGGACAGAATCGGCAGCATCATTTCGTGGGGTGAGTTTGCATCGCCTACTTTCGTATTTCATATCACATTCAAGCCTACTCCAATTTTGTGCAGATGCAGAACTAAAATTAACAGAATTCAGGCCAGCCGCACAGAAAACTTTCACGAAACATAGTGCATTGTGCCACATTCTTTAGCTACTTACCCTACTCGTGCGTTGCTGATGAGTACGAGTGTGCAGCTGTTCAAAACTTAATGAAAAACTTAACTATTCCAACAATTCTTTAACGAATAAGGAATTGAATGGTGTCGTATTTGATTATGTCTCCGAATCAAATAGTTGCTATTCATAAATGCAAATATTTTTCTAATACTTTTTGATTATTTTAGGGCATCAACTGCCCCCAATGAAGCATAAAATTAGGGGAAAATAAAATACAGTAAATTTTCATCTCCCCAGGCATAGTATATAAAATATGAGAACTTGTGTAGTGGAGCAGGCTACATCGCTTAGGTAGCCATACTTTACAGGCTATACAGCAATCATTCACACTTTCTGAAGAGTTCTGTGCATGCGAAGAAACTAGTACTTGTTTGTTCCTAATGCCCCATTTGTGCTTTTAATAACCAACACTTCATAACTACTATGTAATGGCAGAAACTTTCTAACATTAAGAATACTGTACTAGGATGTGAACATCGTATTATGTTCGTAAACCATTTGATATTTGATTTGATTTACTTCTGGGACTGTTTGGTTCATGTTCGACTCGATCTCAAAAATCGCTATTCGCACACCCCTAGGTAAGTGATGAGGAAAATTAGCGCCACAAGAGGACAACGCGCATAGGAAGGGAAGACAAAGACAAGTGCTTGTTCTTGTCTTCCCTTCCTGTGTGTGTTGTCTTTCTGTAGTGTGCAAGGTTGACCGTGCAAGACCAATTATCCCAAGAATTAATTATTCTTTACCTATGCAAATCTATTAGTAAGCACACTATTACAGTTATGTACCTTCCTCAAAATGAATCGTTGGTAAAACACCTACTACAGTAGCTCATATAACTATGGTGTTCTGTGCAAATATGTGCTCTCATTTGGGCCATCACTGAAGCAAATGCAATAAAATATAATATAATGAATTTAAAAAATGTTTAAATTCCTGTAAAATTTGTGACATCTTTTTGATTTGGGTTTTCTGTTTTTCATAAATTACTGAAAATAGTAAACTTCACGAAAAGTTAGGTATCACAGTTCGCAGATTGCATGGTAACACAGATATCAGAATTCTGCAAACTGAATCTTTTAGATCTGAAGCAGAGGAATGATTTTTGCAACTGACTTTTGTAAATTCTACAATAGCAAAGTAACAGTTTCAGGTGAACTAAATATGAATATGCTGGATCTGTAATATTCGCTGTTGCACGTAATACATAGTTGCAGAATTGTGCTATTGATTCCCTGTGAATTGGGTGCCCTTTGTTTGCTTTCATGACTTCTTGTACCACCCTGCTATGTTTTCTCACTGAGACTGCATTATCTATAAAAGAAAGTAATGTAAATAAATCCTAGATTGGCATCGAGCTTGAATTGTGAATTTCGGGCTTCAACCTTTGTCAAGATTACTGATTTTTTGGCAGTTTTTTTTTTAACTATTTGAAGAAATGAATAAATTTTCTGCTCACAAGTAGAACTTGACTCATTTCATCACAAGAGGTTTCATAAAAATCGGTTCAGCAGTTCTTCAGTAAAAGCATTTCTGCTTTCCACACATACCTAAACAGAGAAAAAGTGTTCACAATGAGTTAATGCTCCCTGTTAGCTATTATTAAAAAAAGCTTTTTATGAAAAAAAAGAAAAAGAAATGTACAAATTCAGATAGAGCTAAGTGTGCGACTTCATGCATGATTGGGTCTGCAATTAAGTATTCTGTTCTTGCCAAGCTGACATTGGGATGAATACTCCATCTGCAGTACTACTTAATTCTTAGCGCTATTGTCTTGTCAAATTATATCGCTATTTTTCGTGGGGCATTTGCACAAGGCCCCTTTCACATGGCGCATGCTGGCCTTGTATCACAAACGAACTTGGCAATGTCTCTTGTGTAAATTTCAGCCTGGTGTAAACGAAATGCACATGATTGATTTGGCATGGCACACTGTCCCCTTATTTTTTTAATTTCTTTTTTGACATTTGCCTGCATGACCTTTTACTGCTTCACCTAGCATTTCCCTGTTCACTCCGAGTGCAAAACAAAGATGTCTGTCTGAATGAATTCATTCATGTGTCATTGTTTTCCACCGCAACGGCAGTGTATGACCTCTCATCAAATAGGCTGATTGGCAGTCAGAGCCTCCTTGTTGTTCCCTGTTTGTCTGTGATGCCAGTAACAATTGTTTCCAGTTGTTTTAATTAATTGTCTCTCCACCGGTTTTCAATCTGGGTCCTTCCAAACCAACAGCGTTCACAGAGAGTTCAGCAGCTGAAGCAGCAGGCGGCGGTTGAAAAGACTGCGCCAGCCCGAACTGCCTCTCCTCCTGCTGCTGCGAAAGCAGCAGCTCCAGTACCAAAGACTTCTGCTGCAGCAGCTCCATTGCCAAAGACTTCTGCACCACCTCGCGGTGCTGCGACGAAGCCTGCAGCCGGCGTCATGACACGGTCACAGCGAGCTAGCGCTGGCGCTTCAAAGTCCGCATCAAAACCAGAGAGCAAAGGAGAGGAACAGGCCGACTGCAAAATGCAGTAGTCCTACCTTTGTCTTTTCGTAACATAATTTCCATCCCTCTTCTGTGTGCTTATCAGCCTATCATAAGCCTGTGTCTATCCGGTTAGTTTGGTGAGCGTTGCCATTACTTTCCTTTCGCTGCTCATTCTGTGCACTTTAGTTATTCTCCGTCCTCGGGCAGCGCTTTTTGCAGTCAGCACAGCACTACAAGCAGTCCTAAACAGATAAGCAATGAAAAAGCTGATGAAATTGGCACTATGTTATCACAGCTCCTTTGTGTTGATTCAGCAATTACTAGGAATCAAGACTTTGTTACTCGGCATTGGGACTTCCTCACTTATCGCTCTTATTCTGTAAAGTATTAGCATCAGGATGCAAACAGACAGACAAAGTGTTTGATGTAATGATGCATACGGTCGCCCGCATTGTTAACGTCTTCTCAAGTGCCGCTGTTTGTCTTCAGTCAACGCTTTCTGAAGAAGTGTGTGGCTGAATGAAGTGTGGTTGCAAACTCGAGGAGAGTAGGGATGTGCTTACTGTGCAGGTTATTTTTTATGGACTTGCGCTGCTGCTGCCATCATGAAGAAGCTGGGTCATTGTGTATCATCACTTATGTGTACAGAGAATTGTATTGGACATTTGGGAGACTGTAATACAGGCACCTGTATGTATATATGGCATGTGCATATCTTCGGCTTTATTTTCTTTAAGTTTATATTTTTGTGTATTTCATCAAAAAGATCGCCAGTTTTAGCATCATTTGATCACACAAATATCTACCGACATGCACTACTCGCATTCTAAGTTAAATAACCTTATGCATTTGTACGTATTTTTATCTGTTCTGCTGTTTGTAGACTTTCTCGCTTCATTAAGAATTGCGTGCATTCGCAATCATGATGTACTCCATAATTTCATTGATATTTAAAGTTTTTCAGGTTTGAAGTTTCTGCAGAAACTCGGACCAGTCTTTTCTTATGTGCCAAGATAGCGTGCACCACGATCTTGTACAGTGAACTTGCTGGTGCTGATTCAGTGTTCATATCCATTTCCATATTTATTCATTGGTCATTCCTTTTCTTATTGCATTTGTTTAGGCCTGTTTATTTTGCAAATAAAACGGCTGTATTTCCTGTAAAATGCTGCCTGTCACATTGTATTGTAACTGCTAACACAGTTACTTCCTTAGGGTGTAGCTTTAAAGATCCTCTGCTGGGCCTTTAGGCTTTCATGTACAACAGCAGTCTGTAAGCAGCTTTTGATTCACAAGAAATTCACTCACATCAAATTTTGCTAAATGCAAGTACTGATAGAGACTAGATTCCCTATGGGACCAATTATTTTTTGACAAAATGCAAACATTCACATAAACTGAGAAACATACATGTTCAGACATGATGTATACAAGAAACATGCAGCTATTCCCACTAATAATTTCTTTAGCTTTGTACATCCACTTTCCAAGAAACTATTAGAAAAAGAGAGGGGCGTTTTTTTTCTTTTTAGGCATTTCTTATGAATACAGCAGAATCTCGTTGATACAATTGTGTTTTTCAGGATAAATCGTTTTTTCTTATATACCATTTCTTTTTATATAGGATTATGTTTGGATAATGCAACTTTAGGATGATACGTTTTCTTTTCCGGTTGCCGTGAAGATCGTATCAACGAAATTCTACTGTATTCAGCGTTTCTGTGGCTGTGCTTACGTCCTGCTGTGCAATCTGCTAGTGGTCAAACAGGGGAACCGTGAACTACTAAACTGTTTTAGGAGTGCTTGTAATGGTCTTTGTGTGCGCGAGAGCACAGTTATTCTGTTTATTGCCTACTGAAAATGCAATCAGTTGAAACACACACATACTGTCGGCACTCTGACTCTGATGCCTGCCGTCAAGCAAGAATACTTCTAGAACGTGGTAGACAGCTAGAGTTCTCGTAACCGCTGTGGTGGCTTTGTGGCTATAGTGTTGCCCTGCTAAGCATGAGGTCATGAGATCGAATCGCATTTGTGGTGGCCACACTTCAATGTGGGTGAAATTCAAAATCGCCCGTGTACTGTGCATTGGGTGCACGTTAAGGAAACCCCAGGTCGTTGAAATTCAGATCTTGGTTTCGGCATGTAAAAGAACCCCAGAATTTAAATTGCAGAGTTCCTGCGACACCCAGTGGGAGCGCTGGAGTCATGACAATTTCCAGTGGAAAAATGGGTGCTGGTAGAAGTCTGCAAGTATGGGAAATCAGTTTCGTGGAATGGTGGAGGGAGGTTCACGAATAGGAAAAGGAAACCCATACAGGTTTCTCGAAAGGCTTTACAATTGAAGGGCATTTCATCCTGGTCTGGCGATCGAACTCACTGGACGAGGACCAGGGACTTTCTTTTCAAGAAACCTGTATTGGTTTCGTTTGTATAACTTCGTATTACAGTTGGGTGAATGACAATTTTCTCTTTCAGACCTGCAAGTGCTGTAGCTAAGCATGCAAGACGTCTGAAGCACTTAGCAAGAAAAAGAAAGCTTTAGAACAAGAGGACATGATAGAAGGCATGTGCGCATGTCCATCCTGTTGTCTTTTCTTCTTCAAAGAGTGTTCCTTTTCTGTTCTACATGCTGCACATGTCTGAAATGTCTAGGTTCCAACTAAGTCAACGTGGTGCTTTAAAGGGGCACTAAAGAGAAAATTAGAAATCTATGTTTAAATACGCAAGTTTATTTTCGACGTTGCTATCAGTTAAGTTGCCGTGTTAATAAATCGCCTGTCTACATTAACAAGAAGTCTCAGTTTCGCCGGAAAGGCGAAGCATCAATTGCCATAGCAAATTAGTAGAGCTATACAGAGTAATGATAGTAGTTGTATCGGCTGCATAAACTTGGGCACATTCGCTTACTAACTGAAGTAACAAGCATGGTGTCAGCGCGCACAAGCAAACGTGAATAGATCACGCTCGATGACTGCATACAACCACTGTGAAAACGCGGGCGTGAGCAAGCGCGGCAGCAGCAGCAAGCAAAGGTTCGTGCCGTCTATCGCTTCAACGTAAACTGAGCGGCGAAAGCACAGTGCATACAAAGGTCAAAGCCCTGAGGAAATCGCTTTCAAGATGCGGTGCGCGTGCCAGCCTGAAGCCGCGCAAAGTACAAGTACGCAGTTGCTGGCAGAGTAGAAGCAACACCCCCTCTCTCCCGCGCTTCCTTCCCGCTTTCCTCCTTTCGCGTGGGATGTTGAGTCGCCAGTTCCCCTTGCGCCCGGTCGCAAGATCACATTTGGTGCCGCAGCTAAACGTTGCCTCCCCTCCCCCATGACCTTTCGCACGACTGAAGACATCGCGTTTGCTCTCCGCTGTGCGTTCGCTCTCCGTGAAAGTGCGTGTTCCTCGCGCTCTTTCACTCCCACATACAGCATGCGGGGCGCGGCGATGATATCGCCCTTGGACTTTATACGAAACCTCACGGCGACGCCGACGGCAGAAATCCGCTTCGAGTGCCCAAATAATTGCTATCTCAATAAAATAAATAAAAGCCCTTATTACTTTAAGGAGAATATATGGTAAGTCGGAAATGCGCAAAAACAAAAAACAAAAAAAAAAAAAAAAAAACGTGGCGACGCCACTTCGAAGTTTACACACCAGCTTGGCGTCACGTCATGGATTTTGGCTGCGTTTGCTCAAGCCTTTTTAAATGCAAAGCATTTCTTGGCGAACATTTGCCACTTTGACAGTATCTATCTAGCTGCCTATGTCTTGGTGCTCTCATGGTTGTATCGTTAACTTGGTATTTACCAAAATTGTCATGCTATGACAAGAGTCTATGACGAACATAAATCATAGGTCATGACATGATTATCATGACGTGTGTCATGTAGGTCATGAAACAGCTGCCTACATCTTGTTGCTCTCATGGTCGTTTCGTTAACTTGGTAGGCACCAAAATTAGCATAGTATAACAAGTGTATGGTGAACATAAGTGATAGGTCATGACATGAATGTCGTGACATGCGTGTTATGTAGGTCATGAAGCAGCCCCCTAAAATGACAGTGACCCACCGAAAAAGGATAACACTCAAAAACCACTGGGTTCTGACTTGGGTACTAAGTGAAGGAAACGCTAAAGGATTATGGTAGAAGTCATGAGCATGACTCGGCAAAAATGACAATGATTCAGCAAAAAAGACGCACTCAAAATCCACTGAAATGGGTTCTGACGTGGGTACTAAGTGAAGGAAACACTAAAGGATAGTTATAGACGTTATAGTCATGACAATGACTCTTAAAAAAAATTAACACTCAAAAACCAATGGAATGGGTTCGGATGTGGTACTAAGTGAAATAAAAGGCTAAGTTCATGGTCAAAGTCACATGAGCATGACTAACGCTTCCGCCTTAAGGTCTCTTAGGCCTAGCTAAAGGAACTCCTGAGGACTCGTGACATGAATGTCATGACGTCCTGTGATGTAGATCATGAAACAGCCGCCTACGTCTTGGTGCACTCATGGTCGTTTCGTTAACTTGGTAGGTTCTCCGCACACTGCTTCGCATAACATTTATTTATTCCCACAGGGCGTACGTGATCTGCCGGCTTTTTTCCATGGCTCGGGCCTAGTACATTTTTTACGAGTAAAGACAGATCTCCCGAATTTCCAGGTCACCAGGCTGACAGGTATGCATTGGTGTCCCTTTAAGCAAAGCATGTGAGCCGTGCGTTCAAATCCATTGAAATGTACCGCACGGCCTGGACGGGTGGTGTTGCACGTCGCCGTCTGTATTGCACGGTGCAGGCGTTAGTGCAAGAAATGCCAGACTCGCGGTAATAGAACAGATCCCCCCCCCCCCCCCCCCCCCCCCCTTCGCCGCTGCCACAGGAGCAATCCGGAGGAACAGCAGGTGGATTTTTTTCTTCCTGCGAGTGTGTCCGGCTTCAGTAAGCCTTTCCTGGCGATGCAGCCACGCAAGTGGCAGAAATGACGCCAACATGTGACCACCATGCCATTAATTCACGGAGGAAGGAAAATAACTATACGAGTGAGCGTAACGTGATAAAATTGACTCCAGAGAAAGTCAGCCCAGCACGTGATGTGCTAGGCGTTTTAAAAATTTTTGCCTCAATGGCGGGAGGTCCCTCAACGATGACGGGCGGGACAGCAATGGGCGGCTACCGCACTGCGTTAAATGCTGCACACCGGAAGCGAGGAGTCGTACAATCTACTCGTTACCTCTTTATCGGCGCTAAACCACGTGTCCTCTCCCGCACCAATCTGGGAGCGCGCCGCAGTACAGTGATCTACAATATGGCACTCTATATTGTAGAGCAATGGGAATCCTATGTTTCCGCGCGACCTCACGTCTCGCGCGGAAGCGACCTGACGTCCCCCCCCCCCCTCCCCCGAGAGATGACGTCGTTCGGTCAGATGCAGAAAGCTGCCACGGTATTCGAAGAAGGCTATTCGCTTTAAAATTACTGTTTCTCAACTGGACTCCAAACAACGCGCAAACGGTCTAGGAAGAGTCTTCTACAGCAAAACTGTTAGTGCGGCGAGAAGCGTTCGAAAATGGTATAGCCTAGTTCTTACGTTGTCCTGACAGAACTACGTCATTCACCGAGTATATATTTAAGGAGATGGAAGGGTGGGGGGGGGGGGGGGGGGGGGGCACGCCAGGGGAGATGTGCAGGCAAATTGCTCATACCCCCCTTAAGCCATTGCATAAGGGAGTATGAGCCATTCATTGTCTTACGTGACGGACACATTTAATAACAGAGGTGATACGCGAATATGTGTGCGTAGCTATAGTCACGATGACCACCTATCAGGACAATAAAGTATAAACCGCATGCACGCGATGTTCGTGCCTTTGTTCAAAATGCTGTGTCACCGCTGTGTCGTGTGCTAAACACCTTCGCTGGTCATCCACCTTCACAGAGTGGAATGGCTCATGATATTTTTTTTAATAGAGAATATTTGGTGAAAATAAGTGTCAGGTTATGAGTGTTGTGTAGGCAGAGGAAAATGTGCGACTTAATTACGCCCTTTACAGCAGATTGCGCTCCGGAGGATTTTGAGTGTATTTCACGAATGGTGCAGAATTTAGCCCGCTGCCTTGGGAGAACTATATATAACTGCCATCGAGATTCAATTTAGGGCTTGGAATCGGAGGAACATTATGAACGATGTACATGCAAAGTTAAATGTGTGTGTTAATAAATTACAGCATTTGTAATAGCATCCTTAAAAAAAACATCACCGACACTTACGATACTCCCTAATGCGAAATTTGAGCGCAGCTCTAACCGTGTTTGCATTTCTGCTGGCGCGGACAATCTGTCTCGTACGGCACGTTGCAAACGGAGCGAAGTGGGGCGCAACTGCCTCGCTAATCTGGAGATCGCAAGAGGCAGCGCGTGGGTGACGCGTGGGCGCGATTCACAGCAGCCGACGCAGACAAACCTCCCAGACGACGCGCGCTACTCTGGCGCCATCTTGTAGCCATCGTCGCCACTCTACGCTTTTCTTCTCACGCTTTCGTCAACCCTCGTCTCATACCCTCGTCTTTCGTCCGTGTTTTTCATCCCCAGCTGCACTCTGCGTTCGCTCTTTCATCATTCGCTGTGCTCGTTTGCTCGGTCACGCCGACGCCGCCGCTCGCCGCAGGAGCGGGCGCCCAAGAGCTGCGCTCTAAAAGTGCTTGAAAGCGTTGTACGGTAGTTATCCGCTGTGTTCTCGAGAAAACTCTACGGGGCTCCGAGTTCACGGTCTGTGAATATATGGGGGGAATCTTGTGTTATTTGTGGAAAACGTACGTTTCTGGCTTAAGTACGAACTCCGAAAATAATTACTGAAAGCATGTTTCCCCATTTTCATGAGTTGCGCGAGGCGCCCACAGTGTCGTCGGCGAACTAAACGAGTCGGGTTGTTTATATTTCGTGGAAATAAGGGGCCAGTTGAGAATGATGTGTAGGCAAAGTTCAAAAGTGTGTGGATTAATTATGCCCTCCGCAGTAAGCGCTCTAGAGCGTTACAAGTGCGTTTTAAGAAACGGCTTAGAATTTAGCGATAGCTGTTCTGTAACGACAAGAACAGCCATTAAGATCGAATTTTGTATAAATGAGGAGAACATTATGAGTAATGTGCACAAGAAGTAGAATGTGCATGTGATGCACGTGATCTGATAAAAAATGTCGCGCGGCACTTCTTTGTGTTTCGCGGGCTTCTTTCAGGCTTGGAAAAAACATTTATGTAGCACGTATCGAGCAACAGCAAGCTGGATCGGAAATTTTTCAAGATGGTCTACAATTTTCTCATTGTCAATATTGCTCTGAATGTAATAACTGAGAAGTTGATGAATCAATAATAACTACTTATGTAATTAGGCGAAGCATAAGAAATAGTTTGACTTGCTCCAAATTAAGCGATGACAAACATTACCTTGGTTCTGTCCAGCTAAGTGGCACTCGCATATTTTTAAATTTAAACTTAGCGGTGGTGCCGCTGGATGGCGTAGCGAGTCCAGAGGCATTAGAGTTACTGTATATGCATAGTAACTCTTAAAAGTGATAGCAGTAGTGGTTTATTGTGGGAAATGACGCTTATTTCTGCTGCCCAATAGAGAGCACGGCGCAGAGTGATAAGAGGAATTTAGGAGGGATAAGACAATGACCTCCTCGCCCGCCGCTCCGTGCAGGGTGGCGACAATTCGTCTGCTACGGCGTCCGCCATGTCAGTGCCCACTCGATCGTCAGCGCACGGCTGACGCCCGTGTGTAATAAGCTTTTCAATTAAGGTAAATAAAGCATTTTGTGCAGCAAACAATACGCAAAATCAGTATTAAGCGTTTGCAGTGAAAGGGTTCGGCATGTGGTCGTTTAACAATTTTACCAAATGGTAAAATAGCAGTTTAAACCTTTTTTTTTTTCTGTATACATATCTGGAACCTGCAACCTTGCGGCCCACACCCCGCATTTTTTTTTTTTTTTGCAATTTCTTGCGTAGCAATGTTTAAACGCAGAATAACGTAGTCCGGTGCTTGTGCTCTGCATAATTTAGATATCGAATAGTGGGACTAAAAACTTACGTTTCGGAAGCTAAATGAACCTTCAAGTTACTGCCTTTTCCTCTATAGGATTACATTGGGGTGATGTCGCACACTTAGTTATGTTGTATTTTTAACACTAAGAGGTGGAATATTTTTTAATAGAATATGTCCCTTCGGTAAGGTTTCGTTTATGTCCTGAAAGCTAACATCTTTTACAGCTTTACTCAGTGTAACGAAAGATTATAATAATTATCCAGTGGTGTAATAGATGTTACAAACAACATGGGTTATTTAACGCGCGCCCGCTATTGTACACTATTTATTTTGAGAAAAAAAAAAAGCAGGCGGTCAATGAATCTGCACAGTACACAAAACGACTGAAGACGTAGTTCTATGCAACAAATAACAGTTCAACGAAGAGTAGCTTCGGCTCAAGCCACTTGCCCGTCGATAGATCCCGACATCATTTGCCGCAGATGCATGTGCTGCCTCACCATGACGTAACTATAAATAAGAAACTTATCAACAGGCGAATAATTTTTGTGTTCCTGGTAAACTTGTATACCTGAACGCACTATCTCGCTAGAAAAGGCGGCCGCAGCCTGCAATCGAGAAGAGCGTCTCTGTCCAACCGACGATTCCTTCGAAATGCTCCATCGCAGGATTTTAACACGCACATGGCGTCCCAACCAGCCAGCGGCTGCATGCGAGTTTATAAAGGGTGTCCCAGCTATCACGCAGCACGATTTAAAAGAAAAAAAAAAGGGGGAAAGGCGTTACGCGAAGCAAACCTATAGTGCGTATTGTTTCCAGTACAACGGAGTAGCCGCCAGTAATTTTTTCGTTGCTGAGATTTGATTAGCTAATTGTAATTAATTATCTAACTCGACAAGTACCGCCCTAATTATGAAAGTGTCAATGAGAAAATTGTAGAGCAACATGAAAAAACTCCCGATACAGCTTTCTGTTGCTCAATACGTGCCACATGTGTTTTTCCGAGTGTGAAAGAAGTCCGCGAATACACGCATGACTGCCTCGAGCGGCCAGTCGCGAGGCAGTTATGCGTGCATTCGCGGGCTTCATTGCTTGTTTGCCGTTTTGCTTTGTTTACCAGCCTCCCTTATTTTTTTGGATACGTCTTGCGACGGTGCAATGGCATGCCCTTCATCGGCAAGCGTCGAAATTGAAAGAGGTGAAAAAAAAAAAAGGGGGGGGGGGGGGGGGGGCAAGTGGAACCGGCGATACTGCTGCGTAAAGGACTGTCACAACCACGAAGGCCAGCCCGGGATAAAATTGTACAGGTTTCCTGGCAAGTCTTACGAAATCTAACGGCGAAAGAAATGGATCGCAGCTGTGGGGAGAGTAAAATAAGTCAGCTTCTTTCATATTTGTGAGAAGGGTTTGTTTCGTAAATCGTGCTACACATGCGCGTTTCACAGCTCGTTGTGCGATGCCAGCGGCCATGGCCATCTGCTGAATATTTAAAAGACATTTGTCACGACTGTGCTGATTTGACGACTGCTTGCCGCCGCCTTAGCATTCGGTATGACCAGCATTGCACTGGCATGTGCGATGAGCAATATTTTGTGCCAAGGAAGCCTATTTTGTGCTGGCGAGCGCTAATTCATAGACGATCCTCATTTCGGCCACTGGCGCTTGAGAGGCGTGGTTACACATGGTGCGATTTTTCTTCTGATTAGCATTTGCGATATAGCATTGCAAAAGCAAAGCGCGTATGCAAACAAAGGAATTCGCAAGCGAAATCGTATCTTGTGAAAGGGGCCTAATGAGCCTCGATCATTGTACATGGTGAAAAACGAACATTGGCGTCATGTAAATTAAGCTCGCGTAGTTAATAAATCTCGTTTTTCAGCGCAGCGGATGGCACACAGTCAATGTCAGTCAAGATCGCGCCCGATCAGGATCACATTTCTCAATTTCGATCAAGCATGGTCACTGCCACACGGTCCAACAATCCGAATCGAGCTAGTTTAGCTCACTCGACATGACTGCATGTGCTGAGGACAGCCTACGAGTGAGCGTGTAGCTGCACGCGGTCCAGATCGATCTGCATGACAATTTAAAGTAACAGTGTGACATCAAATGATAGGCCGCGGCGTACAACGCGCCGGAGCAAAATGAGGTATGCATTGCCAACAGTGAGGCGTCGGTTAAAAATCGGTCAACTACAATGTTTTCAGGGTGCCAGTTTAGTGACTTCAATTTTAGTGAAACAGTAGGCTTTACTCACGTGAAGGATGATTTCGTATAGTTGTTTTCCCTGCTGCGAACGGCACTTCGCGTGAACGTCCACGCCGTCCACTTCTTTCACAGAGGTAACATGCGAAGCAGCGTAGAGCTTGTCTCCGCTGGTTAACGCTGCACCATGAAAGTACTCGTCTATTCCTTTAATAGGCCTGAACACCCCGCAACAACTATTTGTGACATCACAGAGGGCTACGCATGCCCTTTCACGTACACACACGCACAAAAAAAAAAAAAAAAAAACCATAGACGACGGATCGCGGATACGCTTACGGCTTTCGGAGACGTGTATACGTAGTTTCGAAATCTCGCGGTCTTCCCACCTTCCCAGTTTCGCGCCGCCCACCGCATTGCGGCACCGCTGCTGCGCAGCAGCGCCGCCTGTTCACTGTACGGAGCCTATTGACCCTATTCGCGGAGCAGTTCGCTCTAGAGGAACGAGATGGCGCTATCGGCGGCGCACCATACGTTGCCTCAGCGAAGGCGCCCGAATACGAAACCACTACTGCTTCTGCCCTGCTACTATGCGATCAGCTGTCTGAAATGCAAGTGGGTGTTCGCTCATGCACTGTGCCCAATTCATGCTGCAAAATGTGCAACGATAAAGGGAAGACGTGTGCGGTAGTTAGCTGCAAAAATAGTGATTCGCATATTAAGGAATCAACCTGTGTCGCCGCTACTACATAAGGACTGCCTGTGCTGTCGGCCCTTCGCGATGCACGGCTTTCCTTGAGGATAAAAAAGGATAATTCATCCGCCAGCGCTGTATAGCTAACCTCCAAAGAAAGGACTTCAACTGCGCAACGTCAGCGCTTAAGAGTTAGTACCGCTCGTTACATAAGGAAGTAACGCCACTTACTGGCATAGTAAGTTTCTCGCACGTTATTTACACACATCTATCCCTACTCGCACGCAAACTTACACGCACCCTATCGCCAACGTATCAATAATAAGTGAATGTGCGCACACTTGAATCAATGTGCTGAAGCGTGAGTGACGGCGACTACACCAAGACACGATTGTTGGAAGCTGAACGTTTCGTGACGGTCCACAGAGTAAGCGATGGACTAGCGATAATATGTCTTTTCTACAAGCTACCACAAAGTACAGAACATTTACATTCCAAGATTTGTGCGCAGCAAGAACAAATCTATCGCAGCAGAGCACACCCGCGAGCGATTGGGCTGAAAATAAACAATCAGATGGCCGCACCGAGGAACTTTACCGAGTCAAAAACATGACAAGCCACTGCTTCAAAATGTTTGGCAAATAAAGAACGAAGAGCACACAGATCCCGATTTAATTCATAAGTGGAAAGTTTGGGCAGCTTGGAATACATTTCTGGCCCCGCTTTTAATACAAGCACTGTATATGCTGCTCGCGCCGTTTGGACAAGTCGTAATGAGCTTTGAAAGGCCTTACATGTCCACTAAAGCTGTGGTCAAAGCTTCATGTCGTGCGCAAAGCCACCGTCTAAGATATGCGTCGAAACGGAGGTTTGCTGCGCTGCACCGGCATCGCGCGGTTGCATTGTAAACGCGGAGGCAACGGCGGCAGCTGAGGCAAGCAATGGACGCGTCACCACGTGATCAAACATGGCAGCGCCCCCGGGAGCGCCGGGAAAAGGGTCAATAGTAAGGCCGCTCGTCCAGACTCATGGCATGCAGGAACTCCAATAACGATTTAGCTGGGTACCTCGCAGTGAACAGCGCTCTCCGACAGTGGTTGCCTGTCGCGACAAACTGAGGTATGATGATGACGATTTCTTAATGCCTATAGTGTTATAAGAAACTTCATCAGCGACCAGTGATTAGCTTTAGCCGGGTGGTACAGCTATGAAACTGAATCAAAATTTACTATACACCTAGAGCAAATGCGCAGCATTTAGGTTCTGAACAAGTGGATCAAGGACAGTAATTAAATATATAAACATAGCAGCAAAGAGAAACCTTCCATGAAGTTCAGCACGGTTTTGCTCGTTGTTACGTGATATCTATGCCAGATTCCTTCGATACCTTTCTATACGTATATAGGACGCCCCCGAATCCTGCCTTCCCTTCACCTGAGTCAACATTCAGGGGGCTACGCCCGGACATTACGGCTGCAAATATTCCCGAGTGCTCTCGCGAACGTTTCTTACGGTGCGCTTCCTACAAGAATGCCGCGCGCACTGTTGCAAATGGAAGCTTGTAGGGTGCAGCGCGCCAGCCTGAAAGAAGAAAAAAAGAGGGAGCCCATTTCCGAGCCGCGCACGTTACTGAGGCCACTCACGCGGGCTCATATATCGGGTTGCACCGCTGATGTTGCGTCTTCATGAGCGCAACCTTCCTCCTTTCGAGAGAGGATGATGGGTAGAGAAAGAAAGAACAGGCCAGCCGCGCTGGCACGAAGTTGAACAACGGCGTGCTCACGACGACCCGGGCCGGAGTGGTGCTCGCGGGATGCGAGGAAAGAACAGGCTGTACAAAACAACAGCAACAAAAAAGAGAGAGAAACGCAGGCAGGGCCAGAACGGAACGCCGGAGAAACGAGTGCCCGCGGCTCATTAGGAGAGCAAAACAAGCGCCTTTTACGCCTCTAATTAATCTCTCGCCCGGCACAGCGTGCGTGCAACAAAAGAAATGAGCTCCTCCGCGTGCTAGCCAGCTAGGCCGCCCTGGGGCCTGCCAAGACGTCCTTAATCTCGGCTGCTGCAGAGCCAGGAAGAAGGGGGGCAGCAGCATCAGCAGCCGCCGTGGGGGCCCCAACACCGCCGCCGCGGCCGCTTTTGAAAAGGCACACAAATGGCCGCCGGACACGCCTCTCCCGGACCCTGCGAGACGCCCGGGAGGTGTTGCTGCGAGCCGGCATTAATCACGGTTAATTCCCCCCCTTCGCGCGCGGCTGCGGCGGCTACGCTAGGCGTTGTGTGTGTGTGTGTGTGCAACAACGCCGCTTTGGACTGGTGCTGCCGCCGCCGCCGCTGCCTCTGTTGCTGCCGGTGCGTCCGCCGCTGGTCGCTTTTTCTCGTTGAACGACCAGACGACGCGCCGGCCTTGCCTGCCGGAGCCGCGGCCGTAGCCAACGCTAGCCGGCTCGAGCGGGAGAAGGCAACTCAAGGTGTCGACGCAGGCGCGCGTTCAGGACCCCGCAGGACGGCGCCGGCTGTGCAAACGCATCCGCCTCGCCGATTGGCCGGTGGTCCGCGGACAGGCAAGGCAGGCGCGATGGTGTCCGATAAGATTCATCATTGTTTCTCTGTGCTCCGGGCCGCGCGCGGGGTGGATGGCGAGGTGGTAGTGGGTAGTAGAAAGGGGGAGGGTGTTGGGAGATAAATCACGGCGCGCCGAGCGCGGGCCCCGCCCCGGCAGTGCGCGCGGCGTGCATTAGGGGCCTGCAGGGAGGTGCCAACAGCGCCCAAAACAAAGATATCTTTGCCCCCGCCGGGCTGGGTCCAGGCCGCAATTACTACAACGTGTCAAAGATGGACGCCGATATGGGGGCCCCGTATCGCCGCCATGCGATCTACCCATTAACTCTGTTGAAAGAAGGACCCCCGCACGGGGCGCGCGGTTCGGCACCGCGCTCTGCCAGTGCGCTGACAACTGCTGCACGACGCCGTCCCTCCACTGTGCGCATCGCCGTGCGACGGATGGCGGGGATGGCGATTGTTTATATAAAACACACATAGGCGAGAAGTGTACCGGTTGAACTCGCGAGAGGAAGGCAATGTAGGATCAAGCGAAGGCGCAGTTCTTTAAGTTATCTATACTCCTTAACGACTTTCAGTACTTTAAATTTGCTCATAGTATGAGCATCGTTTACTTGACGCTTGTTGCAGTATATTGAATGTCGCCGTTTACGTGCTCGTCATTCTGGCCGTGGTGTATATTACAGTCCAGCAAGTCAGGAGTGCCGCTGGAACAGGTGTGAAAACTCTGAGCTCGGGGTTAAACTTCTCCTCTTGTTCCTAAGTTCTGAGAAGCCCAAGAGCACAAAACAGCTCGGTAAACTCTTTCTAAGTCAATGACGTTAACTTGAACGTCTGTTCCATGTACGAGCTTCAATGTTGCACGCGAGAGCTGAAGTCATAGATTTCTCCACTTGTGCTAGGCGGCGCTACGGACGCTGCTGAGCAGCGCCGCTCGCGGGAGCAAATGAAGAAGTCGCCATGCAGCGCTTTTCCGTTGGCGTATTGTACACGGAAGCACGGGCTGCGAGATTGTGTCTCCCGTGCGTTTGTTCGCACAAGTTTGCCGTTCAGTGCCACAACAACCTCAAGAAACACGAAGGGCCGACACCCGCCCGTGAAATATACATACATACATACATACATACATACATACATGCATACATACATACATACATACATACATACATACATACATACATGCATGCATGCATGCATACATGATACATACATACATACATGCATACATGCATACATGCATGCATACATACATACATACATACATACATACATACATACATACATACATACATACATACATACATACATACATACATACATATTTCTGGGCAGGTAGTACATAAAAAAGGGGAGACAGGCGTGCACTATACTGATGTTATTGGCAAAAACAAGTAAGTCGCGCTTTTTCGCTTTCGCATGCCAATTTATTTAACGTTTTCGCATGCGAAATTTTCATCCGTATCGCGAGTCAGTCGAGGGGGCTCTCGCATGTAACTGGGATCCATTATTAAAGCGGGCCATCAGGAGTGGCAGCTTCGCGCAGGTGCAGTGAGTGACGTGATGTGATGCGATATCACTGCATGATAAAAACGAAAACGATGAAAGAGGCAAAGAATTCGTCAAAGACTAAAAAAAAAAAGCGCCAAGAAACTCGCGTGAAAAGCCGCCTCACACGTACCAAGAGACTCGGGAAGATTTTACTATCACGTCGCGCGACACAATGGTTGTGACGTCCCTGAGGTGTCTAAACCCACGATGAATTTAAACCCTCGTCATTCAGGCACTTCGGAGCGCTGTCGAGTCCAATCCGGATCGGGTGCTTCTACACGGGCACTTCCGACCATGATTTTACACTATCCGGATCCAGTAGATCACGATCGTATAGGCTGTCGGTTGCGCCGTAATGCAGAGTGAGCTCATCCAACTCGATCTGGATTGTTGGACCCTGAAACAGCTACCATTCTTGATCGCGACCGAAACATTTGATTCATATCGGGCTCGATCGGTTTGCACCAGTATTAAAGAATGACCGCGTGCCAAAATGATTCAAAGCGCCGCCGCCCTCCTCACCCAACAGAACTCGTGAAGTCAAGATGCCACTCAGTATACGTTCCGAATTCTTTTTATAGAAATGGGCTACCTAATCATACGCCTGGGCTAAAGCGCTCAACTGCTTGCAACTTGCTACAACAGAAATGTTACCAATCAAGCGCGCGCTGTCAAACAAACACGAGAAAGAACAACGTGCGTTGCCGGTGCTCAATGAGCCGGTGCTCAATGCGTCACTCAAAGCACATCGAAGTATAGATGCAGCAATATTCTCGTCGTCACGAGCAAACTATCATGACTGAGCTACAGCGAAGCAACAACGCTGCCGTGCATAACGGCAAGCATTAAGTAAAACAGCAAACTTTCGCATTCCGACTTCCTTGATTCTGCGGACGGCCGGTTATCCATGCCTGCCTGCGTTCCTTTTCATACCGTTTACCCAGGAAACTGTTGAACTTGACAGGCGGCTGCAGGCCTCGGATGTTTTTGTCACTGTTGTGGCAGTTCAACACGCAACAGTACCGGACACTTTGGCTACCCGACTACCGAATCATCGCGAAACAACGGTGACGCGAGGAACAATTTTGGACAGATTGCGGGCATTGCGAGCCCCTCATGGTGCCGGCGACGTGATACATGGTGACGCCGCTCTCCACCAGGGGAAGGAGTGGCGCTGGCGTCTGTCGGCAAACTTGAGGTTGGGAGCCCCATATGCAAGTTCATTCCCAGCCTGCGAAGTGTGTGGTGGCGGTGGCCGTAACACAACGCACAAAAGCGTTCTGCAGAGGCATATACTGAAGCACTATTCGGCGGCATGCTCTGTTGTCAGAAATCGCTGCTGGCTACTTCCTCCGTAGCTGTAGCGCACTACACAAGCACAAAGAAAGGGATGGTGAAGTGCGGGCGAGTTGATCTCTAGCAACGTGTGGTCACAATGTCATAATTATAGCTGTCGCCTGTGATACGCGTATTTCGCCCATATTTGCGTCAGTTAAGACCCTCGCAGTGTTATCTTATAATAGCGACAGTGGTAAGGATTACTTCCGGTAATATTTCTGGCGACTTTCACAACTAGTTGTTGTCATAGTCATCATCATCATAATAATAATAATGATCGTAATCATCATGTTTTCGTGGCATAAGTTGAAAAACTTCAGTTGTCCACGCCCATGATTTGATTTTTGACCCTCGACGTGCAAGTTGTCGCAACATTGTCGGCATTGTCATCCTTGTCACAACGTCGTAGTGCCGTCATTGTCGTCATTGTTGTCGGCTTAGCTTTCGTCGTCTTGGGTGACACAAAAGGTTTTAGTTTAAGTAGTTGGTACAATATATATCTTTTTTTTTTCTCCTAGTACAGGGACAACGGAGCATGACTGGGAAAGAGTGAATGCACTGTCCGGCGCGCGCGACATGCAACATACGATGCGAGCACTGAAAGTCTTGTCACGCCGACCGTGTTGTTCAATGGGAATTTCACAAGCCTCCTTTTATTTTGAATTATTGTAGGCGACAGCCTGCGCATTTATTACGGGGCGTAAAAAAATTTTAAACTTTCTGTTCTTGCTTACGCAGCTTACAAAGCTTACGAAAGGGGGGTCGTTAAAGCTGGCTTCTCTGCAAGAAGGGTCTTTGACAGGAGAAGCCCGCTTCTCTTACAATAGCTTAGTTTTGCAGGCTTGCTTGTTTGTTGGCGTTATGACCTAAATGAAGTCATCCTTACGTTAATATTCGGCTTGACTCACGAGTCGTCTTGCAGTCGAGTGCACCAAGGTGTAACCGAATGTTTGAGGGCAATCTAAGGCTTCGTGCCTCGGCGACCGGTGAATGCGCCGCTTGCTGAATGCCAGTGACGAGTGCACTGTCCGTGTCCCGGGATAGTGCTGCGGCAAAAGTCTAGTGTCAGAGGCGTTACACATAAAAAGCATGTAAACGAGGTATAGCGGGTACGAGCTGGGAGGTTGTTGAAGTGAACACAGTTTGTAATTCTGCGACGGGGGCTGGTTGGTGAGGAATCATGGCTAGAAGCGCTGCTTGTGGCGTAACAAAGGACTGTTCAGAAACAAGACGACGCGCGTCACCTTGTCTGTCTTCTTGTTCCTAACCAGTGCTTTGTTACACCATAAGCAGATCGTCTAGCCATGATGAAGACAGTTGGCACGCACCGTGGCTGCAGTGAGCCTGCTACCCTATGGAACTGCCGGACGAAACGCAAACACGTTTCCAAGTTCGCTGAACTTACGGGAAGTTTCTTTTACGTTGTTAAATAAAATAAACATGCGTCGTGGGCCAAGCATAGATAGATATATACTTTCTTGATACACACACGCACACACACACACGCACACGCAAGAGCGCCAAAACAGAAGCCCACAGAAGCCCACATATCAATTTTGCACAGTATATGTATATGCATATGTATAATCGTGATTAGCTGCTGGGAAAAAGTGAAAATCTGTGGGCTTCTGTTTTGGCGCTCTCCTACATGCAGCCCTACGTTGTTTTCCTTGCCCGCAAAATTTAACAGGCTACATCGGTGGACAAAAGCGGACTCTGTCCAGGGCATCTGTTTGTAAGCAGCCAAAGGTGCTAATCGTACCGAAAGCAATCCGATGGTTTGCGCAAATGTGAGCACAGCGCAGTAAAGCGGAAGGCATCGAAACGGAGCGTTATGGCACCCTTCCCATGTACCCGCCGCTACCGTGGTGGCTTAGCGGCTATGGTGTTGCGCTGTTAAGCACGAGGTCGCGGGATCAAATCCCTACCGCGGCGGCCGCATTTGGTTGGGGGCGGAATCCAAAAACGCCCGTGTCCCGTGCATTCGGAGCACGTTACAGATCCCCTGGTGGTCAAAATTAATCCGGAGTCCCCTACTATGGCGTGCCTCATAATCAAATCGTGGTTTTGGCACGTGAAACCCCAGAATCCAATTCAATTCACCCTTCCATGTCGAATAATTTATAAACCAGGACGAATATAACTTATTTCGTACGATTCCAAATCGTACTGAAATTCAATTGTGATTCTCTCTCCCTCGCTCTCTTTAACGTATAGTGTTCTGCAGCAAAATTTATGGTTCCAGTCACTATAGCTACGATTCGTCCGTGCTCTGCAAAACCAGCAGCGCTTCCCGTTTTCCCTATACGAGTGCTGGCGGGTCCGAGTGCGCAAACAGCGATGCCGTGCGGAGAGTGGATGCACCTGCCTTGGAGGGTTTCAGTGGGGAGGGAGGTGGCGTCGTCCACGGAACGGCTTCTTGCACGGTTCCCTTCTCACCTCACGTAGTCTCAAGAACTGGCACAGACCCTCCTATAGTTATTTGTGCCGGCTCTTGTGCGGAAGGAGGGTTTACGTTAAATGCTCTTCCTCTTTAACATCGTGCAAAGACGCCGCAAGTGGTTCCATTTTTCTCTCCTGTGGTCAGTACGATCTTCAGTTGTTGGCCTTCGTTATTTCTGTATTGTGCATGGGGAAACACTCGACTATACTCCAAGTTGAAGCTCAAAGATGACGAACGTTTCCCGTTCGGTGTTTTACCGGCGTTATGGCGCGAGTGGCTTTTGCAAACAACTTCTGAAGTGAGCAAGCGCTTGTGGGTTTCTCTGTTTTGTTTATTCGCCGCGCGGGGTTTTGTGTTTGGGAAAGCAAAACACTCAGCTTCCAGCCAGACGTTTCAACTGTGGTTTTGCTTCACTCTGTGCCGGGTACCTTTCAAAAAAAATAAAAAATAAAAAAAGAAAAAAAAAAGCGAAAAGGCCAGCTATAGAAACATAACGAAGAATACACGTGAAGCTACTGTGGCTTTATGCGGATTGGGGAGTTCAGAGGCGAACAGGTAAGTAGGTCCACTGTAACGGTTCCTTTCACAGAAGTCACCTGACTCTCTGCGCAACGCGCGTGCGCGAACTGTCGTGCAAAGGTGCACGCAGCTTCTCACGTGATATCAAAGTTAAAGCTCCCGCCCCCCCCCCCCCCCCCCCCCCCCAAAAGAAAAAAGGAAAGAAAAAAAAAAAGCAGAGGGAGAGAGAGCGAGAAGAATCGCAGTTGAAGAAAAATTCGTCGTTTATTTAGTGTTTGACGTCTTCCGTTTGGCGCGATCTCTGCCTGTCTCTTCCTGTTACACGGGAATAACACTGAAATACGTCTGCCACTCGTCTGTTTTCGACAGTCACCCTCTTATCTGCGCAGTCAGCTGATCCCACCCAACTTTCTCTACTCGAGTCCTGTGCATTATAGCAGAGAATAGCGAAGAAGCACGAGGGGGGGGGGGGGGGAGGTAGGGCGTAAGAAGGTTCGTTGGAACATTCACAACAAAAGGCGCGCAGCGAAAAGCACATATGCTTCTCGGCTGACTGAGCGGGACGTCCCGTCCCTTCTCGTGTTACCACACTGAAGATACATTTGCTCTTCCTGATAAAGGAAAACAAGTAACACACGGCACAAAAAGAAGCAGACCAAATGAAACGTAAAGGCAAAAAAAAAAAAAAAAAGGAGATGCATGGGAATCCCTGCCGTCGTGAGTTTCGGAAATTTCTCTTTCTTTTTCGCGCTCGTGCTTGCGAGCTTAAAAACGCGCTTGCATCTATCGGCTTTCTTCGATGTACACGGCGCACTTAAGATATCGTCTTACTCGAGCTTACCCCTAAGAGCACCTCGCGCACACTGTCGAAATTCCGTCTTTGTAAGCAGGTACCGTAGATGGGGGGTCAAATATACGCAAGACCATTACCTAGATTGCGGAAAGCCCACTCACTTGCTGATGCAGAGGAATTGGGAGTTGTCACGGAAATGCGTACGTACATTCCATTGGCCACAGTACACCGCGTGATCCCGAGGCTTTTAGTGCTGTTAACGTTTCAAGCGCGAACGAATGTTGCGGACATATGTCCGTGTTTCACTGGCGCCGAACTGTAATACACATAACAGGTGTGCCAGCGCGCGGATTTCCATGAGAATTCTGACCCCGTTTCCTTCCCTTCCTGTCACGCCCTTTATTTCTTAACGGGACCACACCTTTGCGGATACTTGACTCACTTAGATGCGAAGTTTTTCGCTAGGAGGGAAAAAAAAAAAGCATACGCCAGGGGTGATCGACGGGGGTTGGGGGATATCTTCATATGAGAAGAGAACTTAGTCGCAACACGGTCAGAATAATGACAAGCCGGACCGTGATTTACTGGAACGTCATTTATCTGTTTGCCGAGCAGCGTTATCGCCGCTAATGAACTCGCAACGCGCCAGCCTCAAAGACAGAGCAGAAGCCCATCAAGGGCCACAATTAAGCTCGTTCTCTTTCTCTTCTCTTTCTTCTTCGTTTTACGATCGGAGTCACGTAAGAAAATCCCACGCTCGCAGGAAGAAAAAAAAAAAACATTCTTTGAAGCTAGGGGAAGGCCGTCACTAATAGAAAAGTAGCTGTCCGGAAAGTTCACAAACCGATTCAGTATGGCGCCGAGTTTAAGTGACACGCGACAGAGAGAAAGAGAGAGCGAGAGAGGGAAGAAGCGGGCACAGCACAAACTAGACGCGAGATAAGCAACGCCCAAGAATCACGACGCTTCAGGGCGGAACGAGAAGATGGCCGGATGGTGGCATGGGATGGGAGTGAAGCCGTTCGGACTCGTTTATCGGGACATCCCAGGTTATAAATGATCCCGCTATAATTTATCAGCGCCCAGAGAAAAGACGGGTTAACGATATAACTGACGTGTGGGTAAATCGGAGCTAAAGGAAAAACAAGCGCCCTGCGTGGCATGCTTCGGGCGCCCGGTCAGTAATGACTGTTGCGACGAGGCTGCCGCCGCTGCTGCTGCTGCCGCTCATTTCCGTCTCGCCGATCCGTCCACTGCCGTTGCGCCTGCGTGTATATGTATATACGTATCAACGCGAGGCACCGACGGTGGTTTCAACGTACTTCTTTTCTTTGCGTCCTAGATGGATGGTTCCGGCACGAGCGTATGGATGGATGGATGCGGTTTGCCCCCTTGAATCCGGGTGCCGTTTCTTCGCCTCCCCCCCCACCCTTTCCCCCCTGGCAGGTGCCTATTGGCCGTGAAAATGTGCGTATATATATACCTGTTTTCTTCAGCCTTACGCCTTGGCAACTATTGGTTCTTCGAGCAGGAAAGAAAAAAAAAAGAGAGACGGTGCTCCAGTTTTGTTCCGGACAAGGATAGCTGCGTACATTCATTGGAAAAAATGTAAGGACGCTGAAGACATAGATATATGTATTACAATCGAAGGCGATGCAAAACGCCGCCTGTCAGCCGAAATGCGTCGCAGATTTACCAGGCTAATGTGCCAGCAAGCGTAGACCGAGACTCGGTTTGTCTTGCGTTATGGCGCTCGCACACATTCGCATGCATACTGATTGGTGTGCCATGAATACGTCTTTACGTTGGAAGCTCGGACAACTCCTTGTCATTTGGGATAGACAAAATCAACATGTGGGTATACTTTTTTTTGGCAACAAGATAGGGGAGCGTTTTAGCCTCACCGTGGTTGGTCGTGTTATCCGCGCGGACAATGCAGTAATCCGCTTGAAGCACAGCCGGTGTATATGCGTCTTGCCGGACTAAAGGACTTACCGTGACGGTCAGGCGCATTCCCATACGGATAATACTGGCGTGCCCAAATATTTCGTCGCCTCAGGTGTGAAACGTCTACGAAACACTGTAGGCTCTGTAAAGTAAGGTGTCCTTAAAATGACCTACATTAATGACCAATTCTCGACTGTACGAGCACGCCTGAGAAAAGTGTCAGGCACGGAGGCAAGAAGTGCTTCCACAACGGAAGGTACTATCTTTATGAATAATAATAACAATAACAGCAACAAAAATGTTCTTCTACATTTTGTGGTCATTCTCCCCTCTCTATTCAGATAAATGGTTCAGTCGGTCGTTTCGTTGGTCGCTACGCAAGTAGACCCAGCACGGCCGCGAGTCACCTCGAGATCGCCTCGTTCGTGAACCGAGGACGGTTACAGGGGGGACGTTAGTTTATGTACACCCGAGGAGCAGCGTCGAAAACGAGCCGCGCTGCCGTACACTCGGCACGTTTCTTGCAAGTATTCCGTCTCTCTTTCTGTATATATACGCGTATAGACGCGGCCATGATCGCTGCGGGCGCTGCCGGGAGGAGGCGGGTTGGGCTGGGCGTAACCCCGTCACCCGCTGATGGGCACCCTGCAGGCGCGAAGGTCGCGGATCCTGCTTCTTTCACGCGCGGACCCGGCACTCAGCGACGCCGTCGTCCATGCATCTGCGGCGTCGCCGTCTCCGATTCAATTGCTGCCGGGCAGTTACCGCGAGCTACGCGCGTGTCTCGCGCCTGCCTACATGTAAGTGAGCTCCGGTTTAAAGCGAAGCTTCCTTTGCAAGAAGCCTACCCGGATTTTCCTGACTGTGGCCGCTGGTCGCTGCTGTCTTACCGAATAGGTCATGCTTAGAAATATAAGACGAAAAAAGAACCACGTCTTCGACGGTGGGACCGAACGTCGGCCCCCAGCACAGCAGCCCTATGCTCTAACCATTAGGCCACAATCTTTTTTTTTTTTCAATGCGGGAATATTATGTGGCTCATGAAGCGGGAAATCCGGCGGCGTCCCTGGAGATGGCACAAAAAAGTCACGTGGTCACAGCTGATCAACGGGAGGCGCGCGCCACGTGGGCGCTAGGTTTCTTGAAGCACCACCATGTGGCGCTCACCTCCGCTCATCCGCGGCAGCGGCGACGCCGGCCTTGCGAAAAAAAAAAAGAACCAGAAAGCTCGCCTTCTCGCATAGCGTTAACCGCAAGCGTTTCACGCAGGCTAGCCGCAAGCATCCACGCAAGTACGCGAACGAGGCCGAGGCGTCATCGGAGAGACGTCGCAATGCTTTCGTATTCAGCTAATTAGGGATACCTAAGTTCCCTCGAATTTTTCTTCCTTATTGCCGGTCTTTGCCTTCTTACACTTCCAAATGCTCATCACAAGGTCAAACACAAAGGGTGACGTTAAATGAATGAAATTATGTACATTACGTGCGTCCGCCTCACAGGCGTGACACTGTCATTTAAAATTCCTTTGGTACAGCTAGAGGTTCAACCCTTTGTAGCCGCCCAGGAACACATGCATTCTAGTTGTTTCTGCTACTGCGTAAACCGTGCCGTACATTCCCGAAAGTAAATGAGCGCTGATCGCGCGTATATTTTTGTCGTGCCAACGCCATCTGTGTCACATGTGTCACATTGTATCGCCGCGCGTGTCACATAGCGTAGCACGGTGCGCGACAGCGCATGCGCATGCGACAGTTTCCTTTACGCCAAAGAAGCAGGAATGAAATGGGCGAGCGTATAGAATTTGATTAACCGCTTCACAAAAGGTTCGCCTCCCATATATTACAAGATGAACGTTAAATCTGCATCATCTTTCTGATGTGACAAATTTAAAGGGACTCAAAATAACAACGCTAAAACCATTTTAGACTGGTAGAGTATTCTTTCAAAAATCTGGTTTCGTTCATTTGGTGGGAAAAATTCGATTATTACCGTGGCAATGAAGGCAATACTTCCGCGGTTTGAATTTCGCGCCAAAACCTCGTCGCAGTTACTTCAGTGGGACGCAATGGATTTCAAATAATCTTGTTTTTCGCATTTGGGTCAGTTTGGCCTAGGAAACGTGATCAGAGCTTACTAGGTTGAACGTTGTGTTCCTTTGAATGAAATTTAGTCCCTCTTTTCCGATAAACAGTTTGGAAATCCAGAGCCACGCATAGACGCCGCCGAAATTTGTGACGTCACGGCGAACTGATGCGGGAACACGAAAAGGGCGTCGCCATTTCGTCCATCTTTTCTGGCTTACCAAATTTCCACCCTTACGATGAGAGTGGCCGTGTTGCTACTGCTGAAGCGTAATTTATTAGCACGGCTTAATATTTTCCTCTTTAGAGTCCCCTGAGAAGAAAATTTAGCGCTTACCGCTGCTTTGTTCTTGCTCAAATTTCGCTACAAGATTGCATTTGTGGTCCGTAAGGTTCAGTAAAACACTTGGCGCCGTTATACGCCTGGTTCTTGCGGGCATTTAGCTGCTGACATGCGGCGAAATCGATCGTCGTTACTGCCCGGCAGCTCGCTGCTGCTATGACGAGGTGCGCTTACGAAGGTGATTTTTCCAAAAGAAAAAGAACTTGCGATGTAGCTATGCTGTGTATGGTACTTGCAATGCGTCCCAAACGTGTTCCTAACTTTTCAGCAGTAGTTCGCTGCAGAGCTTTCGCCAGAGCTGGCTTCACCGCATTAGGAGGCATTTTAGGGAGAAGCCCGCCTCTTTCAGTTCGTTTTGACGTGCGCATTTGAGACATAATTATGCATGCGAGTAAAGGGGATTGTTCACATTACAATGGTAACACTCTCTGTAAATAGGAACGATAAATCAGTTCAAGAAAGACGCGTCAGCCGGCATCGAACGTGAGCCTTCTCGATTCTGAAGCAAGCGCTCGGCCGTGGGCAGTAAGGAAATGAAAGGAATCGTTCTGAAATTCCGTATTCAGGCTTTCCCACGCACCTAGTTCGCCCTAACCAATATTGCCGAGTCCCTGCTGGCAACACCGTTGATGATTAAGAGACCCGTTTTGAAAGATTAGATGGTGCGAGGAACTGAGAGCGGATGGGATGGTGGCACCATCTCGCACGCTGACGCCTTCTTTACAATTCTAGCATGGGGTCCACGGTCTGGGTTCTAACATGAATTCTTACCAACTACCTGAGCTTTCTATCAGTCTAATCTCGGTTAAGCCAAACGATATATGTGTGGAAATGCGCACTTGCGGATTTTGCTGATCGGCTATGTAAGGACACCAGGTACTTGGTGTTCTGCATGTGCTAAGGAAAACAAGTGCCTTGCCAGTGGCGACGCATGCTGAACCTTATTAATTGCAGCGTCCAGTACAGCTGTAGCTACATCACAAATAAGATAAGTTGTTTGAGGAAAGATAACACATGCAAAAAAAAAAAACAATCGGCAGGAACCATTTTAGGATGACTATTGACGTTAATGCAATCATCATTGAAGCAATATATCGACACACATATTTACTTAGACAAGATTGTCTGAATATATACGACGCCGAGGTTCGATTACGCTCAGGAGCGGATAAATTTAGAAGGATTCTTTTTTTTTTTCATTGAAGAGAGGCACATAACCAGCGACGCAAGATGGCGTGAAAGAGGTTCACCGAAGAGTGGCGCATGCCTAATGCGATGTATCGAGTATTCCAGTTTGATCCGACGGTTGATTGCGAAGTCGGTTCCCTCAGTACAGCAGCTAGTTAGACCACGGATTACCCAGTGACCCAAGTTGACGCGAAAGCGGTTAGATACGGACAAGCAAACACGCAGACTGACATACCGTTCAGATTCCAAAGAATGCTAAACGCATTATAGCCGCCAGCTATAACCTGCAACATTGGAGATGTAGGTTACGGCAACAAACTCCGAATATTTTCATGGTGTGATCACCTCACTAAAAAAAAATAAAAGAAACACAGATAGTAGACAAAGAAGAAAATAACGAAAAACCGATGCTGAAATTGCAAAATAAGTATGAGTAGTACTTTAATATCTTTCGTGGTGAGTCGGACCGGTTGTTCAAAACGATAGATCCCTTAATTCGCAGTAAGAATTCGCACATCTGAGAACGAGTTTAGACGTGCTGATATGTGTGAGATATACATGCATATATTGAACATGTTCTCGGCGACATGCATACGTCTTCTGCCGCGTCGGCATATAAATTCTCGTATATCAGGACTTTCGAACAGATCAACCTTCATGTATAGTCACAGTTCTCTCATCCAGCCTCTTGCTCACCCGGATAAAGTAAGCACGCGTCAAGAATTTGGGCGTACCAGCCTTTTTCATGAGCGCTCGCGCTCCGCCATTGTGGTGGGAAACAATGCCACGTGATTCATCATAACAGTATACTGCACAGATAGACATCTACCTTTCGCGCTCATAGCGTCTAGGGAGGTGCGGTCATATTTTCTGGATGAGATGGTAAACGGATGGTGCAGCCGTTTGCCGCAGAACAAGGAGACGATATGTGCCCCTTAGGTCAATCACGGTTGTCTTGCTTTGCACTCATTCGAGCACGCGAACTGCGATTTGCCGCCTTCTTTATTCACATGCGGCCATATCGTAACTCGCGCGAAATGCATCGCGCAAGCTCTCTGGGATAAAAGAAAAACTCTGGCCGGGAAAGGTACGCTCGCAATATCTGCCATATTAACTCACTCTTAGTTCGATCGTCAAGTAAACTGACAAGTGAATTGGAGCTCGGTAGACGAGCTGCAGTAAGTATCATCTCGAAGCTTCTGTTTACGGAATGTGGGCACTGTCTTATACAATTCCGTAACAACGTAGAATAATGAGAACGAAAACGAATAATTAGCCATATAGGCCATCGCAGGCTGAATGAACTAGTTCTCGACAGATCACCGAAGATACAGTCAGTCCTTGGGATGGAGTCCACATAGAAACAATGAGGGCTGATGTCTACCCTGCTCTTGCGAAATTGTTCAGGTGTCTGTCTTGAGTGGGATAGATACAGTATCTAGGGCAGGGCGGCGGGGAATAGCCCTTACAACAACTTTTCGCAACACTGCTCAACACCCCCCTCCCCCACAACATACGCCCACTTTGGCCAAGTAAGCAAGCACGAGCCTGATCAGAGGTACAACTAAAGCGGTAGGAAGAGTGACAAAAGTTTGCCGTCAATTCCTCTTTCATAATAATTCACACAATGTCAAACGCGACGCATGCGACGCCATTTTCGAAACGCCTGACGTCCGTCTGCCTACACCTTTAAAGAATCAGTAGTCATTGTTCAACCATACCGGTTAGCTTTTGACAACGCAAATGCAATATTCTTCACGGACGAGCACCGAAAGCTTTGGAGTGGCGATTTGAGAGACTCAAGTACAGCAGAGAACAGGTTCTTCTTGGAAAACTATCACTCACTTCAATAAACTGGTCACGGCTAGTGTAGCCCCGATGAACAGATGGCGAACGTTTTGACGAGGGAGATAGTCGTCTTCACTGCTACTCCTTTATCTCGTTTGGATTTTGATGGACAGAAGATGACAAAAATTAAGAAAAAAATAAATAAAGCCCTTCCGTTCTTTCCTGCCAACTTAGGCTGCTCGCCCTTGAACTATAGTGAGCTACCTAAGCTATCACGCATTTTTATGTTAGAGACCGATAAGCTGAGGAAACAGAAACCGTTTGCCTGCCGCCGTGACATCGCAACCAGGCTTCCTTTCTCCAGTGTAAGGTCATTTTCACACTGAAATCAGCCGAGGGAACCCGGCCGGTCAGTTACGTCGGCGGCCGGGATTCATGTGACCCAAGTGCCAATGACGCTCTCCACAAGCTCCTTCGCGAGGGTATGTCCCCATCTCGCCCCTCGGCGTTATGTGCTCGAGGAGCCGTCGTTCCGTAATGCTAGGTTATGCACCGGCAAGTCACCGCCGATTCGCGACGAGCGGCGCACATTTCCGGGAGACGGCGAGTGTGCGTATACGTAGGCGGCCAAAGTGCAAAGAACCTTGTGGCTACCGCCAACGCGGATACGCCGCTCGCCCGGATGCCCTTTGGAGCACCGTCATGCCACGTGTCTTCTTATTTCTGACAGTCCACACCAGGGGGCAGTAATAGCGCCGGCGGTGCCAGGGCGCACGCGGCAGCCTTTTCACAAAGGGCCTATACCGTAACCTCCTATAGGGCCCACAAGACGCGTTGGCGCCGCGATAAATGCGGTGAAGTGGCGGGCTGTGTACACACTTTACAAGCTCGGCTCATGGACGCGCGCGCGCGGCGAAATGTCCAGTTTGTCGAAATTTCGAAATTTCCGGACGCTCTCAAAATTCCCCGCATTGTCGAATTCCGGCATGTTTACATCCTTTGGCCAAAGAAGGCAAGATCGTGAATTGACTTCGCCACGGAGAGTTTGATGGCGCATACGTCCAAACTTGTGTCATTCTAGAGAGAGAGAGAGAGAGAGAGAGAGAGAGAGAGAGAGAAACATCTGTATCGAAGAATCCCTGCTGGGTTCGTAAGGGGAACAGAGAGACTGGGAGGCTAGTCCCGTAGAGCTCTCCTTTCCGTCAGACACAGACCAGGCCTTGAACCGCAGCGGCGTCGATGCTCCGCCAGCCGGACAGCCCAGAGCTGGTGTTCCGGGCATTCGTTGAGCAATGTAGAATTTCACTCCAAGTTGCATGGTGCGCTTCGCGAACTCACCGACTACAATTCGTAAATTGCCATATATATGTGCCGTAAATTAACTAATTCAGAGGATAATTAGTGAATTTCTGATAATTCATTGAATATATGTTTAGAATTCTTGTGCAAGTGAGGCCCGCCTCTCTCAATAATCCAGCTCAAGGACTAGGATGATGTTATCTGCAACAGGCGATTTTTAAAAATTCCGTAAAACCTAGAAATTATCATCCTGTAGACGACAAATACAGCAACAGTTCGAATAGCATAACGCATCTCTGCAGTCTGTAGTCTAACCTCGTTTGACAGGAAGGCCTTTACCACGGTGCGCCTTCTATGCGAATGAATACGGTACCTGTGATTGGACCACTGGCGCTAATGGAACGGTGGCAACGGAATAACCTTTCTGTCTTCGAGGCATAGAATTTTCCCCGACGTTGCACCTCTCACGGTGTCGTTGAAAAGTGGCCCCTCTTATAGAAAGCCCGAACTGTGGAAACAAACACATAAACAAACACATAAACAAACAAACAACAAACAACAAACAAACAAACAAACAAACAAACAAACAAACAAACAAACAAACAAACAACAAACAAACAAACAAACAAACAAACACTAAGAAACATCGTGAAGTTGCACGACCGTGCAAGGGACGCTACTTTTCTCGTCGGTCGTGCCTAGAAAATGATACATCTCGAACCGGTATTTTCTCAGCGAAAGGCCATTTTGCGATATAGTGCGGCGTTCGACGCTTACAGCGCACGCTTCTTAGCGGTTTCACTTCGTCTTTTCAATAAAGTGCGGCGTTGCATGCAAAGCATGCATGTTTGTGAAGAAAGCATGTTCGGAGTACTTGTTGGAAAATGATGTATTTACTAGATAACGCACAATGCATGCGGAAGGCTGTAAGTTCTGCAGCATTACAGGTTTGACTGCCCCAACGTCAATTCTAAATGAAGTGGTAGATTAGAGGGATTGAGAATATGGACCAGACGTACTATTGTAAAGGCGTATACTTTATCAGCATACGGGAAGGCGTATCCTGGAAAATAAGCCCTAGCTGGTGGTTTTATCTATAGTGAGGCTGTGATAAACCATAACGCGTTAGAAGCGCTTTTATTTCCCTCGACTGTCCCGTCAAAAAAAGGAAAAGAAGAAAGAAAGTCGCAGTTTCGCTCGGAAGGCGAAGCATCGATTACGATAGCGAAATAGTAGACAGCTATACCAAGTAAGGATAGTACTTTTATCGGCCGTATAAACTTGTAAACATAGGCATACTAACTGAATTAGCAAGCATGGTGTCACGCGCGCACAAGCAAACATGAACACATCTCACTCGATGACCGCGGAAACTCGCTGTCAAAACGCTGGAGTGAGGAAGCGCTGCAGCAGCAGCAGCAGCGAGCGAATTGACCTTCGTGCTGCCTCTCGCATCAACGTGAACTAAGCCGCGAAAACACAGCGCACGGCGGACTCTGTCGCCGTCGCAGATGGCTTTTGAGATAAGGCGGCCCGGGTGGGCTCGCGCGGCCGCGCCTTACGCAGTAGCAGCCGGAGTGCTTAAGTCTACGTGAAACCAATAAAGTCGTCGAGTCAGCTTGTCGAGTCCGATTGTCGAGTAAGCTTGTCGGGTCGAAAACCGGTCATCGGGTTAACGCGAACATTAGCGGGTTGGGTCGAGGCGAGTTCGCTCAGCCCGTTCACAAGGGATGGGTTGATTCGCCTAACCCGCTTGGTAATAGGATACCTGCAAACGCGGTCACGTCGAGCTGGGTCAGCTCGACTTGGCTCGACTTGACTCGACGCGCTCAAGTCGAGTTCATTTAAACTGAGCATATGCTGAATCTCTCTATTCCTTGCTCGAGAAACGATAGCTAATGGCCGACACGTGATGACATTATGACGCTTTTTCTTTATTCGGGTGTGTGCGCGATGAACAAGGGAAAGCACCACTCGTGAGTGTAAATGCAGCCTTTGCACGATGTCGCTGACGCAACAAAAAGCTCGCCGCTACTCCGCGAGGTTAAACTGCTTCGCGTGGAACTGGATCGGCGCGGGGCGCGCCGCCGTCTCTCCATTATTCATATGTTTGAAGTGTCTGCGAGAACTACACCGCGAACGCCTCCGCGATACGTTCGAAGCACACAGACACTCCCAAACAGTATGCGCGCACAGACGCACACACACACACCACATTCGCGCATGCACGTACACAGAACCACACACACACACACACTCCACAGCCGGCCGCGCCACGAACAATGCGATAAATGCGAAAGCCGAGAGGTATATAGAGGGCATGTGCCCGAGAAGGAGATGGGGGACGAGGGGGGTTCGGTGGAAGCGTAGGCTGGAGGCTTCGCAGACTTACACAGCCGACAGCCCTCCTTAACACACGCACGTATACGTATACCGTGGAGCGAAAGCACCTGCATAATTCATGCGCACTGCCTTCTCTCTATGCGCAATGAGTTATGGATTCGAAACGAGCCCTTAAAGGGCTGAAGAACTCCGCTGTGTGTGTGTGCGTGTGCGGGCGGGCGCGTGTGTGCCTTGTAGAGACGTCCGAATACGCAACATGCCCCCTTCCTTCTCTCCCCCATCTTCCACAAACACATAAACACGCACACACTGTTCTCTTTCCGAAACGTCTGCAGAGAAGAGAGAGATAGAGAGAGGGAAGAGGGGCTCCACGGCTGGTCAAGCACGCCGAGATATTTCGGAGCCGCCCAGTGCCTTCAAGTGCGAGCTGATCGGCGTATCGCATGCAGTTAGCGGAAGATTTATAACTCGAGGCGTAGCAAACGACGACGCCTTCGTTGTTGTTGCTTTGTTGTTGTTGTTGCGAATGCGCGCGCGAGCCCGTTTGCAACCCCGCGCACGTAGAAGAAACACGCGAAACCGGCAGTGGTAGCGCCGCGCTCTCAGTATCGAGCCGCATGACGTTTCAGCCGGCTGCAGCAGCAGCAACAGCAGCGCCGGTCATTAGTGGCCGCCGAACCATTAGCGCTTGCTGCGCGGTGTGCGTGTGTGAGCGCGCGCGCTCTTTCGCGCCGGTGCCGGCGGGCCGGCGTCGTAGCTGTCCACCCCCTGCGCGCCCCGAGTCCTCGCGCGGGACGTCCCGGAGCGTATAGAAAGGCGCGACTCTCCGAAGCGTGAGCTGCCGAGGCGCGCGCGCAAGGGTTTTCGGCGCCGCGTCTAACGTCTCGACCCGCCCCGAACGCACACTTGCGTTGCGCGCTTTGCCCCCTTTGCCCGCGTTATTTATCGTCGGCCGCGAACACTGGCAGGCAGGTTAGCGTGGCTCTTTGTTTTGCGCGCGCGGAGTGTGAGGTGGATCTTCGGTGAAGCCACGGCGCTTTGCGCGCCGCAGATATCGCGTGTGTAGGAACATCGGTCACGGCGGGTATTGACGCCTGACGTGACGTGCTGTGTCTTGTTGTTATAACACATCAACTGTAAGAAAACGTGTTTTCACAATATATGCATGTGCATACTACGTCTCTGCAATAGCATTGTTGTAATGAACTCTGTTGCTGTTGGGGGTGGCTTGGCCTAGCTGTCAGGCACTCGACGTACCTTTGTCCATGTTTCCCAATAAAATGTAAGTAAATTGTGTAGCAACAACAGCAGCAGAAGCATAAACAAGAACAACAACAACCACAACAACAGCTGCGGCAGAACAGGCGTGTGCGACCATTCAACTGTCTTAATTATCTTGAATGACTTCCTCTTTAATGTACGACTAGAATTTTGCATTACATCAGAAATCTAGTATACCTACATAGTGCTCAATCCGACGCACCCCCCCCCCCCCCCTCCCACCTCCTTCTCCGCCTGCAATTCTCTACTGATGCATTAATAGAATATGATACGAATCACATGAATTATTGTGGTGTCCAGAGTAGAATATAATGTTTATTCGTGCTTATAGGCAGGTTACATGGCATGTATACGGGACTGGTAGTCTCCGCTCAGTAGCACCTAAACCATGTAATATTCGGAAGCACAAGAAACGCGGCAAACGCAAGTGCCTGAATAAATTGTATACTATAGCATGCAAATAAGCGATAAAAAGTAAGCTGAGCAGCTTCTATGTTGGAAACTACAAAACTCGAGACAATGGTGGGAAAACTAAATCATTTTATTCGCAGACGTGTTTCACCTTATAAGAGTTATCGGCGTTGAGGTTTACCGGGGCCTTCTGTATTAGGCGCATCCGCTTCTAAGGTTATCGCGCATGCATGCCCATTAGTGGACAAGCGCGCTGTAAGCTATCAGGCGGTCTACATTTTATTTTATTTTTGTTTCAGTAGTCGAGTTTTCTTTTGTGTTAGTCCTACCTGCTACGGTGCTGCCCTCATTCTAGCGTTCGCGGTTAATACTTTCAAATTTACTCTCTGAGCCGCCGCCGTTGTTCCCAATGCAACTTCCAGATGGCGCTAGCTCACTGGTCTGGACGCGCGCTGGAGAATATAATCGTTTCGAAGCCAAGCGTTTCTTAAAAACGCAACGCTATCGCACGAAGAAGACTGATATAGAAACTTCTAGGCCATAATATCGTGTCTTAAGGTCGTGTCGAGCAAAAATCTACAAAGTCATTACTTTTATTGACTTGGCTTCCGCAGAAGCCACTGCGTCTGTTAAGGCGCTTAGGCGAACGGCGGCAGCAGCGTTGAGAGAATCCCAGGCTGTGCGGAAGTTTTATTTTCATTTTCAGCTTTCGGTGCTCTCACCCCAAAATGCAGCTGTGGTCATGTAGACAGATAGACAGATATACAGGGTGTTCATTTTTAAGCTTTACGGAATTTTTAGAAATCGCACGTGGCAGGTAGCATAATTCTTATCATTGAGCTGGGCTATTCGATGATGCGGACATTAGCAGCACGAGAAATCGAAACACATGTTCGACAAGTTAACAAAAATTCACTAATTACTTCTTATTTAATTACTTTATGACACATATTGCAGTTCAGCGGCTTCAGCTGTTTTATATATTGACGCACAAAAGTAACTGGAACATCCATGTATTTCGTCCCACACTTTGGGAAATAATATCTCGAAAGTGGTGTCATCCTGGAAATTCATTTCAAGTGGATGCGTCTACAAACTCACCGGCTACAATTAATAAATAGCAATATGTGTCGTAAAGTAATTAGCTAAGAAGCTCATTAGTAAATTTTTGTTAATTAGTTCAATATGTGTTTCGATTTCTCCTGCTGCTAATGCCCACCTCATCGAATAACCCAGCTAAACGATAAGAATTATGCTACCTGCTACAGGCGATTTTTAAAAATTTCCCGTAAAGCTTAATTTTGAACAACCGGTATAAATTTGTGGATGTATTTCATTTCTTCTGGAATCATACGTATTCTTGTTCCTGTGTTTTCGTAGCCCTTGTTTTGTTTTGGAAATCGAACCCACGACCTCCCGGTCCGCGACGATAGATCGCCGAGCGTTTAACCCATTGCGCCACAAACGCATTTGCAGAGAGCTACACAGACGCGCCTTATATATCTAACACTCCTCCGTGTACCCGCGCTCTTGCTCGGGGCGGTGCCGCCGCCTACGAGCAGAAAAGAGAAGTACTGCATTATGACACTAGACAGTTTTAGCAGAGCGTTGCTTACGCTCCGCTCCGCTAACGTTTCACGCACACCACTGGTTGCATGAACTGCGTTGATTTGGCTTGTTTGACAAGTGCGTCTGCCAGAGACGCCGGCCACGCGCGCTCAGCGCGGCTGTAAAACGGCAAAGCAACCAGTAGACGCACCCTAACGCTCCGCTCAAATGGCTTCGTAGCGGACCGTGGGCAGCGTTCTTCGTTCCGCTGCCGATATGAGCGTTGTGCGCACGCGCATTAGCGCTCCCGTTCCGCTCCCCTTTCTTCTGATCTTCTCATTGATCAAGATGCACTACCAACGCCACCTAGGTGGCGTTCACCGTACTCAGCACAGCGGAGCGTGGCCTCCGCAATTAGCTCTGAAAATGTTTCTGAAGTTGATAGGCTGCAATTACGACGCGCTGTACGCGCTGATTTGACTCGGTGACGATTCAGTGTGCTTTGTCTTGCGCGTTGTATTAGTGTGTCAGTTACGTGCTTCGTCTTTCGCGTTGTGCTAGCGTGTGCAGCGTAGTGCAGCTTCCATATGCACGACGGTTGCTCATGGTCATCTTGGTAGTCGTGATGGAGGAGACGTGCCACCAGGCGTCAGCGTGGGTGCATCAACGCCTAAGGGCGCTTTAGCCACAAAACACCAATAGTTATATATCAATGTGCAATAAACATTACACTACTTCTGTTTTCATTTCCTATACCGATTCCTATATAAGAGGGATCAACCACATTTTTTTTTCTCTATTTAGGGTGTGGTGGGGATTCGGGTACTTGTAGTGCTAGTTTATATATATATATATATATCTCCCACCGGCGGCAGCTATCTTTCCGCCCACTTTCATTTCCCATTTCTTAATATGTTCTACGTTGCAGTTTCAACCACAGTTAATAATATCCCCGGTGCTTTCCTTTGCTTCATTTTATATGTTGGCATTATATGCTTGTATATACATATTGTGCAACGTCGCAACCGCTGACGGGTGCGAGGGCGTTCGTCATAACTTCGAGCTGTTCTGTCAGCTTGGCGATGGATTGGACGAGATCACCGGTAGAGTTCTACCGCCGAGGAGGCTTGGACGCCGTCTCCGAATGGTGTGGTGGGTGCTTGCAACGGTGGTAGGGTGGCGAGCTCCATACCTGAGGAAGCGTATACGGCGTTCCTGGGCAGGAGGGACCCGGCACGCCGAAAAACCGCGAGGAAGCACTTAAGGCTGGAACGCCTTAAGGCAGGTGCGTCGTAGACTGCGCCATCGATGGTGATGACGATGATATCCTCAACACATGGCTCGTACCCACTCCGGGGGATTGGCCAATAATTCACTGCGCCACCGTAAAGGAGAGGACAGAGACAACACCCGTTCAGTGGACAGGCTGTTCTATTCTCTGCCTCGTTGTCTCCTCCTCCAGCGCCCGCCTTGCGAGCACCCAAGATGATGATGATGGCCTCACACTTTGGCTCGTACCCACACAGGGGGATTGGCCAAGAATTCGCTGTTTGAACTTTTAAGTAATGTTTTGAAGATTCACATACCCAAGGCCAATTTAACTTCGTCTTCACATTATATAACTTTTTTTTCTTTTTTTTTTTGAGCATTTGCAGAGTTTCGGGCACAGTTGTGATGTGGAAGAGGCGGAGCAGCCGGCGTCGCCTACGGGCGCCAACATTTCTTTAAATTATGGGCGTGCGACTATTCGAAATTTGGAATGCGACTGGAATAGTCATCGCTATTGGATCCCAATTCGATTCGAGAATTGACTATCCGTTGTACATGTTGAACGTCCGTTTCCTGTTCGTCATTATATACGCCTGAGATTACAACTTATTGGGAGCCTGCACGGAGAGTGAGTGAGAATGCAAGGGGTGAGTGTGTCGAATGCTTCTGCCGCATGGGGAGCTGCGGTTGCTGCGTGGAGGCACCAGTTTCTGAGCGAACGCAGGGCGTAGCTGACACCTGGTCAATAATTTCCTGACGTTCGATAAGGAGACTAGAGCAGCAATGTGGGCTCATTGGTACTGCATGAGAAAGAAACTAGTTGTAACAATAAAAGGCACAGGGACAGAAGAAGAACAAAGGAGACGTGTGTGACTCCTTCGTTCTTCGTATGTCCCTGTGCCTTTTAGCGCTACAACTGTAGCTTTCTGTCACTCAATAAGGGGGCTTCGTCCTTCGGCAGCTTACGTATTTATTTCCTTGTTTCGGGACAAAACAATTTTGTATTTTCACAATCTCACGTGGCTTGCAATTTTTCAGAACGATGTGCGGTGCTGAGCTATTATACTTTGCTCCTAATTCGACGAGCACGGCACTCTGTACTGCATTCTGCAATCGGCTGATCCTGTGTTTCGTTGCTGTCATTGTGATTGTGCACCATATACGATCACCTTTCCGTAGTTCCTCATTCGCAGGCTCCTCAGGTGTTTGGAAGTCCACTTGTCAATGGCAGTGCATGTATCGAATTGCGTAAATAAGCCTACTTCTTCTTTATCGCTGAACCGTTTTTTGTGTTGTTCAGAAATGAGAAAGCATTCCATGCGATTCGATATTCAAAAGTCGTTTTTCTCGAGTATTTGTATTCGATTTTATTCGCACATTTTGGCATTCGGACACCCCTTCTTTAAACACAGCTGATAAAAGAGAGAAAGAGAGAGAGAATTGGAAAGACAGGGAATAGGGGTCAAACGGAATAGATAATTCGGTTTACTATCTTATACTGGGGCACGGAAGAGGGCAGGTGGGAAGATCAGGAGGAAACAGAGAAGGCAGGCAAGATACATGTATGGGCCTAGAGCCACCGACAAAAGTTAATGGCTTCCATCGCTAAAGGCATCCGACCAAGTCTCTTGCTTCTAAGCCCCTCGCCCAATAACGCCTTCTCAGCCCTATGAGTGAGGGGTGTGACTTCGGGAAAGGTTGGTATTCCACAATGGTCCGTTCAAGAAGCAGTCAGCTGTCAGGACGAGTTAGCACAGTCGCAAGCGATCATCTCTTTACGCAATTACGAGGATAGCCATAATGAATGGTCTGTGACTGATCATATTCAAAATCCACATAAATGGTGACTCAAGTCTTCCCAGTAAGCTTCAGACCGATCAGATATTTATCACGGCTTAAATGGGTGACAGATTGGTCAAAGCAGGCGAAATGCATTAAATATATCTATGTAGTACTGACATGAAAATTTCCCAAAATACTTTGTTTTGCCTTTCCCATTTTGCTTGATAATACAGCTTGACCAATTCGTTGCTGTTTGGACGCAGAAAAATGTCGTTGCCCTCTAACGAAACAAATATTTCATAACCTTTTCACACCTGTCGTATTAATTGCAAACAGGGCACATACATGGAACGGAAAAGGACAAGTACGCATACAGGTACTTCCATAGGTTAATTGTACGAATGGATGCATACTATATTAAAAAAGAAAAGCTTACGGCGGCGAGGCCCTTGCTTTAGAAGAAAAGGAGGAAAGGAGAACTACTCTGATGCAAACATTTTTTTTCTTGCAACCAGAACTTGTGCGTTTCTACAATGTACTATTACAAATTACTTCATCACGCGCAAGAAAGCAACGAAACGTCGCAGCATGCTGTTTATCTTTGTTTATCTATTCTACTCCTTTTTACCTTTACCATGAATGGAAACAGAAAGTGAACAATTGAAGTCATCCACGGTTCTAACACCTCATAATCTCCATGAGTGGTGCACTCTTTGAAAGCTTAATGTTTTATCGACAGGGTCGGCATTGCTAGAGGGAGCCCTGAACTTATGCTGCTATTTCTGTCTCGGCGAACTGAGCGTTACCACTTACAGAAGTATGACCGAGCTCTAGCGCGCAATTCACGAAAAAAAAAAAAAAAGCTGACTTTAGGTGTTGAACCATCGTGTGCTGCACATCATAAGAAAGTGACTGAGTAATTTACACTATCATTACGAGCTCAATAATGCAAATAAAAAAATTCATTACCATTCCACTCTGTGAAGGTAGATGACCAGTGAAGCTGTGTATCTGGTGATTGACCATTGCTCCGGTGAAACGTTCCGAGACTGCGGGATCGGCCCACGTTTTTTGTCTACGGACATCGATCCGCTGGAAACTGGCCATATACAGCTTCGCTGTAAGCAGAAATAGCAGGGAATTTTGATACGTCATAGCTTCACGTCATAGCGTGCGGACTCATAATAACAACAACAACATCACTGGAGATTAAATTGAACCAGGTCAAATTGGCACTGCTTCATTACTAAGAAGAGCGTCAAGAAACTGTGGCGATGAGAGGGGCGGTGTGCTTACTTTGGTTTCGTTGGTTTTACTTTTCTTATTTGCATCTATTGTGCATGGCGATAAACATGTTCCATGCAATGGCATATCGGCTAGAGATACGGATAGATAGAAAAAAAAAGTTTTCAATTGAAAGCCAGCGCCGTGTTCATGTCGTTCTTTTGACTCTCACCGTACACTTTATTCACGCTGTTGTTAATAATGAAGCATCCCTGACATTTTGTCGCGACTCCGTTTCGCCTCCGCGTTTCAGGAACCCTCTCGCCCTTCGATACTTATAGACAAATTTTTCTCGCAAAAAAAATGTGGTTGATCCCTCTTATATAGGAATCGGTATAGAACACGAAAGTGAAACGTGTCTTCACAGAAGTAGTGTAATGTTTATTGCACATTGATATATAATGTCTATTGGTGTTTTGTGGCTAAAGCGCCCTTAGGCGTTAGGCGTTGATGCACCCACGCTGACGCCTGGTGGCACGTCTCCTCCATCACGACTACCAACGTCGATGACCATGAGCAACCGTCGTGCATATGGAAGCTGCACTACGCTGCACACGCTAGCACAACGCGAAAGACGAAGCACGTAACTGACACACTAATACAACGCGCAAGACAAAGCACGTAACTGAATCGTCACCGAGTCAAATCAGCGCGTACAGCGCGTCGTAATTGCAGCCTCCGCGATCAACTTCAGAAACATTTTCAGAGCTAATTGCGGAGGCCACGCTCCGCTGTGCTGAGTACGGTGAACGCCACCTAGGTGGCGTTGGTAGTGCTTCTTGATGCCAGCGTCCCTTCGAATGCTGGCATCGAGGCGTCGTAGTGCTGAGACCACCGAAGCGTTCACTGTCGGTGCGCGTTAGTGTCATAATGCAGTACTTCTCTTTTCTGCTCGTAGGCGGCGGCACCGCCCCGAGCAAGAGCGCGGGTACACGGAGGAGTGTTAGATATATAAGGCGCGTCTGTGTAGCTCTCTGCAAATGCGTTTGTGGCGCAATGGGTTAAACGCTCGGCGATCTATCGTCGCGGACCGAGAGGTCGTGGGTTCGATTTCCAAATTTTGCGTGTTCGTGGAACTTTTTCTTCTGGTTTCTTTCTTTGTATTATGTTCGTGTACATTGTAAGAACGTCATATCCGTGACGGAAATACGTCAGTGAAGTCTTGGTGGACCCCGGCATAAAACACTTTCGTGTTAAAAGACTACATTGACATGTCGGACTTCACAGCGGCGTGGATGATCTAACTGGCTAAGCTTGAGTTCAACAACTGTTGAGTACAACAACGACTCCAGAATGAAAGCCCATCGTCAAATTTTCGTTGCCTTCACTCCCCCCTGTCTATGAAGAAAAAGAAAAGATGCTGGGCTTCACCGCATTACAACTCTGGCAACAGGATAAGCTTGCATTTCATTTTTGAAGAAGCGAGGCACGCCTATGTGTGATTTTGTCAATGTGAAACTCTAGGGAAAAATTTTCAAGCAAGGTGACTACAACGAGAAGTTGAGCTTTGTTGCAGCACACTTCAGTTAACCGGCGAAGCTTAGGTTTAACTCATTAAGGAAACAGGCATGCTAAAGTAGAGCGTATTCAGTATGGAACTCGTGAACAGCAGGGGGTTCGACAAATGTTCAAGCAGAATGACTACAAGAAGTTGAGCTTTGTTGCAGCACACCTCAGTTAATGGGTGAAGCTTATTAGGGAAACAGGCATGATAGAGCACAGCGGAGTCAATGTGGGATTTGATGACAGTAGGATAATCGGCAAATGTTCAAGCAAAATGACTAAAAGAAGTTGAGCTTCGTTGCAGCACACGTCAGTTAACCGACGAAGCTTACGTTTCACTGATTAGAGAAACAAGCATGCTAAAGTACAACGGAGCCAATGTGGGATTCGAGGACAGCAGGATAATCGACAAATGTTCAAGCAAAATGACTAGAAAAAGTTAAGCTTTCTTGCAGCACACGTCAGTTAACCGGCGAAGCTTACGTTTCACTCAGAGAAACAAGCATGCTAAAGTACAACGGATTCAATATGGGATTCGAGGACAGCAGCATAATCGACAAATGCTCAAGGAAAATTACTAGAAAAAGTTAAGCTTTCTTGCAGCACACGCCAGTTAACCGGCGAAGCTTACGTTCCGCTCATTAAGGAAAGAGGCACGCTAAAGTGCGAGAGAGTCAATGTGCAGGCACTCGAGAACAGTAAGACAATCTATAAATTTTCAAGCAAAATGACTACAACAAGAAGTTAAGCTTCGTTGCAGCACACCTCAGTTAACAGTCGCGCTAAGGCACAACAGAGCCAATATGAGACTCGGGAACAGGGCTTGGAAGACGTAACAATTCTATTAGGATTATTTTACTTCTCGCACTTCTTCAGTGCTTCGAGCAGCGCTCCGCTTACGTCATCGCCAGGATCGGCCACTCTTGAAAGGTAAGATAAGAAAAGACAAGAGGCTCGTTCCGATATTGCGATTGTTGAAAAAGCAGCTATCTTGCCAGACGAACGCAACCTGCAGGAAAGATAATGTTCAGTGCAGAATTCCACAAGGAAGTCATGCAGTGGCACAGCGCCATAAATCGCCTCGTTGAAACCTACATGCTCAGCCCCCATGTAGATTTAGAAGAACGCAGGGCTCTAAGAAAGCGCGGCCACCGCAGAGATTTGATCGCATGTCAAGGCTGTTAATTCTATTGACGCGAGTGACACCTCATGATGCATAGTATGACATGAACAAAAACACACATATTTGGTCGTGTCAGTATACAATGGCATCTATGCACTCAAATCGCCCAACAACTAACTTTGTTGGCTTAACGAGGTCATTTCTTTACTTGTTGATGATAATCTTGCGCCGTTTCGCTGAATCAGTATGTCAATGTACAACTAGAAGTACGTAAATACCTGACTATCGTTTTTGTTTTCTGCCGCTGTCATTAAGCTTAGAGGACAGTGTCATTGTCACCGTGGTTCACTGGCCAAACAGTTGCCCTGTCGGCGCTTGCTATAGGCCAGCCAGGTCGCCTGCAGGCAGATGGTGCGATCACTGCCCTCAACAACCCTGGCGCCAGAGCCTGACAACTCGAAGCGTCCGAGCCGTCGTGGTAACAAGCAAATGGGGCGGGGGCGAACACACAAAAAACATTGTCGCCGCAGGCGGACCGTCCCACAGAAGGATGGGCCAGCCTCGAGCTGCCGTCCCAGTTCTGCGTGCTCATTCTGCCCCTTCCGGAAGCACCACCGCAAGATCATGTCCGTCCGCGCGGACAAATCTCCGGGTTGACGCGTCACCGAGGCTGCTGCTGAAGAAGGGATGGAGGGGCCTAAGAAAGCTTGAAGCGCGCGCACTCAGGGCTAGCTCCGTTCGATTCGTGGGAAGCGAGGGCGATTTGTTAAGTGCGCATCGAAGAGCTCGTGGCATAAATACAAAAGTAAAGCGATACTGAGGAACGAAGCAGGAGGACTATTGAAGAGAGAGTGGGAAGCTTGGGAGGGGGAGGCGAAGTTCCTGATACAGCGCGAACAGACAGAGCAACAGGGCGCCTTTTACTACAGAAGCGAAGTGGAGCGAGGCGAAGGAACGAGGCTTCTGAAAGCTTGCGACTCGGTTCCTCGACAGCTACCTACTACAACCTCAGAGGCGAGAAGGCGCCGTCTGTCTATACTGTACTATATGCTAAGCTGAACGATGGGGGGAGGCGGAGAGGCCTGTGTGCGTGCAAGTACAGCGACAGCATGCGGGGCGAACATGCGTGTAACAGGGGAGGGGGGAGCAGAAGTACTTTGCCGTCGTCGTCAACCTACAACAGTGCCCCCCCCCCCTCCTCCCCCCACATTTTACCGCCCCCCCTTTAAGAAGAGGAACAAAACGCGTCCGAGGCGGCGGCCGGAAACAAAGCTTGCAGGGCGGAGAGGGGGAGGGACGCAGAAAGCGAAGGCTCCTCGCAACGACGGGCGGCAGCAGTCGGTCGGTTGGCGCCCAGCGCTAAGCCTAATGTCCATCGAGTAGACGACGAGGGAACTGTCGGCGGGGAAGGGACGGGGAGGGGGGGCGCTGAGCGAGCGTTGGCGATGCCCGCTCGCGATAACGCGCCGCGCGCGGCGCTCGGCGCCTTTCTCTTCTTCCTGTCGCTGCTGCTGCCGCTGCCGCGTGTTTTCTTTTTTGCTTGCTTTTCGTTGCTTTTGCCACTATTTCTCGTTGCTTCCTCTCCCTTCTCCTCTCCCGTTGCGTTTTTAAGCGCTACCTACACTCCTTCTCCGCTCACTCACCCTCGCCGCCGTTCGCTACCCTTGGCTCTAGCTAGGTTCGCGCTGCCGGCGCACCGATGGCTGCCGGCTCTGCGGCGGCGTCAGCGGAGGCGAACATCTGCCGGAGGGGGGGCCCCGGGCCAGATAGCATCTCTTGCTCCGGGGCCCAACAATGAACGACGATCATCTGGGTGCGCGCGCGAGCGCGCGTTTTTGCGCGCCGAGTCTGTCTCTCTCTCGCGAGCTCTCCTTCTCCCCACGGGCGCCAGGAGAAACTTGCAGTCCTGTGTTGCGCTCGGGGTCTCGACGCCACCGCGGGTCCCCCCTCACCTCCTTTTTCCGCGCCGGGGGTCCGAGGAGACCCCCCTCCGTCGACTCACACCGCGGGAACCGCGGCTCGCATCCGTCCCTTAGCTGCCGGTCGACCTGCTTGCCTGTGGGATGTAAGGAGCGCACGTACGTATAAAAAAAGGAGGATGAAATAAGTAACAAATGTAATACACGGGAGACGATTCGGGGAAAGCAAATTGTTCATTTTGTGGCTCGTAACTCACCGCCCATAAATATCGAACGCGGCGGGTGTCATGCCACTCCGATGTCGGAACTAACGCTGCGGTCCTGGTGGCCGTATCCCGCTAATTCGCGAGGTGGATGGCAAGGACATACATCGCGGGCAACATGGGGTTGCAGTACACAACATAACCGAACCAGCAGTTGTAAATGTATTCTAGTTTCACTTGTGATCAAAAGATTTCTTTGTGAAAAAATATGCGTATGCAGGTTAGACTGGCAAGTTATCGTTTTCGCAGAGGTAATATTTGCAGGTACTGCGTAAGTGAAGCAACAATTTTTACCCTTCCACGAAACAACAGCTGTAATGTATCCTACTTCCGCTCGTCGGCGACATCTCCATACGTGAGAGAACCTGTACCTGCATGGTTCGAATCGTAAGTTATCATTTCACTACAGTACAAGCCCTTGTCCTAATTAGAGCCAGTCTTGTGCACTTTTTTTGCCTTTTTTTCTTTGTTACACACTGTTGTTTCAATATGTTGAGCCATTATCAATTCATTGGTTTGCTCAATGTTGTGAGTATTTGTGACTCCTGCTTTCGGACTAGCCTTCACGACTTCGACAGCAAGGAGCACGTCCGACAGTGGTGGCTCATAAGCTGTGGCGCTCCGCCGCTGAGCACGAGGTCGAAGGTTCGATTCCTTGCAAACGCAGGTGTACCATCTTTCCAGGCTCGTTAGACTGTTCCTGGTCAAAATTAATGCCCTCCCGTATACGGGAGGGCCCTCAAGCCCTCCCGTATACGGCGTCTCTCATAGCGTCTACGTCACTTTGGGACATTAAAATAATTAAATTGACGTCATTCAATCAACCAATCATTCGATCAATCGATCGAGCTAACTCCTACGTGGCATTTCTGTCGCATGTGGGCAGTGGCAGCGCTTACGCAAGCAGGAGTAGGTGCGGAACGTTGCGCTAATATGAAAATTTCTTCTTTTTTTACCATTTCATCGTTAAATTTTGCGGTTGCAATAACAAATTGATATTACTGCGCAACGTAACTCAGTATGTCCATTAAATAACTTAATGGCAACAACATTTGCATCGTGTTTCCAGCTTCTTAACTTGAAGTGCGGAATAATTATTACGAGCCGGTGTGAATGAAAAATAGAACAAAGAAGCAGAAAACGCGAGATTCCCGATTCACGACAGTATAGCTACTGTGAGATTTGAAAAAAAAAATAAAATAAATATGTGAACCTAAGAAGAGCTAAAAGATAACTTAGCACGAGAGAGCGAGAGAGAGAGAGCGAGAGAATAAATGCTTAATAAACTGAACCAGCGAGAAAGAGTGCTTCTTTCTTCACCCAAGGCGGGTGCGCCTCCTCAGTTCAGGTAGCCATTGGCCTTCGTTGCTTCCCTGGCCTGGTTCACCAGCTCGCGATGGTCCAAGTCCGAGGCCTCGAGAATGGCCTCCCCACGATTCTTGGCGGTCCTCCTCTGTGCTTCTTCTGTCTTCGGTTCTTCTTTCGCCGTCTTAGTTTTAACAGCGGAGCTGTGCTCGGGAGAGATCAAGAGAAAATGAGAGCGAGAGAGAATGCGCGCGTCGCGCGTTATGCTCGGGAGAGAGAAGCAACCACCTCGCTCGGAAAAGAGAAAGAGAAAATGAGAGCTAGAGAGAGAGAGAGTGCGCGCGTCGCGCGAGAGAGAAAGAGAGATTGAGAGAACGAGACCGAGAGAGAGTGCGCGCGTCGCGCGCTATGCGAGAGAGAGAGAGAGAGGAAGAGAAAATGAGAGCGAGAGACAGATGAACAAATTGTAGCAGCACCAACGAGGCAGCGTGCAGAGGTGCTGTCGACGCCATCCGCGCTTCTCCGTTTCCCCGCATTAGCGCCAAACCCTCGCGGTGTCCGTGACTGCAGCAGGCGCCCGAGCTCCCACCAGCTGCGCGCGTGTCATCCCGGCGTTTCGTCTGCTGCGCGCCGCCCGTACAGTGTGCATAGCTTTCGCCACATTTCCTATACGTGTGCTCGGATTGCAAGTGCTTCGCGAGGCGTTCCCCGATGTCACGAACCACGAGGAAATTCTTATACATTTCGTATAACTAATCATCACTTGACATTACTTCGTATAACTTAGCATAACTTCGTATAGCCAGGACCAGCTAGGACCCGATCAGCTCCGCTGTGTCTTTAGCCTTGCGCCACTAGTGCCCAAGCTACCCCGATCTTTTTCTTGATTGTTGGGTTCTGCAAGATTAGGACACCCCATCACCATGTGGCGAAGGGTGTCCGGTGCCCCGCAGGACCGGCAAAGGTGTGGGAATCGGCATTGGGTGCATTATATTCATTATACAGTAGAACCCGGATATATCGAACCCACATATAACGAATTATTGTGTATAACGAACAGCAGTAAAATTCCCTTGAAAATGTAAAATTTTTATTTATATATCGGATTACCTATATATCGAAAATTTTAATAATCCCCTTCGGATTCGATATATACGGGTTCGACTGTAATGCCGTGTACACAATGATTTGTTTGGAGACGTCGCAGAGCAACTAGCTGTCTCTTCTCTGGTTAGCTTGGGGTGCGGTAACAGGTGTACCTTTCTTTCTAATTTTTAATGTTGCAGGATATCCGTATATTTCTTGGGAATGTCCTCGGAGCTCGTCGCCTTTCGGTACCCCTCTGACAAGAATGCCCGGCTAGTATGATCTCGGGCTGCGGCGGGTGCCGCTTCGTTTCCCGCCAGTGACTCGTGGCCAGGTGGTCCATACGACGTGATAGGTCTCGGCGACTTGCGTGCGTTTCGATATTTCTTGCTGGATTTGCAATGCCTTGGTGGATATCCTGCCTTTTTGGAAATTACGACACGCGGAGGGCGAGTCGCTGATTACGGCATTTTCGGTACACGTGGAGACGGCCAGTGCTATTGCCACCTCTTCGGCTGTGTCCGCATCTCTTGAGAGTATCGTAGCAGCGGCCTTTTCTTCGCCTTAGGTATTAATTGTGGTTGTTGCGAAAGCAGGTATCCTAGGATACTTTGCCGCATCCGTGTATCTTGTGTTAGGGTCTGAGGAAGATATGGTGTGCTCGTGCACTTGCCTGCCTTCTTTTATTATGAAAAGAATATTTAGTAAGGAGAGCGTTAAGACTAAAAATGAAATGAAATACGGAAATAAATAACGAAGAGGCAGCTTCGAACAGGAAGCCTCAATACTCGAAAAATAAAAAGAGTATAATTGAAGGAGAAAGACAGAGTAATACTCACGGCCGTAGGGTTTCTGTAAAATCAACTACGAATTACCGTGGCTACAGCAGCAACCGTGTCGACAACTGCGTTTAGCCGTTCCGTCGCGTAGACATCGCGCTAGCGCTCTTATCAGTTGCCTTACGATTCGGCAAGGCCAGGCCACGTGCCGATCGTTCGGAGGAACAACCGTATCTTAAAAGCGATATGCAACACGGCTCCTACCTTTGTATGCGCTGTGCTTTCGCCGCTCAGTTTCCGTTGAAGCGATAGACCGCATGAGCTTTCGCCCGCTGCTGCTGGCGTGCTTGCTCACACCAGCGTGTTGACAGCCGTTGTGTGCGCTCACACAAACAACATGCAGAACTGTTGTCGACGGCGGCGGCGTTTTGGCCGCGTTCGCACCGAACGCGCGTGGCGTTGGTGACGTGCTTATGAAGAACAGTGCCAACCTTTGCCGTACACCCTATGGCGGTGTACCGTAGCGACCATAAGGCCATGGTCTCTGTGGTCATTAAATAAATGAAAACCACCGGACCATATGTTTCCAATTCTTTAATAGTTCAAATAACCAATTACACCATCACATCTTAATAGTCATAATTGAAAATACATAATTCCCACCATAGTACAGCTTCGTTGGTCTTCCATCTCCACCCCAGTGGAAGGGCTGACAGTTTTTTTTTTCTGCAGTATGCGAGGTAATGGACGTTTTGCTTGCAAACATACCACTGTTCGGTATAATTCGGTAATATTCAACGGTACCCCGTTTGTTTGCTTTCCCCTCTAATACTGTACAATGTGTGACAATGCTCCCTTAGTTTGCTGTGACCTTTTAGTGGGATAGTTAATTCTGGATTATTGTGAAGTTTAACAGCGCGCACAGAGGAAGGACAATACAAAACAGGCGACAGAAAAGAACCCTAGTGTCTTTTAAAATGTTCCTGGAAAATGTTCGTGGAAATGGAAATGTTCGTGGAACTCACGATATGCCCCAGAAAGACAAGAACTTGCTAACGCGCTAAAAAAACTGGACAATCGGACGCTTTCCGTGCAGGTGCTGCTGGAACACCGCCCCCATCGCTCGTCGGCCCATAAAGCGGTAAAGGCAATTTTGTGCTTCTTGAGGACGACGGGCTTCTGTCAACGTCTGTGACTATTAGTGCAATAACACACGCGTCAGCGAACTCACCGCTCATTTCCCTTCTTTCCTTCCCTCTTCTCTCTCCCTGTCATCTTTGTGTTCCCCTTTCCCATTCCCCCGGTGTAGGGTAGCCAACCGGACGTTATCGTGGTTAACCTCCCTGCCTTCTGCCTTTCTCTTTCCTCCTCATCCTCCTGGAAAATAAAAATAAATTAATTTGTAACACATGTCTGATTTTGTTATGTGTTGTGTGTGTCTTTTTGTGTAGATATGTGTATATTCGTCAGCTGCCTCACCTGGGAAAAATGTCAACTTATGTGCGTGTTTTACGTACTCTCTTGTGTTTAAGGAAATGTGTGCCTTTGAGTGTTCTTTTACAATTTTGCGTGACTTAATTTACTTTTGTGAGGAACTTCGCAAATGTTTATGACGTTTTACTGTCTCAATGTTATCGTGCTTATAGTTTTCCTTACCCTGCGAAGAGGAATAAGTTACGAAGAGGAGCCATTAAAGCTTGCCAACTACTCCTTCAATCACATATAAAAAATTACGGCTACACAAACGAGCGCTGCGCTCACTAAAGTTTATTGTTTACGATGCTTTTTTTGATAAGCAATGTTGGTTAGGTAGGAACGATCGCATTTGTGATAAGTAATTCGTGTATGTGACCACTGCCCTCTGTAGCATCACTCTAACTGTGACGGTACAACAAACAAACAAACATAGAAGCAAACAAACAAACATGCAAACAAACAAACAAACAAGCAAGCAAACAAACAAACAAACAAACAAACAAACAAACAAACAAACAAACAAACAAACAAACAAACAAACAAACAAACAAACAAACAAACAAACAAACAAAGGAAATGAAATCGGAGGAGAATGCTAATGAAAAAGATTTTGTAAGGATTCAAGGGTGCTGTTTCTTGTTCATTGGGTAGGGTTACAAGGGAGATTAAGTGTATTTCGCGAGGCTAACGTCTCGAGCTCTAAATGAAGTTTTTCGGGGAGAGGTTGGATTGATTTTCCTGCAGAACACATGCAGGGAAAAGTAAGTTACCTACTTAAGGCATATAACTAGGTCCCTTAGTTGAAACTTCGACATTTCGAGCACCTTAGAAGAACACCTTAAAAGAACACACCTTCGAACCGACATCTTCCACACGCGTATTGCCGAAGATGTGGGTTCGAGTCCCACCGGTGGTAACTTGTCTGTACGTCTATATTCAATTTGTATTTTCCTTATTAGTTCAATTAAAACCATAGTTAATTTCCCTATATACGCATTTCTTGGCGTCACTGTCTGTTGGCGTCACGTGAGTTTATAACTATATGAAAAAAATTGAGCCCCCTTCCTCTCTCGTCCATCAGAAGAAGGAAGCACAACACGGCATTGAAGGATGCTATTCTTTCTGTCCTGCTGTCTTTTCTTCTTTCTTCTCCAGTGTCCCCCCCTCCTCCCTTCTCCCAAGCGCTGGAAATGTATCAAATGTATACGCTTGCCCACGTTACATCACCTCTACAGACATCAGGGTCACGAGCTGACAGCGGAAGTTGGTCTCTGGAAAAACTTCCCGGTTGCATCCTGATTTCCCCGAGGGACGGTTGCATCTCAAGGACAAGCTGCTCCTGGCGAGAGGTTCGAGGCGTTTGTCAGGCGTGTTGCTTGCTGCCTGCAGCGTCCATGCACGCAAGCGTGCAGGCCTAATGTTCCTGCTAAAGCGACATGTTCCTCGGAAGAACCCACCGAATTCTCCAATAGAAAAATAAAAAAAAGAAGAAGAAAAAGGAAGAAGGAGCATATAACGCACTCGCGAAAGCAGCCTGCAGTGTTCCGTTTCGCGTTGGTGCGTGCTCGGCTCTAGGCCTTTTGTCGCGCGGTCCCCGCACTCACGCACGTACGATTTTTATCGCGCCATGGCATCTCGGTAGCCCATCTGCCCGCGCGGCAAAAGCGGCGACCGGCGCTTGCAGGCGAGGCAACTCTGCATATGCCGTAGGTGCGCATGCGGGTCCCTTGTGGCGAGAGGACAGACGCTGCTGTATGCAGGCAAAACGTTGTGGAAAGTGTTCGATGGCCCTGCACGAAGCTGAAAGCTATATAGGGTCTAGGCTAAATCGCGAGCTCTGGCCCGCGGCGCGAGGAACCAGGGGCTGGACAGTTCCCGGAAGGAAATGTCTAGTGTACAAAAAGGTCGACAGTCGGTTATAAGGGCTCATTCACACTATAGGCCGACCCGACACCGATTTTGGTCTACCGACTGTTGGCGACAGCAGTTTAAGGGACGGAAAACGGTGTGGCCAACGGTTTAAAGGAAGGAATACGCTGTTGCCAACGGTCGGCAGACCAAAATCGGTGTCGTATCGGCCTAGCGTCAATGAGCCTTTAGAGTCCGGAAAGAATGTTGCTGGGCTGGGTGGCTGCTGCGAAGCACAATGCTACGCTCTCAGATTTCAGGCATCGCTGGCGTGTACCACGAGTAACAGCTGTAATTTAACTCTAATTCGCGAGTCTCGTTTGAGTGAAGTGCCTTGTGGCAAATTAGAAGGGGAGATTATGGTCGCTCTATGACCGCCTATACAGTTTACGTATACATCGGGAATCCGATCTTATTATTTCCCTTTCCTTTTAATAATCTGCTGCGGCGCGCGGCTCAATGTTCATGACGTACTGCTGCGCAGCGCAATTAAGGTCGGGAGTTCGGTTCCACCCGGCCGCACACGGACGCATTTTTCGATAGCGGCGAAGCTCTCGTACCGAGGTTTGGGTGCGCGTGAAAGGACTCCGCTGGTCAGTTGATCAATCATTGCTGCGTAAGAGCTCAGAGGAACCGATTGTTTCTATAGGTAATGGTGCCGGAAAGGAATCATTGCAGGCAACACGAGTTATCATTAGGGCCCGTTTACACCGGATGGTGGCAACCGTCGCGAAAACTGTAACTTGGCCTGCAAGAAGCTACTCGTCCCCGGTGGGATTTTCATAAAAGAGAGGTTTATCCATTCACTCATTCAAACGTACAAACAGTTGGTTGTTTGAGAAGGGGTGGCAAAAAAAAAAGGCAACTAAATGCTTGACAATGTGCGAAAACCTGCCCTAACCAAGAAACGGCACAGCGCTCAGCAGTTATTACATTTTTATACAATATGGTAGTGAAAGAACCACGCATAATTTTACGCCTAAAAATAAAATAAAAAATAATTAAAAAACACACCGTAGACAGCATTTCAGAAATTGCTCGTATTAACAAGAGCTTGTTCGCAGTAATATATAGTAGGGTCATAAACATTTCAAGAGAACAACAAATGAGAAAGCAGGCTTTAAGTATAGCATTGCAACGCTATTGCGTGGCATTGCGCATCTCACCGATGTAAGCGACGCCCTTCTGTAAAGAGATCAGACAATAAAATAACAATAAAATTCACACCTGGAGATGTGAATTTATGTAAAGTTGTGAAGAATATAATTCAAATTTTGTTTCACTGTACTGTATGACTTTGTGCACTGTGATACCATTCGTTAAGTTTAGGTATGTGTTTCCGGGACAAGTGCGTTGCCTATGTTGCTGTACGCTTGGAGCACGAGATATGCTTATACGACAAGACAGTGACCCGCATACTGGAAGTGGTAGTTGCCTCTAAAGATTCGTATAACTTCAACAGTAATACATTGCACCAGGTGCCAAAATTATTCACTCCTCCTTGATTTATTGTTGAAATGAGCTTAACGGCAAAATGCTCAAAAATGCAATGAGATTAGATACAATTTATAATTACTAAATCGAAAGCCTTAAGCGGCTCGTTGCAGTGGCTCATACCCGAAAAAAGCGCCTCCTAGTCCAGTGATGCGAAAAAAGATGCTGAGTGATGCAAAAAAATATCGTATCAGGAATGGCTCGTACCTCAGTAAGCAAGCAATAAGATGCATTGGCTGAATATGAATGAAGAAATGGAAAAAAGGAAAGAACGAAAGAAAGCACGAACGAAATGACAAAGAAAGAAAGAAAACCTTTAGTTAGTGCATTAGATGCACGCATGTGTCGTTGAGGAGGTTGACGTATACATCAGAATACGTTTACTTGACACTGCGGCTAGTTATGTCTTGCAAGAAGTCTGACCCCTTCGATCGTACAACTTATAATGCATTACCACGTGTGCAGCAGGCTTTCGCATTCACGTGTTACAGGAGTGTAACATGCTGCCGAATTATTTTAGTCCGCTTCGGTACCAGTCAGCTTAAATAAGCATTCGCAAGCGCGTCTTTGCAATGATATCAAAAGAGTGCCGGCGCAATGACTGTTGTGTGCGGTCTGCACTTTTAGACCAGCGCGCGCCATTCGTGACTGTGCAGTTTATAGCCCAGTCATAAAGAAAACGAATTGGCGACGCCCTCTGCTCGTTTCCGATAGCTGTCTGTTATACGACGTCACACAATTTCGACGCCGGTCGCGGCATGACTCAGCGGAATGTCGACTATACGCTTCGGCCTACTTCGGCCGGGTCGCAACGCCGATGTATATATACGCCGTAAAGGAGCGGCGTGACATCGTGGTGGCAGCTGCTATGTTCGCGATGCCGACGCTGCTCGCATAATCGCCGCTTCTCTCAGCAAAAATCGGCTACTTTGCGCACCACCCCACTCGCAATACGGAAACAATCTCGGCGATCGCGCGCAGTTGGCGGGGGCTCGAGAGTGCGTCAGAATCTTAGCTGCCGTGCAAATGTCTCGTTCGTTTGTTTCCGCGTGGCTTGGGTCTTCATATGCGAGCCTATAATATCCGGAAATTTCACTGCGCTGAATTTGATGCCTAACCACGGCAGGCCCTTACAAGGCCTGCCGTGTGTTGGAGGGTCACCATCATGGAACTCGGTGCACTGTATATACGGGTTCAATAATACAGGCTTTGTCATGTGGGAGTGTCAGCCGTTTCGTCGTGTCGTGGACTCGGAGAAAACAACGACGTTGTGTGGTAGTCGAACTTATGGAATGTCATGGCCGCTCTTCAGGGATCACTGCTACCGGACAAGCCACGTGGACAACCGTAAGTCACGTGCTCCTCTTACACCGTAACGTCTACGTTCTGGAGTGAAAGCGCTTGCGCAATATACCGTCCCCCATAGAGTTTCTCACTATATTACTGAGAAACATGTATGTCGTCCCCGATTGGATGGAAATTTGTTCTGCTTATCTTCTTCACTTAGATATGTCCTTGCTCTGCTTTTTACGGAGAATGCGCTTCGTAATATGGCGCTGTAAAAAAAAAAATACTAGGATGAGTTCTAAAGCAACTATACTTGCTTTAGAACTCATCTGTTTTTGGATAACGCGTGGGATCTCAGCACTGGCATCAAATGAGGGTTATGTTTTATCAACTCGAATGCGTAAAATCTTTCGCCTTTTTTTACGTTTACCTATCTGAATGGCACGCGTGACTTGTGCTTTTATGCGTAGCGCATGAAGATGTATAAGGATTGACGGTCGGGTGAGTTCGTTTGCATCCATCCTAAAAAAAAAAAAAAAGTAACCTAGTGGCAGGCCAATGAGAGCAATAAACATAGCGCTGACTCGTAACGTAGTCTTGTTGTGTGTGGCAGAAACGCAAGAGTAATGCTCAAATCAAATGACCATCGCACTGGGAAGCGTTTGTTAGATGCAAGCCCTTTGCTAAAGCGTATAAAAATCTGGTAACGTGCGGCAAATTATACGTACAGATGCCATCACACATTGGCCGCTGTTTAACATCGGGCTCAACGCTCACAAGCAATCACTAAAAAGGGAGTCGTATACCTCTCACTTAGCAAATTATTGCACTAGTTGTTTTTGTAGCACCCTTCTGCATGCCCGGGACGTCCATTTTACCCGCGGTCGCATGGTTACCTGCGGTCGCATGTACTTCGATGTGGGCGAACTGCAAAAGGAATCGTGCACTTAAGATTTATGCGCACGTTGAAGAATCCGAAGTAGTCAAAATTAATCCAGGGTCCCCTCTCTACAGCGTGCCTCATATTCAGATGGTAATTTTAGCACGTAAAACGTCGTAATATTTTTTTATTAGACGTCTATGCTGTTTAGCCATAAATGCAGGGGGCGTACGCGTAAATTGAGAGAAACATTTCATATTAGAAGGATAACTGCATCAGCCAGCATTTTGTAAACTTGACGCATAAGGAACTGGCGTTCTTTCACTGAGGTGTACTGGATGACACCTCCTATATCTCGTTTTACGTTGTCGATGTCCGTTTGCTTTAGTCAGCCTCTTCTTTGCCCATATGTACACACGCAAGCAGCGAAATTGGAAACTATTTGGTGCCTTCTTCATTTTTGTTTCTTTTTTTCGTTAATTAACTAAGCCGCTAATAGTCTCTGTGCCTCCTGCGATGTCCTATCTTTTCGCGCTGGTTATACTAACAATATACGTGAAATAAGATATTTAAGCGCTGCAATACGATAGCGCATGAACCCAGTCATGTACTTTTTTTTTTTTCTTTCCATATTTAATGTCACACTGACACGCTGTTACAGTCTACAGTTACAGTCTAAATTGCTGAGCTGTAGATATATTTACAGGGTGTCCCGGCTAAATGTAGCCAATTTTTTAAAAACGACGGAGTGTGCTAGGAGGCTCAAACTAACTCAGTGGTGTTGAGGATCGCGTGTCCTAGTCTGCGGTATTTTTTTTTTTCGTTTTGCAAAGTCAATTAATTAGTACAAACTAATTGCCTCACTTTTAAAATATTGGCTTCACCAAGAAAGTGCCAATACGAAAGTTGTAGATCACATTTAAAAATGGCCGACTGAAGCGTTTGCAACTAAGTACCATTGATGGAGCTTCTTGTAATTTACTTCAAAGAAAGCCCGCGAAATACAAAAACAAGCGCGTGATAGCGCCACTATTTCAGCGCTCCCAGACGGTCGATCAAAAAACTAAATCCACATATCTGTACAACAGTTCCAGGACGGGCTTGGCGTTTCCGGTGGCCGCAAGGTACGCGCCAGCAACTCTCGCTAGTAAGATAGGATCGCGAACGAATAAAAGAACATGACAATAGCATTTTCCTCCCGATTGAAGAGCTCTGCCCTCCACATTTACTTAATCCCAAACTTCTGTATATTTATTTTTATTTTTTGCCTTGCGCGTTCTGGATTCATTCCACAAGTGGAGCGAATGATACGTTTATGCCACGTCACCTCGAAGCGCGACACACCTTCATCACCGCCGCTCGCTCTCTGCGCCCGATGGCGACAGGGCGCGCGAGTGAGTCTCGAAAAAAAAAAAAAAAAAAGCATGCAAGCAATGTCCTTTACTGGTCGGTCGTCTGGGGGCGCTGAAATTGTGGCCCTATCACGCGCTTGTTTTTGTATTTCGCGCGCTTTCTTTAAAGTCAATTACAAGAAGCTCCATCAATGGTACTTAGTTGCAAACACTTCAGTCGGCCATTTTTAAATGTAATCTACAACTTTCGTATTGGCACTTTCTTGGTGAAGCCAATATTTAGGAAGTTAGGCAATTAGTTTATACTAATTAATTGACTTTGCAAAACGAAAAAAAAAATCCGCAGACTAGGACCGCGATCCTCAACACCACTGAGTTGGTTTGAGCCTCCTAGCACACTCCGTCGTTTTTAAAACATTGGCTACATTTAGCTGGGACACCCTGTATATAGTTGGCGAGACATTTGGTACAGGCGAGCGCTATATAGTTCTTTGCTTTTTCAAAGTAAGCGTGCTACACTGGAACAAAAGATGGCATTAACTGCTCAATGCCTAAAATGTAATGACTTTCAAGTGGTGCCACACGGGCATACTTATTGGTGTTAAAACTTAATGAAAATTGTGGCGCAGCGTGCTATCATAGCTAATCAGACGCCGAATGTGTATTATAGTACAGCTGCATAAGGCAAACACATCTCTGAAGCAATCTCGAATAATTCTACACAAAATGTGCTTGCGAATTTTTAAAGAAGCATGTCACGGACTTTTCCCCGCCAAATGTATCTCCTTTACTTTATTTTTTAATGAAGTTGTGATTGGCAAACAAGTTTGCTGCGACTATTGTCAACGCTGCCATTAATGCTATTATAAACACGCGTGCGGCAGCAAATTTAGATATAATGGCATTAACAAACTGAAAGTCCTAGACTCCTAATGACATTAACATATCGCCCGCGTGGCACAACAGGTAATGCCTCAGCGGCTCGTCTTTACAAAAAAAAAAAAAAAAAAAAAGTCGTAGTCTGTCACATAAGTGTGGGGCAAAACTGCGCTGCAATAACTCCCAAAGAGAAAACGAAGCTGATCAATTTAGTAACGAAAGTAGTTTATTACCCCCTTTCTTTCTGTTGTCTTATTTTCATTTTAGGCTTATCGGTGCTTCAATCGCGCAGCGTACAAAATGTCGAAGGCGTTTCCCGAAGCCCCACGCGAGGTCAGGTGGCAGCTGCATCGCGCTTGAGGAGAGAGAGATTGCGCAGTCGGCAGGGAAATGCTCGTTCATTTGTGTTCTCGTTACAAATCTGGCGATGGACGCTACGTATGCTCAAACCCGGTGGAGGGGGCGGAGCGTCCGAGCCGCCCGTCGAAGTCGCCGCCACCGCTGCCTATACGCAGATGGGAAATTGTGGTAACGTCCTGCACGAAAAAAAAGCTTCGAACGGATGCCTGCTTCAATGATATGCAGCGGCTCGCGTGCTGCACGCGGCTCAACCCGGCTGCGTGTACCGCATACACTCACGTAATGGCAGCATGGACATGGAATTGAGAACGTCTATATGTTACGCCGTAGAAACACGCCATAGAAAGAAGAACGTTGATGAAAAAAAAAAGGTAGGAAGATTGGACAAGCGCCAATTTACGATACAATGATTACTCGGACCGTGGTCAGCAAGTCATCTGCGGTAAAAGGCGAAGATAATTCTTAAATGACTTTTTAGTGGACACAGAGTTAGATCAGTGCTTGTGATAAGTAGTCCTGTACGGTCGTATGCGAGGTGAAGCAATTATGGTTTGTACTGTGGACGCAAGCTGAATGGAGCTGGTTGTTCGGACCTATATACCACCCATTTAGTACGTTGATGACTCTTGTATACCGATAGATGAGAACTACAAGGTGTATATATATATATATATATATATATATATATATATATATATATATATATGTTGTTCGTATTCCTCATCTATTGGTGAGGAGTCATCGCAAACGCTAAGTGAACTCTGTTGCGGCGTTGTTTATTAGTTTCATTATATTTATTTATTTATGTTGCTGCATAACAGAGAGAAATAATGTAGCCGAGGTACCTGACTGTTTTCTTGACAGTCAACCCCCACTTTTTGTCTCTATTGTTTTATGAGTTGCGTTCTTTTATGATCCTCCCACCCCCATGCTTCTGGTGGGCGGAAGAGTGCAGTGTAATCCGATAGCAGTGTGTTCTACCAAGGACCACTAATTTCAAGAATTTGTTATTACTTTCATTGCGAAAGATAAAACATATACACCCACGAATCGACCTCCTTCCCACCTTTATAATTTCACAATGAAGCCAGCTTTTATGATCACGATTATTAAAAGAAGAAAACAAAAATTACACTTTTTAGTGTCGCTCGACGTTGTACGGGTGAATCAGGCTGGCTAGACATAATCGGCAAACAGGGAAACGAAAGTCTCCCGCGGGGTATTCAGGGTTCGATCGTGACTGTCGCTGACAGATTTCAATGACAGTGAGGTAAGCGGGGCTTCCCTCGGCTGTCCCCGCCAAACCTGTTGCGATTTCCCTGGGGGTCGTGACCCACAGCTTGAGAAACGTTGCTTTGTTCGACAATATCAAACGGCCGTACATAGCGATATTCGGAGGGTGGGTTTGATAGGGATCGAGATACATGGCGACAGCATTGCGATCAGTGTGTGTGTGTGTGTGTGGGGGGGGGGGGGGGGGGGGGGTAGGCCCCGGGTACCTAATTTACGCTCTAGTTTCAGAGGCCAAAGTGGTGGCCATTTGTAAGATATAACATCTTTACGCACACCACTCGCTTCTCAGCTGACCCCACAGTGAATGTGCGACACTGTTGATAACGTCGTCGTCGTCTCGTAATAATAATAATAATAATAATAATAATAATAATAATAATAATAATAATAATAATAATAATAATAATAATAATAATAATAATAATAATAATAATAATCAGTTGGCCAGCAACACTCATTTGCTTGAAATATAGCTTCTTACTGTGAAGAGACTCTATGTGTCGTTGCGGTGTACACGATCGCCTGACCACAGCTATCGTGTGGTACTCGTATGATTCTGCAGATGATAAAACTGGCGGATCACATGATAGAGGCACGTGACGGGCACCCACGCGCAACATGCACACATGCAAAGGTTAGTAGTTGAAAACAGGAACTTGGGCAAAGGACAGCTGGTGCTACAAAAAAAAAAAAAAAAAAAGAAAAAGAAAATATAAGCGCTGCCGTTGGCGTGCAGAGAACAGACGGAGCGCACAATACCACTTCAGCATCTATGCACTGTAAAATAATTTACACCCTTAAAAGTGAATAAGGGTGTAAATTATTTTACAGTGCAGGTCCCTTTCGCAGCGCAGAATAAGGGGTGGTCGACGATGGGCCGATTATCTCCCAAACGTTGCACACAAGACAACGTTTTCCCGTGTTCTCATCACCTCACAACAACAACAGCAACACAATTAAAAAAAAGAAAAGAAAGCTAATATTAGCTAATAAAGTACGACAAAGAAAGTACCCGAATAAGAGAGTTCCATACGAATACGTCGTAGGCTTGCGGTCGTGCCTGTAACGGCCGTGTGGCGCATGGAAGTCGCACGTTCTGGAGACACACGGTACAATTCCGCGTGCAACCTGTTGCAACCGACGTACAACCTGTTGTACCAGCAACCGCCTCCAACAAGCTTTCAAGTCCTCTAGAGTACCGCCAGATTCCTGCAGGTTCCATCAGGTTCGTTCATGTCCATAAGCTTCCTAACAGGTTCGTCAATTTAGATAACATTCGAACATGTTCCATAAGGTTTCCACAGGTTATGTCAGGTTTTATCGCAGTTTCTATCAAGTTGCGACAGGTTCCGACATTCAAAGCAGCCGTGTTTTGGGCCAGTCACACGTCTTATCGGACGCCGCGTCGTGCCACGTACGTGTCTTCCGCTCTAGAGGGTCAAAACAGCGAAATCCATATGGCTATGCGCTTTGTCGACCTTTGCAGCAATTACCAGGCTCCACTGGGAACGTCTCACTCAAAATTATAGTCACGTTTTAAGCGCACATGCGGCCGTACTATAGGGACAATTTCCGGCTTTTCCATCTTTCTTTATTCAATACTGTAAACCTTGTACAGGTCCAAACAGGGTGGGTAAAAAGATAAATAAAGCCAATATAAACAAAGTTGATAAAGTCTCAAAGCATCACATTGGGGCGAAAGACAATCGAGAATCATTCCAATCGGTTACAGTGCGAGGAAAAAAAATTAAATCTTGAATAACTTTGTTCGTGCAAAATACGGTGTCAGCGAATTTGGATGACGGTGGCGAGTGTGCCTTCGTGTTGAAGTCAATAGATAGGGTGGTGGTTTAATAATTGCTGGCTCGCTATTCCATAGCGAGAAAATAAATTGTAAACGTAAAGTTTTCCTTCTTTGTTTGAGACATCAAATGCCTGCATTATTTCACAGGGTGAGTCATACGGAGGAAATTTTGAGCAAATAAACCTTACAGGTTTCCTCTGTACCTTTTTGAGACGTGCAATAATATTGCGTTTAGTAAACGGGTCCCAAGCAACGCATGCATATTCAAGTTTCGCTCTAAGTTTCCTTTATACTTCAACTGCAGCCGCTGCCCCCACAGGTGTTGGTAATGCGCGGGCCTATACGGTACGAAGCTTAACGTGAGAGTGAAAGCGTCTCACGCGCACGCACGCGCACGGAATCGACAACGCTTCAACATGCGCATGAAGAGTGACGCTGCGCCGCAGTGTGCGGCCGGCGCCTCGTGATCGCCTCGTGCGTATGGCCTGACCGATCGATCTGCTTTGGGCCAGTGGCTGAAGTAGTTGTGGGCTGCTGCGTTGGAGAGTGTGTTGGTTCATATTAGTGAACCAACTTTCTCTCTCTCGCCCCCCCCCCCCCCCCCCCTTCTTACTTACCCCCTCCCCTCTTCAAAAAAAAAAAAATAATAATGAGTAAAAGTGAGGCACATAGAAGGCACCTTATGGAGTTAGGGGTGTGCGAATAGTGATTTGTCTGAGAACGAATCGAATAGTTGCCTGAAGAGAATCGAATCGAATATCGAATAATTTGGAAATAGTTTTCCAATAATGAACAGCTGTGGACTACAGTGTTTCACATCCTCCGGTATTCTTAAAGCTAGCAAGTTCATATCATTACAGAGCACGTTATGAAGCTTTGTTTATTATAAAGCCCAAATGGAGCATTAGGATCAAATGAGTAGTTTCCTCGCGTGCACAGGACTCTTCAGAGAGCGCGAATTGTCGCTGTATTTGCGACTCAAAGTAAACGCTCGCTACCTAGCGGCCGCGCCGAAAAACAGCCGATCCAGGTTCACGCTTGACGCGAAAGAGGGTCTCCTATCACGGCATGCGCTGAATGCCTCGTAGCTCTCAAATCGTCGTGATGCCGCCGCGCACAAGTCCTGAAAAAAAGAGAAAAAAAAAAAAAACGGATGTCGAAAGACGTTTGTTACGTTCCATTATGCGTATCATTGCGGTGGAAAGACACCAATGTATGAGTTCCCCTTTTCCCGAAAGAAGCAGACGACTGCGCATTGGAGAGCGACTTGGATAAGAAACTTCCGCATTGGGAAAATTTGATTGATTGAATACCGGTTTGTTCGCAACACTTCACTCGGGACGACTTCCTTCTTCCCAGCGAGTAGACCATTACTTAGTTTATTTAAAAAAACTTGGTGGCGTTTCAAATCCCGGAATGTACTTTGTTTAGCGGCACGCGCTTTAATAAATTATAGTGATGTACGCTTAAGCTTCATTTGGTTTTGTTCACTGAACACTGATGCCACAGCATCAGTGTTAGTTATGCTTTAAACAGCTGGAATGTTCTAGCTAATGTACTTTTGTCTGGAGGCACGGTAGCAGGAATGATATGCTATACCTCGAAAGGTCTGAACTTGATCATGACACATGTTATGCCGCGAGGCGACATATCGTTTTCATAGCGCACTTTATATTAGCGGGGCAAGCAGAAGATGGCGTATTGTCGTTCAACGCGTTGAGTTGTCAGTTTATTTGCTCGCAAGAAATTTAGAAGTAACAGCAAATGGCGCTCGTTCCAACTTTGGAGCGTTCGAAGTGCGCCTGCAGCGCCGCCAGTTTGCTTTCTGACACTGTGCACGCAGATAAATTCTACAACAACTAGTTCAATTCGTTTCGAAAGTTTTAGTGACGTCATACCGCATTAGAGTGATGTACAATGAGCGGTGACCCACAGCAGCGGGCAAGCCTAGAGAGCCTGGAGTCGAGTGCAGTGAGCCGCATCAGACGCAGACGTAGAGCCGTAATCGGAGCTGCCGCAGCTAGCCATGACAACTGTCAGCGTAGTTTTGTTTGCCTGTGCTGGAACAGAACGTGCGTGCGAGAGCAGACGATGCAGCAGTGTGTGCGTCACAGCTTTGTGGGCCCACGTGACCAAGCTTCCTTAGACAGTGACGTCACTGTCCAACTCGGCGCCCAGAAACCGAAACTGGAAATCGTTCACATAAATAATGCGATATAAAGTTATTTACCGAAAATATATGAATCTTCGAGCGTGTATCATGCTTCCTGGAGCAATAAAAAACGTTTGAAACAAAGAACGCGCAAGCAAAAACTTTGATGTCTCAACCCCTTTAAAGAAATCCGATGCGGCTCGCTGGGCAGGTCGGACGTTTGCACGCATAGCGCAACTATTTCCGCGCTTTCGTCGCTGAAATCGTTAAAAACGATCTAAATAAAGTAGTAGGCAGCAAGTACTTTTTCGGCTTCGAAGAAACACATCAATTCGACTCCACAAACGAGAAACGTAAGTGCAGCACCAAGCGAAAAAGCCGCCGTGAACCTGAATGTAGTAGCCATCTTTGTTTATATGGACAGTGTTGCCAGCACAAGTAACGGAATATGGAGTTATTAGTAACCTGTAAAGGCAGGGCTGACTAAGCGAAGTAGCCTGCATGCTCCACTATACGTTTATTTGTAACCTGTAAAGGCAGGGCTGACTAAGCGAAGTAGCCTGCATGCTCCACTATACGCATTGCAAACTCTCAAGTTTTATGTCTATACTATGCCCGCTGGGGTAAGCTTACTTGTTTTGCTCCATATTTAGTTGTATGATCAATTGGGTGCAGTTGACACTTTGAAATATTCCAAAAATAATCCCATTTACAAATAGTTAATAATCGATTCGAAGACCGAATCGAATAGGATACTTCTGCACTGGCATTTTGCAGCATAACGACTACGTACATCCCGAATGGCAAGCGACCCACGTTACTCACACGACCGCAGATTATATAGCCTCCGGGATCGGCCAATGTTTCATAACACACATCTCCGGGATCAGCCCAGTTTACAATTGCGCAATATTCAGGACCGGCCAACCTTACTTGGCAAGAAGCCGAACGACCAGACGTGCCAAAGCCTTTCATTAAAGGAATTACGCGCTTGAAGACGTATATTTATGCAGTGAGGATATTTAAGTACCCCTTTATTGTTTCACTTCGTAATTCCGCAGAGAGCAAAGCCGACCACTAGCATATTTGTAGCGGTAACAGCAGCAGCGGCGGCGGCGGCGGCTCTTCTCAAGAACACTGGTTCCTGATACCAGTATGCAGTGATGACTACATGCACTCATATGTCAGTCTCCAAGTTATCTCATCGATGCCACGGACATAGAAATTCGCCTGGAAATGCCTTTGTGTGCTCTATTAAGGCTGAAAAAAAATACTGTAATGTATTGTACACGTTCAATCAAGATAACGACGAGTCTCGATAGGCAAAAAGACGGGCGAGATGGCGTTCTAGCTGCGGACTTAAAAACATCAGCGGACGTCAGTGGTTTCTCTGTCAGTGAACTCACTTACTCATTCCACAAGAGCAACTTCATTTTTCTCATTTCCCCAAGAACAACTTGGCAATGCGCATTGTGTAGGGTTCGTCCACTACGCTATTGCTTGTTGCGTCCTCCGAAATGCATACGCAGATGTCATCAGTTTCAGAATTTACGTGGTGCGCGAAACCCCGCGAAAATTACCGAGTGCAAAAGCTGCGCTATCGGGGAAATCAGCGCTTTCACCGTATATTTGCGACACAGATATGGTCTTGAAGTTATATACGCATGGGACTAGATAATCTTTCCAGGCCGGTTTGTGCAGGTAGGTAGGGATTAGTACATCTGTATGCGGGGAAAATTGTATATGCTTGCAAAGTAATTATGTCAAGGTGGTGGTGGGCATCAGGCGGGGTGAGCCTGGAATGAATGCATGTGTTGTTAACACTGGTGTTTCACCGAGTGGCGATCAACTTAATGTCTTCGAGGAAAGCAGTCAACAGGCGTTGAACTCTTGTCCTGATTATAATTATGTAAACTCTACTTGATATATGTGCTAGTTATAATTACCGTAACCTTTTAAAACACGTAATTTCTGTCCATGCTGTAACTACATCTATGAGAAGTTGCAGGTCGCTATACCTAAGTTCGCTACAGCATGCGGTAATTGCATGAATTCGTTGAGAAAGTTGTGGATGCTCTGTCAACCTTCACGCTGAACTGAATGGGACACGGAATATACTTTGTTAAACTCAAACTAACTGCTGATGTTGTAAATACTTCAGTTGAAGCCCATTTTATTGGGGTATTGGGGAAAACAATATCGTATCCGAATCAGTAAACGACTGTTCCGAAAAAACAAAACGATCGTTTTCTTGCGGCAGGATACCAGGTGTCGACAGGACACCAAGCCAGACGGGACACCGAGGAGTTGGCCTACAACTACTGGGAATTACATCTCTGACGACAATCTAGCACCATAGAAATTGGCGTGCTGTGGTACGAGAATAAGCGCGCGACCAATCGACTGAGGTGACCTTAGCTTCTATATGGTGCTTTGCGGTGCGCGATAAGCCTGTCCCTGCATGCGTACGTAACACGTTGGATAGTCTTCGTCAAAGCCGGCTTCTCCGCAGTAAAAGGCTTTCAGAGGAGAAGCCTACTTTAGTCATTCCTCCGTTCCGGTTGTTATTACATGAATGAGCCTGCTGTGAGTATTTGTTGGCGTAATCAAGAGCGCGCTGCAGTGACGGCAGTGTTTGCTATGAATGAATGAATGAATGAATGAATGAATGCACGGCAGCTGGGACCGAAGATGTACCAAACTGGTGATGAGCTGAATTTCGCATTCCTTACATTGGACATCTGCACAGGCTAAAGTTATCAATGCCTCTCCGGCGGCGTCCGTATGCCCAAAACACTCACGCTGATAACGGAACCCACTAGCGGTGTATTCACATCATAAGCGGCGCTCAGTGGCCGCATTGTAAAAGGGCACCGGTGTAAACGCGCACTATGGCTGTCGCAGGTCGAAAACAGTGAACGCCGGAATTAAAAAAAAAACAAAACAATTTGAGTGTGGCAGTATTATTGTTTTAAGTAGCTTCTGCTACAAGGTCTCACCCGTAACTTTTGCACTATGGCGTGTTCTGGGGCACAGTGTTGCCTTATGTCTTTCTTTCTAAGTGCGGCTGCTGCCAAAGGACTCTGTTCATTTTTTTTTCATATTTCATTGGTAGCTGGTCGGAATTCCCTGTTCAATTCGTACTATAACTTGCGCATCTGTGAAACTTTCACTGAAGCTACAAGCGCGAGGAGTCGTCTTTTGCCTATGGATAGAACACTTACACGTCACCTGTGTAGCTACAGAAATGACGTTTACAAATGCTTATTCGCTTATTATGGGAAGATGCAAGATACTTTTGTGCGATAGCTGCGAATGTGAGGAGGCCATTGAACATCTGCGTTGCATTTGTACCCAATATACGGCATGATTATTGCTATATACAGCGGTTTTCAGAATTCGCTATAGAACGATGTTCAAATCCAGTATTGATCAGGCAACCGTCCAGTGTTGGAAAGCGCACTCGGCAACTTGGAAAATGTATGGTGTAAGAAAAATTACGCCAGTTCCACGCTTGTGAAATCTGATGAAACAGCGGAGCTCTGTAAACGTGGGTGTATAGCGTAGTGGGTATGACGCTCGCCTTCGGACCGTGAGTACCCGGGTTCAAAACCCGCCTCTCTCTCTCTCACTCTCATTTTCTCTTTCTCTCGCTGTCACACACTCCGTGAACGAGGCGCCAACGCCTGGACAAATTCCAAAGCCGACTTATCGGCTTCCGAAAATAACCCCACGAAAGCAAGGGCGATTAATAAGGGGCCCTCTGGTGCACCAGCGAACGCTGGTTGTGGTCCAAAGACCGAGTCAGAGCCCAGAGTTGTCAAAACACGCAATATATTCTTCACAAAAGGCAGTTACACATACACGTGCACACTTAGGTTAGACACATCACAATATAATTAGATGGGTATTCACAAAATACAGGAAAATAATTAACGACAAGCACTAAGAGTCCAACATGTAAAGTACAGAATGAATAGGAACACTAAGTGTCCAATCGTATTCACCGTGCTGGTCCTCGAGTCAGACGATCTCGGCGTAGCTCGGGGCAAATCTCGAAGAAGGAACTTCTTCCGGAAATGCAGACGCTCGATGAATTCGTCGACTAGCTTGCCGGGGAATACCCTTCTTCCGCAGACGGTCAGTCTTCACGTTACATCTCTTCACCGGCGCTATCTGATCCCCCTTCTAATTCCCGCACGGCGCTTTTATAGCTTTCACCGGGGGGTTCTGGAACCTTCCTATCGGAGTCGTGACCCCGTAGCACGAACAAAGCCTGGGAATCTTCTAGTCAATTTTCCCATTTTCAGTCGCGGCCGTCGGAGCGTCTTCGGGGAGGGTGGTGGCTCATCCTGTTGGCGCGCACTCGGGCTTATCGCTATCTCTCTCAACTCGCCATTTGTGTCGGGACCTGAGATGCTGTTCCGGCGCTCTCTCTCTCTCTCTCTCTCGTCGCCTTCGCGTAACTTGCAGATGCTACTAGACTCCGTTGGTCGCGTCGGCTGTTTGAAGCGTATGCGCTCTCCCCCTCTGTTGATCGCTGCCGTGGGGCCGGCGTGCTTCTTTCGCTGGCTTAAGTGATGGGCCCCGCGCGCTTAGATTACGCTCTCTTTTGTGACACTCGCCCATAGCAAGTTCTGTTACAACCGCCGGTACAACGCAATTATATGGTTCCCTAAATGCATGTTCTGCAAGCGTGGGTGTATAGCTTAGTGGTTATGACGCTTGCCTTCGAACCGTGGGTACCCGGATTCGAATCCCGCCTCGCCAAGAACGGTTATTTTGTTTAATTTATTTCTTTCTCTCGCTCTCTGTCTGTCTCTCTTTCTTTCTCTCTCTCTGCACCCCCTCTCCTCATTTCACTCTCTCTCCACTTCGCTCGAAACTGCGAACACCTTCGCTCCCCAGGGATCAACCTCGACCTTAAACAGCTCCGCTGTTAATAACAGAGGTCCACTCTGAATTCGAACTCAGTTACCCTCGATTTGAATGTGTAGGGAAATCTCTATACGGCTGTGGCGTTAGGCATAGCTTCGGATTGTTTTTACCACGCAGAGTTGCCGCTGCACTTGCGGCTGTTATTTTTGATAAAGGGCACATTAAGAAATCAAAGAACTTCACGGGCTGAAAAGTCCGGAATCATGTTCGCGGTCAAAGCGATACAAGCAAATGACTAAGGCGGAGCTTCAATCCAGCAGATTGTCTTCTTTCGTTCAGCCTCGCCTGGTATTTGTTCTTTATGTATTCTTTATTTTGGCTTTTCACAACCGAATCACGCTGATCACCCGACGCCTTCCCGTTTCACCTTTTATAATCATTCACACGTAAGAAAACAATGGCGCCCATCAAGTCGCGCGTCACGCCCCAAGCGTGCGCATAATAGACCACGAACGCGAGCGCCGTGCTGCCGCGCCACCGCGCACAGTCATGTACGGATCGATTCATTCAGTGGTGCAGCTAAATCATCGATCAACTGACACTCAATACCCGGCCTTACCCGTGCCGAGGGGCCGGGGCTGCGAAATTCTCTCGAGTTCTCGCCGGCCGCGCTGCGCGCACGCATTCTCTGTGCGCACTGGAGAGGGGCTCCGAACACACTAGCGAAATACTTCTCTTCAATTGAGTGAGGAGAGAACACAGAGAGTGAAGAGAGAGATAGAGATAAAGAGAGAGGGCATAGTGGTAAGCGGAGAACAGACCCCGAGTCCGCCACCTCGGCGTTCAGGTCTCTGCCACTCGTGAGGTGCGCAAAGCTTTCACGCAGGCGTCTCAGCGTGCGTGCGTGCGTGTGTGTCTGTTCACGCCCGGTGTACTGTACTACACAGTCACTGTACAGCCCACGCGTGCCGGCCGGGTCTCCTGCGCGCAGCGTTTTCCCACAAAGCGCGTCTAATTTTCCTATACAACGGGACCGCTCATTATACGGCCGTATGTGTACATCGGGACGCTCGGGGCGGGCGCGCGGGGAGGTGACAGAGAGAAATGATGATGTCGCGCACACACACGCCGCTTGCACGCTGTCGCCTCGGCCGCGCTCGCTCGCTCGATCGCGAAGGGGGCCCTACATGCACACGCACCGTCGTGCCTGTCGCGCGTCTCGGGTTTCACGCCCGTGGCAGGTTTCGCGTCCCCGGACGGTGGGCCTCGATTCGTCACACTGACGTACGAACAAAGCGTGCCGCCGCGTGGGTACCCGGCGGCCAGCACAGAGGCCGTATTCGTATACTGTGCTCTGCGACGCACGGCGCACGCCATGGGCACCACCTTCTCAAGGAGTGGGAGAAAGCGATAGAGAGAAGTTCATTCAACAAAACTTTTGCTCCTAGCTGGAATCGTAATCACATAGGCAGACCAAAGGCTATAGTGAAGGTTAGGCGAGTATTAGTGATTTCGCCAGCTTGCGCGTGGCGTCTATCTTGGGTGTGTTCGAGTTGACCGCTCGCACCTCCAGACTGCCACTGTGCATATTAGAGGTGAGCGCAACTCCCTAGAGTGCCGGCACAATAGGGAGCTTTAGCAGTGCGGTGTTGACGCGCGAGACGTATGAGGTAATACGGGAATTTTCTGCCTTTCGTCTGCGTCGTTCTTTCGGAATGAAAGCTTTACCTACGGTAGGCCCATTTGCGTATGATATTCCGGCATCGTTAAGACTCTTAAATGTCGCACTCACGTCCTGCCAGTTTTGTAATCTTAGACTAGACGTTAGCAACAACAACAACGACGACAACAACGACAATGAAAGCGTCGACTAGACAGTGTCGATAACAATGACAATGAAAACGTTGACATTGACAACGTCGACAACGACAATGAAAACATCGACAATAACAACGTCGACAACGACAACAACAATGAAAACATCAACAATGACAACGTCGACAACGATGACAACGACAATGAAAACATCGACAAAAACAACGACGACAGTGACAACAATCGACAATGACAAACACGATGACGACGATAAAAGTTACTTAAGTCGCTGTCGTCGACTTCGCCAGTCACTTCGCGCGACCTCTCCTGTCGCTGTCGGGAGATTCACCGCAGTCCCAACTTTCGAGTGACTTTCTTATACTAACATGTGCGCACCGATCTCTAAGCTGCACTTGTGCACAGGTGCCCCTTCTGGTTTTCTGTGACTCACGTGAGCCTTCTATTTTCTATAGTGTTCAATTTCCTGACTTTGAATTGCTAGTCTTTGACTCACAGCTTAACTTATTTGTCCTTGGTGATATATATCTCATGCACCGCAATATACGCGTCAATAAGGAAATATAAGGGCGCAAGTGATAATGCAAAGTAACATAACCAGCGTTTTAGTGATACAAGAATGTAATATTTCGCCATGCGAACAAACCAAATAAAACTAAAAAGGCCCTTGGTCATTACTCGCGGAAGCAACTCATATACTGAGAACTCGCGTTCTTGATTGAATACTTCGCTGCGTAATACATCATAATGCGCGGTACTCCTGGTATCTTGAACTGCTCGATGCAGTTTTTGAAGTTTATGCAAACACAGCCATGAGTGGCATGGAAACTTGGTTTCACATGGACGGTATTACTGCGCAATATCTGCAAATATGCGATGACCTCTGCACAACTGTTATTCGCTGAACGGGCTAAGATGCCATGAGCGGTTTTCCTTCTCCAGCGCAGATAAACTGGCCCAACGATGCAACTGAAACAAGGGAAGTATCTTCACTAGCTTTCTGCCTTGCACGAGGGAGGTAAAAAAAAAAAGAGAAGCTACACAAGAATATACAGAAGCACAACTGCTGAGCAGCAAATGTATAGGCTTATCGTAGATTACAAAGGTACGCCCAGAGAGCTCTACGAGTCCGACGTGAGAAAACAGGAACAGACGCCCCCGCTTTGTAACAAAGCAAGGCAAAAAAAGTATCCAACTCATGTTAAGCAGCCTGCAGTCGGCCTGCCTCCGCCTCGCTGCAACCTTATCACGCCGAGAAGAAACGACTCCCAATTATTCATGATACACGGTCATTCGAAAACCTTTTTTTTTGACGCTCCATAAATAAGCTAATCTCGACCGATACGTTTTATCATGTATACGCGACGGCGCTCGGACTACCTTTGAGGGGCATTAGCGTCTGGAACTCCGTCGGTGGTCGATAGAGCGATGCGTTGTCCCCACGCGTATGCGTACAGCATCGCGGAAGAAAGAGGGAAGACCACACGCCAGAAGAAAGAGCCCTTCATCGCGCCGCAACGCGGGCCGGCCTCATATCTCTACTGCCCTCAACTGCCCACTCGGATCACCGCCTACAGCCTATCGGGGAGGCCTATCGGCTTATCGGACAACCGTGGGAACAAACCGCGCCCGGTAGCTCCCGCTGACAGGTTCACGCTGCGAACTCAAAGAGAAAAACCAGGAGAAAAAAGAAAGACAAAAGCCGAAGAGGAGGAGGAGGGAAGATGTCCACAAAGGGAAATCGCAGTCACACCCGATAAAAAAGCCGAAGCGAAACGATTTAGGAAGAGCGGGAAAATGAAGAAAACGAGAGAAAAGAAATAAGCTCGGCGTGCCAGCAGCAGCGGTGGCGGCGTGCCCGTGTGTGCGGAGTCGACGGCCCGGTCACTGCGTGGTATGCTTGTGGTCTGCGGCCCTGTCGCTCGCACGGCGGTCGGTGGCGCGGGTATACCCTTGTTGGCGGCGGTTATAGATGCATCGCGGCCGCTTGAGAGAAACGCGCGGCGCTTGAGCGGAATGCCAATGCGAGCGGACGTTCCTGAGCTCGCGTCGCGCAATGCCGCTGCCACGGCGTACACCCAGGGGTCGGCCGTAGCAGCGGTAGCACTGTGATGAATGGTTGCCTCGAGCGCGCCGGGCTGTCTTTGGCCGAAACGCGCTACCGCGCGATCCTGCTTGCTGTCTCGCCGTTTCTTCTTCTTCTCTTGCTGCTGCTACTGCCGCAGACCTAAGTACTTCTTACGACGAGGAGGGGAGTGGGACGGGCTCGCTGACACGCGTTCGATCCTGTAACTAACGATGGTTATGCCTCGCTGAGAAACGCCGTTGACTGTGAGCCTGTTCGAAGCCTTGGCTGTCATTGGTACAACGAATTAGAAAGCGGGTATTGCCAAGTGACGCTTGAAATTCTCAGCTATAGCGGTTCTCTTCCATTGAGAAAATGCGATCTATGTCGACGTCAAGAGGGAATTTAAACGTGAAGTGCAAGGGGTATAGGTTTAGGCACTGGGGATGACGCTCAAACCCTAGAGCAAGCGATGGGTGCAGTTCTGCACGTGAAGATCTGATTGAAAACGGCTTGCGCGCCGCGCTTTATCGCGTCAGTAATCCATCGATGAGTTCGATGTGTCTTACAGAACCGTCGCAGTGAATTCAAAGAGCAGTTCATCGTCCGCCCTCACTGTCGAGACATCGTTTCAGAACTAAGCGTTAGCCTTGTCAACGCAGACTTACTAAGATGACGTTCAATTCTCATATCTTCTAGTACTCGGACGCTTTCGCCATGTACACATGGTGGACGATTACCTAAGTGATATACTTTTATTTTTTCTTATAGTTTAGAGAAAGGAAAATGACCTTCACTTTTAGGAGTGTCCAGCAGTAGATGTCATTAAGTGCCAATCTAATTAGAGTAATACCTGCTGCAGCGGATCAGTGACTATGGCGTTCTGATGCTGATCAAAAGATCATTGGTTCGATTCTATAGGGCGCGTTGGCCACGTTCCTATGGTAGCAGAAAGCAAAAAAGCACTCTACCGTGCTTTCGTTTCACGTTCAAAAAAAAAAAAAAGAAAAGAAAAAACCAGGTGGTCGAAATTGATACGGAAGATGTCACTCTTTCTTCAACGCTATACCACGTCTCTCAAAGGTCGTGAGTTACTTTTGGGCGCATCAGACTGTAATTTCATTTCATTAGAATAACCAGTGGACCGCATATCGAATCTATTGCCCCTTCTTAGCACTCATCTTCCGTCTGATCTCGACTGAACTAATTCTCGATGTCGATGCAATGACATGCAATGAAATTTTAGTTACGAAGGTCTGCAGACTCGTTTCACCCTCGCCTGGAGGAATCGAGACCTGGGTCAGCGGACGCAGCTGTTCGTTTCCGCACCCGATCACGTGTAAACGCTCCCGGGCCCCAACCAACGGGAGGCTTTTACAAGCGGACGCGCGCGCGTCCGACCCCGTATGGTCCGCGGTGATCGCTCTCCTGTCCTCTTCAGAGCGCGGCGGCCCCCAACAACGATTCAATAAGCCCTTCGGTGACCGTTTTCCGAGGACTCTATATACACGGACTAACACCATGCCGACGTTCTGAACCATGGGCATAAATAATAATAGCGCACACACCCACCCACGCCCTCGCAAGAATGGCGACTCAGCGGGACGATGTCGCGCCTTTGTGGGCCCGCGCGGTGTCAAGCCCCTTTACAGTGCGAGCAGCCGTCCACCACCGCCGCCGCCGCCAGGAAATGGAAAAGGATTAGTTCTTGCGGCCTGGACACGCTCGGAAGCGCGGTTTGACTTCTCCCCGCGGAGTCGAAACCAGCGGTGCTAATCCCGTGGTCCCCGAAGCCGTCGCGATTGTTATTGGCTTCGCGGCGACCGCGGCGAAGCACTTTCGTTCGTGCGGTCAGAACGGGCGCCCGCAACACAAGGTGGTAAAAGAAAGAAAAGGATGAAGAAGGAAAAGAAGATGCAAGAAAGCTCAGGAATTTGCACAGTCTTCTCGCATAGCCTTATTCTATAGCCGCAAAAACCTGGTTCGCGAGGCTTTTGAGAGGGCAACCACCAGTGTCGAGCGCATGTTTGACCTTTTGGGAGGACACCAAGGGGCCAATGTGACTTCAAGAAGAATGAAACCAACGGCAAAGAAAAGAGAGAGAGAAAAAAAAAGAAACCCTGAATTACAAAGAAAATGTTCAAAGCGTGTACCTTCACCTAGGAGAGTGGCACAGCTGACACTATACAACGGAATGACGACGATAACATCAATGACGACAGCATGATGATGACGTTGACGTCACGGCGGCTCACACGACGCAACCCCGTGGGGATGAATCTCAGGTGGAGACAGAGTTTTGTGTCGACTTCTTATTCCAATTGAAAACATGCTGAATATAATATAATGGTGTCTACATCGACTACAGGCAGGTGTTGATCGAACCGTGTCAGTGATTGTCATCTAACATTGCCAATCTTTTATAGCTTGACACTGACCGCACCGAGTGATCGTCTCGCGAGTGCATGCACGCCGGAAAGCTAAGAAGGCGGCAAAACGAGATTTCCTTGCGCGCTGGCAGTGGTCCAGAGTATATGCATACTCGTGTTCTGACGCCGCCCAGACGTAAGACAAAACAAATCCTGTAATATGAGACACACATTCGACACTTTTCTGCAGCTCCCAGTTCTTTTTGTCCCCTCGAATCACCGCGCTCAGTAGTCGGCCCAGTGCACTCTTGCTTCCCACGGAGCTTTTTTTGGCCAAGCCGGGTCGACCCGGCTGATCTCCAAGCGTGCCGAGGCTAGCTCGCCCAATGAGCCCGACCGGAATGTTGGCGTTCGGATGCCGCAGCATGTCGCGAGCAGTCGTTTCTTATGAAACACCGCGCGCCGGCGCTTGCCTCGGCGCGCTTAGTATTTCCCGTTTGTTTGTGGCGACATTCTATAATCGCCTTTTCCCGAGCTTTTATACACATAAAAAGAAGAAGAAGCAGAAAATATATCGCTGCCGATCCATTTCATCTGGGCACGGGCTCAATCCTCTTGACCCATGCAACATACAGATGCGCGGCGAAAGAGGAGGGTAAAAAAAAAAAAATTCTGCCTCTAATCATGATCGATCCGCTCCTCTTTCTGATGCGAAGCGATTGCCTCGTACGATGAAACCGTCACTGAAGCCGCAACCCCTTGCGGGCACTGCTGCACTGCAGCTTCTGCAGAGAATGCGTGGAGGAACGCATTTCTATATGATACAGAGCTATGTGCGTTGTTCAACTTTCGGGAGCAGGCTGCGCGCCTGTCACGTTGGAAAAAAGCCACAATTCCTTATATATCTTTCGGCGGTGATACTTGCATTATAAGCTTCTGATAGGCATCTGTGCACTTTAGACCGTTCTGAGACTGCTTTTTTGTTTGTTTTTCTTTTTTTCATGCCAATACCGTGGGAAACTCTGGAACCACGTTTACGCGAAGCTTCGTGGTTTCCTTGGTTGAGGTCGGAGAACAAAAATTGCTGTGTTTCACTATGGACGAGAAATAGCTGCGTGTTTTTGGCACACTATAGCATGAAGATGTGCTGTTGGAACTTCGAAAGCCTGTCCCGATAAATAAGGAAAACTATCCAACTCAATTATTCTGCGGAAATTTGATAAGTGGAGGTCAATTAGTGAAAGAAAAGCTATAGAGAGAGAAACGGGGTGGGAAAGGCAGGGATGTTTACGCGAAAAGATTCTGGTTTGCTACACTGCACTGGGGGAAGGGTAAGGCGAAATGAAAGACGGAAAGAATAGCGGAGAGAAAAGGCAAAGTCAGAAAAAAAATAAAAAGAATAAAAAAATTGAGGAGGTTGGAAACGTCCGGGAGAACTTAAGTCTGTCAGTTAGTTCACTCGAACGCAAAAACTTCAAGAGTGCCTTGACTGACTTGCTGTGTGACGACTGTATAGCCGGCGTTCCAGGACTGTCTGCTCCGAAAGCGGCCGGTCGTCAAGACGCGCCAACGCGCGGTCGCCATTCACCTAAGTGCATGTAGCATAATGCTACAAATGAGGGGGAGACTGGTGCAGGGTTCTTCGGAAAGATAACTTCGCATACGGACGAAAAAAAAAAAGAAAAAAAAGATGACCTCGGGGCAGCATCCGACGGCGCTGTTCGGCATGCACGTACTGTCGCATTCAGTCACATTGTCGAATTCTGCGATGGCGGCGTTTCAAGCCAATCACAGAGGCCGTATAGCAGCCCTGTGGGCCAATCATAGCGGACAAGATGGCGCATTCGACAATGTGGCGGAATTCGACAATGCCCAGAATAGTGTTCCCGGAATTCGACAACGCCCAGAATAGTGTTCCCGGTATTGAAAGCCGGCATAAATGCTGTTAACAAGTGTGGGGAGATGGATTGACGTTCGAATGGACAGACGGGCAGCTGGATTTTATGAGAATCAACCTTGAAAAAGGGTATGGTATGGTGCATGATGTCATTAAGCTGTTTATCTTTTACCTTTATTCTGCGCACGTTATCGGCCCATAGAACCGATGGCTCGTACAAACGAACCATGGGTCTACCGGCAGATAGACAGTAGCGCCATAGCTCCTTGTAGCGACTGTGTGTTGTTAGTGCGAGTACTGAATTTCAACGCCACCTATGCGTTGCTATACGAAGCTTGAATCGACAGGACTTCTTAGGCCACAGGCTACCATTTCAAATCAATCAATCAACCACCCAACCAACAATTAATTAATTAATTAATTAATCAAGTGATTAGTTGAGTGGCTTATAATTATCAGGCGAGTCGGAAGTCCTGTCTCTTATACTCCGTTGTATAGCTGTTAAGGAAAACAACGGCGGAGTGTAGTCCAGGGCTATAGTAGAGGAGGCCGCACATTTCAAGCCCTTTTGTTTGCAGCGAATCGCAATTCCGTAAATCGGTTCTTGCCGCAATATACACGAGAAATTACAGATACATACACGAGGCATAGTATACGCATCTGTCTTGTTTGAAAACCTAAAATAAGACATTCCGTTAGTTTGAGCTTCTCTCTCGGCTGTAAAGCTGTAAAGCTATATAACGCTGCACCGACGCGGCCCACGCAATATAGGTTCGTTCTCAATATTATGCACCTCCATTATAAGAAAAATTCCGTATTTTTAAAATTTATTATTATCATTTTTTATGCGCACGGTCTGCCGCTTTGCTGACCCTGGTTAGCTATCTCGTTTCGACGCTGTACTAAGGTAAAAAAAAATTCTGGTTAGTTAGGGTCGATCTAAGAACCCCACGGTTGTGATGCGGAGGCTGCACCGTTACTTTACACTAGTCCTAAAAGGTAGAATTGTCAATTACCGGAGCGAAGCACGAAGTTACAGTTCGCAATAGAACTGCATTGCCCACAAAAGAAAGGAAAAAGAAAAAAAAATATGTAGATCCCATATTCTCAAGCGGAATACAAAGAAATATTATTGGAAAGCTATACGTATTGTACTATATTTTATCCCACACGGTCGCCTATCCTGTATCACGGGCATGCAGTGAATCATCTACGAGGTGCCGTGGATCTATCGCTGCCGTGCCGTGGATCTAATCACATAAACGAATTCACTCGTGTATACGCATGACTTGCCATCTAACCTTCTCTTACTTTTTTTTTCCTCGCAAGAATTTCCTGAAAAGTAATGGCCATGGGCAGATATCCTATTCAGACCCCAAGAGGTGATCGTGAACACAATAACTTATCGTGGTCTTCTTAATAACTTGTTTGTTATACCATATTTAAAAAAGTATGCCACACTTAGGCATGGTAGGCGGGGCATCTGTGTGTGTGAAGAATGTAGCCGCCTACTCGCGCTTGTCGTAAAAATAGCTTTTCTTTGCCTAAATGCAGAGATGAAGGCGTAAGCATTTATATAGGGTGACCCATGTAACTTCAGCCAAACTTTAAAAATATGCAGATGTCACTTAGCTGGACAGAACCGTATAATGTTGTTCGCCATCACTTGGAGGTACTCAGATTAGTTTTTGCATTCCGATTAATTACATAATTAGTCTTAATTAATTAACCAACTTCTCAAATATTATAGTTAGATGAAAAGTGTCAATGGGAAAATTGTAGAGCAACATGAAAAACTACCGATGCAGCTTTCCGTTGCTCAATACGTGCTACACAAAAGTGTTTTTCCAATCATGAAGGAAGTCCGCGAATACACGCAAATTGCCTCGAGCGGCCAGTCGAGCGGCAGTTTTGCGTGTATTCGTGGGCTACTTTGAAATGAATTTCTGTTTTCCTTTTCATTTGTTCGTTCGGTAAGAGTACAGGAAGAGGCCCCAGAGTTATAAAGCTCAAAGGGGAACCTCCTACGAGTAATTAAATATAATAATAACTAACAATGACAACTAACAATGACAAGAACTAGCAACAACTAGCAATGACAACAGACTAAAAGAGAATGAGATGGCAACGTTAAACGTCTATAGAATATACCATGAACAAGTGTAATACACGTAAGGAAATAAAGGGTATACGAAACAAACGAAAACTGCAATTTCGAGCATTGTGCATAATAATGTACAAGGGGTTCGACGAAAACATAACCAGGTCAGAAAACATAACCAGGTCACCACGCCTCCGCGAGAAGACGGGAAGAATAAAACAAAAGCTCCGTGGAAAAGTTGGCCGTGGTGTCTATATTATCCCGACTGTCACGTGTTGCAGGAAACTTCGTATTGCGTCTTCCATCGGGACGGGACGTCCAGGTTCGTTCAACGGGGCCATAGACCCGCACTTAGCGAACGGAAGCTCACGTGTATACGCGGATGTATATGGAAAGGAATTGACTGCGAGCGAGCGAATGACCGTTCGATGAGCGGTGATTACGGGTCGGCCTGCCAATTTTGCGGCGGGCCGGCAACCCAAATTCATGCTTTCAATTTGTCTCCAAAGCGTTACATTTACCTCACGTCATCGAGAAGGAGGATGATCTCTGGAGCGGGCACTGCAATTTCTCTCGCACACACCGTGCACGAGACACTGGCGTGTGTTGGTCGTCGTGTAATTACGCAATTCAATGTAGACAATTTCTCTGTGTCTCTCGACTACTCTTCTTTCTTTTTTTCCTAACCCTGCTTCCATAGCGCAGTTCACAATACCACGTGGTACGAATGTGCATTCTCGGCGCGGCGCCACTGTCTCCGGCAGGTCTGCCACCGCGTTCGTCTGGCCGTCAGCGTGACACGTACTAATTTGCTCCGTGGCTTGCGTCGCCATACCTGAAGAAAAAATGATGGATGTTTGAAGGATGCGTGGGCTGTACGGAGTGGATGACTTTCTCTTCTCACATACGCGGTTCGGATTTCAATGAGCCAGATATTTTTATTGTAGTTTCCTTGCAGGTCTTTCTTTCTTTCTTTCTTTCGTTCGTTCGTTCGTTCGTTAGTTGGCTTGTTAGTTGGTTAGTTAGTTGGCTTGTTAGTTGGTTAGTTAGTTGGTTCGTTAGTTGGTTATTTGGTTAGTTAGTTAGCTAGTTAGTTAGCTGTTACTAGCTCCTAAAAGAACACGTTGTTTTCATGCTTGCTTGTAGGTTTATGAACCACACACTTCAAAACGGGACAGGTCCCGCCCGACCAGTCAACACCATGTCTCAGCCAACGTCCAATACTTGTTCCTTATTTCCGCGTTCTCGCTTTTGCATGAATGATGAATTTCTATACGATAGGATGACACGGTTTCTCCATGGTGACAGCAAGGTATATCAGAGGGGCCACGCCTCTGCGTATGAGCCTAAGATGCTAAGATGCTGAGATTCTAGATGCCTAAGATGTACAGTTTGCTTAAAAAGTCTGCTCAGATGAGGGTTTCTCGTTTTTACGTGTTACTTTCACAGTGCGAACGAGTCCAAAGATGCACGGCCCTTGAACACTAGTTTTATCCGCAAGAAATGCACTGCATGCCGATTGCCCGCTCTTGATAAGTATATTGGGGGCTGCGCGTTCGTACCTTCGGCCTCAAAGGGCGATTTCGATAATGAATAACTGGAATCCTGCGCTTTCCTCTCCGCGAGCATCCGTAACCACAGTGTTGTTGGCCTCCCCGTCGGTGCCGCGACCTGCGCACTCCTTCAGTCAATACGGATTGCTCGCACGCGGACTACGTAACATTCTGATCCGCGTATGCACCAAACGCGAGGATCACGGATCGCGGCGCCGAGCACGCGAACCGAATTTGCGACGCACCGTCTTCGAGGGCGTCGCTGCTCACGGCGCCGAGTGACACGGAGCAGGCATTCTTCGTTTTGCCCCCTTCGAGTTCTAACACGCGCACGGGCCCACGCGTATATACATATACGAAAGGGAGCGAGCAGCACGAACAAGTCCAGGCACGCGAACGCGGCGGACTTGCGGCGAAGTGCAGAAAACGTAAAGCAGCGAGCGAATGCCGGCACGCTCACAGCTCCTTTTTTTTTCTTGCGCGACCTGTCACCTCACGCTCAGTGTTTCAATTACACGCCTGGCGCTCGCGAGCGTGATGGATCTGCGCGGCTGCAGAGCTTCGGGGGCCTGACCGCGGCGCCCGTCTGTTCCACGGGAGGTCAGTGGCGGCGGCAGAGAGAAGACCCGTGGTTATAGACCGACATGTGTGCATGCATACCCGTGTCGAGATGGACGCGTCAGCGTCCATCTCGACCCGGGTATGTGTATAGAGTGCGCACGTTGCACGAGGCTGCCGTCTTTGCCCTCGCAGCAGAGTTGGTAATCACAGAGATGGAGAAACCGCGCGCGGTCGTCGTGGCATCCCTCCTGCCCGGGCAAACATCAGAGTTGATTACCTCCGGCCAAGCAGCTAATTCCTCGTCGTGGTGGTGCACGGCGCGTGTCTTGTTTTTGTTTGTCTATCTCTCAGCGGTCCCCCGAGTCAAGGAAGCGTTCTTTTATGCGCCTGCGCGCGCTTTCGCGCGCGGCTGCAGTGGCGGCGGCGCGCGTTCTTGAGACCATGTGTCGGCGATGCGCAACTGTGATTCTCAGAGCACGCTGCTCGCGTCATCGACGCAGAGGCCTGCGCATTTGTGCGATCTGTGTGTGTAGTTCGCGGTCAGGTGAGTCCACGAGCTCACAATTTCACAACAGTGCACAGGAAAACTATGGGGAGCACTATAAGGCGTCGCATAGTAATACCATGATAGCACAAGTTAGCGCGGGTAGTTAGTAGGGTCGACAACCTTTATATTGCATACAAAAATAGCTTTGGTATAATAAACCACTACGTGAATATTTGTATATAAGTCGAACCCGGATATATCTAATCTGAAGGGGATACAAAAAAAGTGAGATGTATAGGTATAATTCGACAAATAAAATACGAACCTTATATAGAAATTTTCAAGGGGATTTTTGAGCTATTCCATATACACAATAATTTGTTATATGTGGATTCTATATATCCGGGTTCGACTTACTGCAATCCTCTGATTAACTGGGCCGCTATTTTGTACGCGTTCGAAAAGCCTGTGTTCAGTTTCGCCTCAGGCGACTGGCCTAGATTGGCCTAGGCCGCGATATCGGCGCGGCCTGGACAGTCGCGACAGACGAAACCGAACGTCGGCTTTTCGAACGCGTACAAGATAGCGGCCCCGATTACAATTAGTGGAGAGGCGGGGATTTATACATCGCGGATTTACGCTGTCTGCACGTTGGCCCCTATGGTTGGCTTGCGCGCCCCATGGCTATCCCTGCGCTTAAGTCGATTGCGAGACGGAGCATAGATCAGTCGGCGTGTGCGAGCTTTCGTGGCCTCTAGCCTCGACAACGCCCGGAAGGCTGGCTCACAACCAACGCCGCTAAAGAAGCAGACATTCGAAGTTTGCAGTCGCTTATTTAATTTGATTGTTATCCGTGTCCGCGCCTAATGATGAATACCGTTTTCGTGACTTGCTTTTAATGCGTTAGCTTTCTTAGGGCACTTCAGGCACTTGCCGGGGGGACCAACTGTGTATCTGTGTATGTTAGCGTGTTAGCATTATTAGCCCTTTAAGGGTAGCCAACCGGAACTACCTCCGGTTAACCTCCCTGCCTTTATATGCATCCTTTCTATCTCTCTCTTTAAGAGCGAGACATATAAATACCCAGAACAAATGTTTATTTGGTATCTAAATGTGCAAAACACGCACAGCTTAATCAACAAACAAAAATATTTTGTGGAAATTTTTCCAGCAATAGGGGAAAACCCCAGGCAGGAAACTGGAAGTGGGCTTCACCCCAATCCACCTAAGGCTCCTTTTTCAATTTGTATTGACACCTCCCATCCAATGGGAACCATAGGTGTACATTTAATTTGCTTTGCATCACATTTGTGACACCACCGCAGCTGGATATCTTGTATCGGTCTGTATCCTCTGACCTTGCTTCGAAAAGGCAGTGAGTCGCGTGCCAAACTTGTTCCTCCTCGTCCAGTGTTCTTGCTCTAAACCAACGAATGACGCTTGGTGCCTGCCATTCAGTGTTCGCCGAAGACAATTAGCCGGAAACTTCGTAGTCAATACTGAAACTCTGCAAGAAAAAAAATTCCGGTATGTTGCCTGTAGCCAACACCCGTCAATAAGGGGTAGGGTACTTCACACAATTTACGAGGGCCAACTACCCATCTATGTTTGTATCTATGTACGCTTGTGTATAACCGTTTTCCCGCTTGCCTGGGTCACCGGATAGTCCATGGTCGAATGGGTAGCGCACTGGGCTGCTGTGCTGAGGGAACCCACCGTGGTTGCTTAGTGGTGGCTACGGTGTCGGGCAGCAAAGCACGAGGTCGCGGGATCCAATCCCGGCCACGGCGACCGCATTCAATATATGCCTTTCACGCCAACGCTTTATAGCGAGCTGCGCCATGAATGCACGGCGTATGTAACGCTCTCCAGCGAGCATCTTGCCAACTTTGGTCACTGAGTATGTGGCACTAAGTTTGCGGCAAGCGAGGGAACAATTTGCAGCATTCGCAGGCACCGGCGCGCCACGCTTCTAGTCTTGGAGGCCGCGCGCGGACTTCTCGGCATTGCCACTAGATGGCGCAGCGTGTCCTGAAAGAAGCGCGAGAGAGGAGCCCAGTTGCCGCATGACGCGTTTCTTTGCGTTCGCACGCGCCAACGCGCCACGCATTTCGGAGGCCATGCGCAGGCTTCGCGGTGACGGCGCTAGATGGCGCCGAGTGTTCTTAGGGAAGCGCGAAAGAGGAATCCCGCTGGAGAGCACGCCTCATACATAACGCATTTAGGCGGTGGCAATACGTTGCGTCACTATATTGATTCAATGCTAAACGCATTGCCGTCGACAGTCGTCGTGAGATGGGTTCCGCCGAATTTTATAGAGCCTTACTCTTCCCCCTTAATTAACCGCCCCAAACCACTGGGGTCTCTTCCAGTTAACTGCGTAGGTGGGTAGGACGCAATTATTTCAGAAAGAAGTAGGGAGACAAAACAAACTAATAATAAGCTGGTCTTCAATGTGGGACAATGCTGTTGTCGAAGTAAATGAGTTCAGAGCCTAAGGGAATCGCTGAAGTCGGCCTTCACTGTGGGAGCATATTTCAGAAATTGGCAGTCCTTAGCCAAAGATTGCAGTATACTGTCACATACATGGTAATTAATGGATTCGTCTGATGATGTCGTCAGGACTGAATGGCGAGTCGACGAAATGAGATGAGCAACGGAGCGCAGGGTGTGCTGTATTTGAAGGCGTTGGGGAGATGGATTCCGAAGCAGCTGATTCCGGAAGCGGCGGTGGCAGAGCAGAGAGATCCGGCATATCCCTTCCGCGATGAAGCAAAAATCTCACTTCTGCGGTGAAGCGTTACAGCGCCTTCATAGCCGCGGACGTTAACGAGGCTTGAACTTGGAGGTGCGCACAAAATTCCTCGCAACACCCTCGGCCGCTGGATGCTGGGGCATATACCGCACACTATCGCTCGGTGCCCGCGCATCGCGCGAGCATAAGGAAAGAAACCCCAGGAAACAGCGCATATCGGACGGCCGGAACAAGGGATCGCCATTAGACATTCGGGCAAAGGGAGAGAACCATTTGGGGGCCGCTGTGGTGGTGGCGGCGTCGGCGCGTGTAACAAGGTTCACGCTCTCAGGACTTTGTGCCCGCAGGGCGGGGTGTACACGTATACATCGCCGCCGCACGCCCTCCTCCTGCTTCAGATATACGCCGCGCTGCGCGCGAGGCCCGCCTAGCGCCAAGCATCGACGGCCCGGCGCGGCGCGTCGGCACGGACGCAAAAGCAGCTCCAGATTTATGGCGCCGCGCTGCGATCCTCGTTCGGCCTGTGAGCCCTGTCATCACCCATTGTGTTGAGGCGGCAGCCTGCCGGGAGCATCACGTTATACGTTCGCTGGCTCGCGCCTTTGCTTGCGGGACAAGCAGCGCCGTGACTGAAAGAAAGAAAGAAGGCGTTCGCAGCGCCCCCGCTCGCTCGCCGAATTGTGCTCTGCCGGAATTCCTTAAGAGAGAGAGGCGTTTACTTAAAGCACCGCAGTGGCGTTGCCGTGTGTGTGTGTACCTGACCGTGTGCTTGCTGTGTGTTGCGTGTACACAGATGGACGAGGTGCAAGCATGCCCTCGCCGTGCAGCTTCCGAGACGCCGTCGTGCTCGAGAGGCGGATGACTTTTCCGGGACTCCAGAGCTGGCGGCGGTGATGGGGCGTTTTGCGGCGCGTTTCCTTTCGTCTAAACGTTCCACCGTTTTGCACCTTTTCTTTATTTTTATATGAAATTTCTTTTGCGGCACCTGGGCCCTCGGTTCCCTTATACGCAAAAAAAAAAAAAAAAAAAAAAAACGAGCGGTATGGCAGACCTGCCCGCATTCGCGCTTACGGTTGCTTCGGATGCGGAATCTTCCTTGTTGAGCTTATCGCCACTTCATCGACTTATTGAAGCTTGCTTCGTCGACGTCGATTGATAGGGGAACTATTGAATCTTGGGGCTTATTTAGTGTTTGAGTTATGGTCATGTGTGTACTTGTGTTATGTGATGTGTGTACTTGTGCTCCTATATCGAGACAAAATGTATCTGGGAACAGCGCTTCGACAGAGAGATTTGTCATCGTCATTGGCGAAGACAATTCACCTTGCCAAAATGTTGGTTTCCAGAAACAGTTCAACGTCTGGAAGACTTAGAATAGCAGGGTCGGGGATAAAGTAAAACACGATATATATGTAACCCAGTTAACAGAGAAGTATATTCTGTAGATAGCATTTTGTGAGGTTGCAGGGAGAATGCATCGCGAAAGGTGTACGACTGGACATCCAAGAAAAATAGTCAACCAAACCCGACAGGTCAAACTCGGCGCAGCGCCCAAATGGTTCCTCCGTAAAGTTGGAAGAGAAAAAGACAACCAGCACATTTGAAGGAATCGAAAGTCGGGCGAATTTGCACGCACGAAGAAACACGGTGACAAGGGAAGAAGCACACAACACAAGCGCAGTAATAACACGCGGTAATAACATATAGTAATAAGCGTAGTAATGACAGCTCCTTCGCGCAGTAATAACACAAACACTCTGTCTTGCACTGCATCACGCCTGATCATCTACTTCACGCACCGCGGCCACGAAGTAACTTGTTCGTGGTGTCAGTATAAAAAAAAAAAGAAATTAGTCGCACTTTTGCTCGAAGCAATGTATTAAAATTTTACACGCAGTCCAAACACGCCAAGCAACCGCAGTCACGTGGTCACAGCGCCGGCGCTGCGCTGGCGTGATGAGGAGATTATGGCCGCGTAATTGTTATCGTAATAAATAAAAGTCGCAGTTTCCCCCGAAAGGGGCAGCGTCGATTGCGATACCAAATTATTACACAGCTATACGAAGTAAGGTTAGTAGTTTTATCGGCTGTATAAACTTGTAAACATTCGCTTACTAATCAAATTAATAAGCATGGTGTCACGCACGCGCAGGGAAAACATGAACACATCTCACTCGATAACCGCTTACACTTGCTGCGAGCACGCTGGCGAGAGGAAGAGCGGCAGCAGCAGCGAGAGAATTGACCTTCGTGCAGCCTCTCGCTTCAACACGAAACTAAGCGGTGAGAAGACAGCGCACACGAAGCTATCAGCCCTCGGCGCGCCTAGACTCTGTACCAGTTTGTACCCATCGCAGATCGCTTTCAAGATAAGGCCCGCGCAGCCGAGCTCAGCCGCGCCAAACGCGCCCGCCGCTGGAGTAGAACACTTCTCCCTGGTGCCTTGCGCGCGATGGAAGGCGGTATGCTTCCTCCTCGCCTTCCTCCCTTGCGCGGGCCAGATACATCCACCATCCTCGGCTTACCATCGCGCGCGTTCACTCGCAGCCACAGCATACGGCGCCCGGTATTACCGATGTTATCGCACTTGGACGATATACGGAACATCACGGCGACGGCGGAAATCCGCCTGCAGTGTCCTTATAATTGCTATCGTCATAAAAAATAATCTTGTATCCATCGGTCTTCGACGATCGTCGTGATGGGCCTCGTTCTCGAAAAGCTATTTTTTTCTAGGAATCGAAGTGAAGTAGACAAGTAGCATTTTCTTCCGCCTTAATTATAATGAAATGCAATGCAATCGTCTTTTTATTATGGATGGTTGAGTGACGGAATTGTAATGAGGAGTCGCTACGTCATCGGGCTAGTACTTGAATCTCCCGGTGAAGTCTGAAATCGTGTCCTTCATTTACCCCAATTTCTTGATTACTAAAGCTCTGTTCTCGATAATATTGACCTCTTAGACGTCACTTCGGTTGGCTATATATTTGCCTTTAGTGTCCCTTGAAAGTAAGGTGTGTTATCAATAGTTGAGCTCTATAGCATTTGTATCGAATTAGATTCTATTCGGAACTCTCGATATCCTTTCTTAATTTTCTTTCTTACTTTCGAATTCTTACGTTCGATATAAGCGAGTCTGATTGCAAACCCTCAAGAGGCTCAGCGAAAGTATTAAAAGTGACGATGGTGACCTCGGCAAGGTCACGGTCCTCCTCACCTCCAACTAACACAAGAATATGGCTAAAGTTTTTTTTTATCGAACAGAAAACATAGAGAGAGAGAGAGAGAGAGAGAGAGAGAGAGAGAGAGAAACAGAGAGATGTTTATTATGGAGCAAAGGCTAAGAAGCTTGCCTGAAGCCTTCAGGTCTAACGTGCAGTTCAGTATTAGGGGAAGATGCAGATAAGATAATGAGAACACATGACATGATAACAATGAAGACAAACGTTAAAAGCGAGAGGGTCTTTGCGCACGGAAGAATGAACGTTGGGAAATAAATAATTTTTGCCTCTGTAGGTCTGGCGCAATTCTGTGGTAATTACACGTTTGACTAATCGATGATCAATCTGCCACTTCTCCAACTCTCATTTCTTGCGAGTCGCGTAAGCACATTTCTCTGGGATTAGCGATAGCATGCACGTTTAGGAGCAGTCATGTGATCTTGCTGCCGAAGAGTGACACTCTAATTCTGTATTCTGTCACAACGCTTTAAGTGACAGCAGTGTGAACATTTCAGTCGCTGGGCTCACGTTGTTTGTCGCCAACTAATTAATGGTGGTGCTCGATTTTTAACGGCCACTGCCTGCAGTACACAGACGTTGGTCAGCAGGCTCTCTCATAAAAACTTGTTTATACAGTTAACAGAAAGTATACAGGAATTTTGCTATGAAGTCCATGGTATTTCTGTAAGCAGCCTGTGGACGTACGCTCTCACACATTTTGTTGACAGTGTGTAACCTTCTTTCTATAAACAACACATTTGGAAATGCATAAACCACGATTAAATCAAAGGAGATACAATTGTTAATAATTATTGTCCGTAGGCAGTACGTCCGTAGGCAGTCCGTAGGCAGTATTGTCCGTCGCCAATACGACGAGTCTAGAAACAGGCAAATCAGTCTACTTAATCTAAGTTTATAACAAATATGTAAACTGATTAACTTTACTTCCTTAAAGGTTATAGGTGCCCTTCCTTACTCCCTCCTTCGCTCATTCAATTGATGCTATACCTAGAGTGTTATCTGTTACCCCTGCTGAAAATGAAACGGCAGCAGTCTGGTCTATAGGCCGTCTTTTATGAGAGCTGTCTGTCGGCTCCCTCTCTCCCTCCTTCTTGTTCACTCTCTCCTACTTTGGTTGTCGTATGCTGCCCATGTTCAAAGGAAAACCTCCGCAGTGTGGTCTACAGACAATCTGAATGCTGTCAAATTCACTTCTGTACTGGCTGGCTAGCTTCCTCTCTCACTCAATCATGCACTAATTGACCCTTGCTGAAAATGAAACAGCGGCCGTCTGGTCTATAGGCAATCCGCAGACTGTCTAAACTAACTTCTATGATGGCTGTCTGTCTAGATTCTTTTCTCTCTCCTCCCTCTTGTTCACTCTATCCTCCCTTGATTGTCGTATGTTCTACCCCTGCTCAAAAGAAAACGTTCGCAGTGTGATCTGGAGAAAGTCTAAAGACTGCCGAATTCACTCGTGCACGGGCTGACTTGCAGGCGGAATTCCCCTCTTACTCACTTCTGCGTTCATTCACTCGCTGCTATATACCTTGAGTGTCATATCTACCCCTGCTGGAAAGGAAACGACGGCAGTGGGAACAATGGAAAATCTAAGGATGTCTAAAACCACTTTCATGAAGGCTATCTAGCATCCTCCCGTACTCTCTCCTTCGATCATTCACTTTCTGTTTCTCCGAGTGCCCTATGACTGTGTACCGAAAAAGAAACGTGGCCAACGTATACTAGATCGTTTCCAAAACAGCGTAGCGCGAAACCGTCCGAAAAAACGCGGCCACGCCGAAGCAGATCCGGAAGGTCGCGAACGATCAAATTCCCATCGAAAACGGCTTTTTCCTACGGCACGAACTGTCCAGGTCCATCAGCTGTGGGTGCTCTCGAACTGAGAGTAAGACGCGCGTGATGCAGCTCTTGTAATGGAGACGGGATAGGATAATAGTGGCCACTGGGAAGCCGCCTGTTTCTTTTCTCGCGTGGTCGATCTCCGTCCTTGAATGGGCCATATTCCCCCCTCTGCATCGTGTACGCGGTCGCCGTGTACGGTGCAGTTGGCGTGCGTTGTCGGGGGATACGCGGCCTGTAATCTGGCGTGAGATGCCGATCCGTGCGGCGGTCATTCAGAGAAAACGGCCTCTTGTTTTCCAGAGCTTTTTGCGCTCGACGTGTGAAAACAAAGCGATTGTTTGTTTTTTTTCGTTGAACGTCTTCCATTTCTATATATAATACGGCTGACTTTCGAGGCATAGGTGTAGCGACGGGCATGCTTTGAGCCCTCTCGCATTTTCCCGTCGCCGTGTAAAGTTCTTGTTATCTTTGCTTTGTATAACTCATACTACCTAAGATTTTATTACGCTCTTTGTAATGCAAAATACACAATATCGAATACTGATTAAACCCGCACTCAGAGGCAAATATAACGGGCCTAGAATTATGATACATACTATCGACCAAAAATGTTTGCGGACCAAGGGATCTGACAAAAAGCTGAATATCTCCGTAGCCTCAAAACGCAGCTTGGTATTCTCATTTACAGCCTCTACTGGTATATGCGAACAACATTGTGATGTACGGTTTTACTGGATACTTTTAAAAGCTACTCAGATATTTAGCGTTTTCTGAGATCCCGTGGTCCGTAAACTCTTTTGGGTTGATAGTGCGTGCAAGTTAATAATAATAAAAAATAAATTGAAGGACTATGGTAATGCGAACAAAAAGCGCAGAACTTTTCTTTCCCAAATTAGAAAGCTGACTTGAAAATGTAATATAGCAGAGTTTGAAGAACATGTGTGATAGACAGTGGCAGTGACAAGAACTTTTATTGGTCCTGAGAATAGAAATAAAAATAATTTGGTTCAATACGGATGTTTCAAAAAAGAGCAAGGTATGTATATGTTTGAAGAATTCACGTGAGAAGAAGTTGAAGAGAAAGAGTTATGCATACAATTCTTTTGTATGACATAAAGAATGACATGTCGAATTAATGCACACACACAAAAAAAGGAAGTTCATGTCCTGGGTTGCGTGCCTAAATGTAATAAGCGTCTTTTAACAACACGCAGGAATCGTTGCGCAAATTTTACGTCTAGTGTTATGTTGTTCCAAGTTCTGGGTTCAACAAACTACAATTGTCGTTCGTCATACGTATCATTAGTCGGTGGGAAGTTGAAATTGGCTGATGCGACGCTTCTAGTAATAGGAGAGGATGGTGAAAATATTCATGCGTGAAAAGGATGGTTGTGTTTCAGGACGTTATGTGAAACAGTAGCACTTTTTTTTTAATTCGAACAGAAGATCAAAATGCGATGTTCCCCTCTTCTGAATACAGTGGCCTGCTGAGTTGGTAATATGTGGAATTTTTATTTTTCACGGCGCACGATTTGGTAGTTTTCGTACGTAATCCATGTAAGTTTAATAGCTATCATCCCCAGGATTCTACATAACATGTTTTATGGCAATGAAAAAAATGCAAATTCAGAGTTCGGAGCGCTTTGTCGCTAAGGTATATCCTTACCAAAAGTAGGGTATAAGAACTATGCCAAATTTGTGCACACTACAGTGCACATATGGTTTTGCCAGTGTAAATGTCTATGTGACTGCTCACCAAGATATTTGAAAACAGATACCTAATCGTGAACGTGACCATCTATAGTTACTTAAATGTGCTTGTAACTTCGCTATAGGAACAAAGAATAGTATGCCGTGTATAATAGGAATTAATAAATAGTAACTAACAGAGACGGGGAAAGAGAGAGAACGAGGCAAGGAAAAGCAAGGAAGGTAACGCAAGTCCGATTTGCTACCCTGCACTGGCGTATGGGGATAATGGAATGAAAAGAGAAGAAGCAGGGAAGGAGTGCTAGTTGAATGTACACGCACACTTGAATGTGCACACCAAGTCCATAAACGGTCGCAGAGACCTGTCCACTTCAAGTACTGCAACAACGCCTTCGTTGATTTCTACTCTGCAGCGACGAGCACGACCATGGTCCGCGGATCTTGGCGCCTGAAAACGGTCTCGAGTCCATCCGGGTTATTGCTGTCCGGAGAGGGTGGCGCTGGACGCCATAAAGGGCACAAAAACGCATGACGCACTCAGTAGTTTCTTCGGTCCCACAGGAATCGCGCGTAGGCGTGTGAGCCATTCTATTTCGGAATGAATAAGGCTTTTATGAATGCCACCCTGATCTAAAGGTGGCATAACAACGTTGCATTGAAGCCGGAAATTCGTAATGGCAGTTGCAGATTTAAAGAAGGGTTGAGTTTATGTATTCGACACTTCGGGGCACTAGGAGGCGACCAATGAGTGCGCGTGATAGTCCGATACAGGAAATAAAGTTTCCTTGCAGCGTCGTGGTTCTCGATAGTAGAATCGGAACTGCTAGCGTTCATTCATGGGTAGATCGGGCCGCCTCGTCAGCGAAGTCACCGGTATGTCCTGACAGCCACTGAAATATTATGTCGTGTCCTTCCTCAAGAGCTTGATGGTGATAATTCCTTATCTCCTGTACCCATTGCTCGTGGGTCCTGTGACGTAGAGCAAAGGGCAAACTTTGAAGGGCAAACTTTGAGTCGCAAAGAATCACCCATTCGTGAGGGCGCTCTTGTAGGACGTGCTGTATATAGTAGCACGCAGGGCGGCAAGCTCTGCCGCTGTAGATGTTATTATATGCGACAATTTAATGTCGTTTTGTCTAGCGTAGCCGGAATGATAACGGCACTAGTTGAGATGATGGTGGACTATACCGACCAAGCGGTATAGATGCGCATTCGGTCCCCATATGTCGCATTCAATAATACCAACGCCGTTTGTTTGTATATGCCATGTTGCCAAGTGGCACATACCTAGTTACCCAAGTTGGCGTCAAAGACGTTCATTGGAGACCAGCACAGACCGAGTGGCCCACACCCAGTACTTCAAGTCAGTGTCATAAAGTTTCTTCAAACAGCGGTATACCTACCCAGTTACGCGTCTCCAGTGACCCATGTCGACGGGATAGAGGTTCGTTGAAGAGTGGTACGTATGTACGCATTGCCACATACTCAGTAACCAAAGTTGGCCCAATGGTTGGTTTCGAACCCTGTTGCGTAAGCACAGCAGCCCGATGCGCTACCCATTCGACCACTGACTACCCAGTGACCCAGAAAGGAGGGAAAACGGTTAGATACAAACGCAGATACAAACATAGGTAGCACCCGGAAATTGCGTGAATTATCCAAAGAATGCTAGCGCATTCAGAATAATGCACCCGTTATTGTGCAAGTGTCATCCGTTATACTCTTATACGAAGAATTTGCCGGCAGCAAAATCCACATCCCCTTCCCCCCCTCTCTCTCAAATTCCACATACGGGCTTAAGATAAAGGCAACCAAACAGCAGTAGTATGTGCTTTAGGCTGAGAGGGGCATTCATGTTGTACAAGCAGCGCTCAAGACTGCCCGGAAGGGCCCCCTCGGCGTCTTTCTTCGAGGAAACTGTGACCGCGCACTCCTTCGCCGACACTCTCATTCGGAGAAGAGCTGTCCGTCGCGTCGGTCTCGCTTTCTCGTCCACAATAGCGCCGCGGGCAGCGCGACCATCCTCTCGACGCCGATTGCTCTCTGCCTTGTTATAGGAAAGAAGAGCATCGCTGTACGCCCACAAAGAAGGGCAAAGAAGGCGCCACTAGGAAGGGATGGGGGGGAGAGGGGGCGGTTAGATTGTTGAGGGACAACGGGAACTGAGGGGGGGGGGGAGGTGGGGTTACGGGGGTCGAAGTGCTGTAGGCGCTGAGGAGACATCGCTTTAAGAGAGTCCAGCCAGCGAGAAGAGAAGAGAGTCTGACTTCATGGAGCGAGTCAGACAGCTCGAGGCGAAGGGTCCGCTTTGTCCCCGGGACACCCACGGGCAATCGCTTCCGAGCGCCGTCGACCACTTCTCCCGGGGTGGCGGTGGCGGGAAGCGGGGGAGTCCATCGTTCATGTCGGCGCGCAGCGGGCATGCATGTCCTCTTCGGGGGCAGCAAGGAAGCTCGGACAATGCGGAGGAAAACCCGCTGGCCCGCCTTTTGGACAGGTCCCCCCTTTTCTACCGATGTCTCGGTTCCTTTGTGCGGACGCACACACACACTGTACATGCTGGCCGGAAGATCCGCAATCACCCCGGCACCACGGCCATCTCTCGCCCCCAAGTTGTTGCAGCGTGCCTCTTGGCTGGCGCCGTTGGTCAGCGGCATGCGATGACTTTTTACCTGTCGCCCTGTCGCGTCTGCGTTCCCGCAGCTTGTCCCTCGCGCCTTCCCGAGCCGTCGTGTCTCTTGCGGACGCTGGCTGTGTATGTGTACCCGAGTGCTTCTGGGGGCGCATGCACGGTTGTTCTGTCCGGTCCGTCGCGGCCACTACAATGGCCGCCGTTTCCCCCCGGCGCGCGACGAACGAGCGGCGCGGCGCCGTTCGCAACCCAGACGGCGCGACGGTCGCGCATGCCGGAATTGGAATCCGCGGCGCCCTCTCTCGCTAAGTCCTTTTCCGTTGTGTGTGTGCCCCCGCCTTGGCTTGTTGTGCGTGTCTGTGCTGTACTCTCTTGGGACACCGTAAAAACCCACACACGCCGGGCGGGCGTGTATAGAAGGAGGGACAGAGGGGGGTGATTGTTTGTTTAAGTGTCGCATACTGTGCTGTCTGCAGGGCGCCGGGCACGGTATACCCGCGGGGTTGCCTCTCTTCGGGACCGATGTGTTGTGGCGGCTGCCGCTGCGCACCATGTACGGTTTGTTTCTCTGGACAGTGTAACTCTCGTATTCTGGTTCACTCGGAAGCACCGATTTTTTTCAGCACGCTGGGGTTGAGCGGCCGGAATAAGAAGCTTGGCGCGTGTACGCAGCGAAGAAGGAAAATAGGCAGAGTTCAGGCGATTGATTGCCCAGCTCTTTTGCACTCATTTACGGCGGGATCACGCATACGCCACCGCCTAACTACTTCACCATCGCCGATCGCAGCTTCGCGTAAAAACGCCTGTAATTGTTTGGGCAAAGCCCTCCAAATGCATGTGACGATTTCGACGACACCATAGCAACGACGAGTGTACGGCTGGCAACGTGCCCACGACACGATTACGATGGCGGTATACTTCGTTCACTATTGGTGACATCAGTGTCTATAGGACGCTGTAAAATGCATGTCACGTGGAGGAAATCGGTGTGCATTTCGCCCCTGCCTTCTCAAAGAAGCCGGAGACGTAGTAGGACGATGCGCTGGCCGTACGAGACAAAGACGAGGGTTCAAAAATCCGTTAAGTGCAAAGTCAACATAATGATGTCCCGGAACATAGATGTTAAGCGGGCCGGAATGAGTCCATCCAGAATTTTATTTCAGGATGAAGGGGTGGAGAGGGGGGAGGGGGGGAGGAGGCGTAATTTCAATGAGTGATTCGATGAGTAAACGATCTGAAAAGCTGCAGTTGAGGCTTATCGTATACTACGTTGCATCACTGTTAGGCGACGAAAGTCTGTGCTGTACTCTGTTGCAGTTATTTGTATACTGGGTCCAAGTGTAGTCGTATGCGTGGCTTAGTATTTCATGCTTGGTCTCAGTTCGTGCCTCGAAATGGCTCAGTAATTATTTGCTCGAAGTTGATAAGGATGTTAACGCATCTAATGAGGGCCTGGTATAGTTCTTGCTCCATAAAGAATGATAGAGGAGCGTGTTTGTATCAGGAGGGTCGGTTTACTCACACGCACCGATAGGATGCGAAGTTGACGCAAGGGTAACAGAATGGAAGCGCTCAATGTCAAAAGCGGTCAGTTGATTGCGTAGTGTCATCGCGCAGTTCCCTGTGAACTCGATAAAGCAGTCATGCCTGAATGTGCAATGCCGGTTACGTACTCCTAAGACTTGTGGCTGTACATTATATTGCACTTTGCTTTCAATCGTTTTAGATATTTACTCGGAAGTGATTACGTAATATTTCCATCCCGGGTGACTCAGATGCATACGGAACTGTATGGGGGTAGTCTAATCATAATCTTGCTGTCAGCTTCTGAGAAAATTGATATCAATTTAGTCAGATTTGACGAAAAGCACTTGTGCAGTGTGTTCTTTATACCACGCGACGATATGAACAACATGAATTCAGCATCAACATGCTGACACATCGCACAGTGTTACATGTTCATCTTTGCATTGAGGCAAAAAAAAATGCTCTTTTTCCCGTAACAAAACACGAGGAGATGGCCAGTATGTCTATTCACATGGACACGTTGTTTTCTACATCTAACCGTGGTATTCAAACAAACGATGTGTTTCTCACGTACACTAACAACATACCAGTATGAAATAGGAACATACACTGAAAGCGATTGTGTCCATGATTTGCCTTCACCTCTCGGCAGAAGACAGATATTCAGAAATCATCGCGCAATTCTGGTGTGAAATCTCACAGGAGGGTTAGAGAGAGAGATGAATAAAAAGGAAAGGCTGGGAGGTCAACCAGGTGTGCTTCCGGTTTGCTACCTCACATAAGTGGAGAGGGGTTTGAGGGACAAAGTAAAAAAGAGGGAAAGAAGGGAGAGAGAAACACTGTGAATGCGGCTTCATCCGTGGGTGCACATCGACAATACACTTGGTCACTAAGGTCTGTAGATATCGGTTTCTGAGCTTCAGTTATTCTGAGCGTCGGTACGGTTCTATAAATCGGCTTCCATACTGAGTATCTACACTCAGTATCTGACTTCGAATCCATCGACTCTTCAACATCCGGTGAACATGCCGGCTGCTGCAGTGGTCGTTTGCACCTGCGCAGACCATCTTTATTTGCACGGACTCTACAACGTGCGGCGACCAAAACAAAGTGTTCATTTATTTCTGCGTGGACCTCACATACGTTTTCCATGGCACAGCCCAAGCCAGAAAGGTTAGAGCATATATCGAAGACGAATATACCGGGGTGCTCCCAAAGCACCGAAATTCCGGTATACTATTCTGGAGATTGAATTTTGCCGAATTGCACGTGCTCCCTTCACCACGCGGGTCACTCGCTGCGCACCGGCTTGAAATATAGTGAACCTGTCAGATGACTTACCTCGATATAACGTAACAAGATTTCTGGGTTGGTTCTGTCACGAGCGAATCTCGGGAACTCATTACGGTATTCACGCAGTTTTCAAGCCTGTATTTCATGCGGGATATGTTATTCGCTCCTGAAACGTCATTAGATGTAGTTATCAAGCAACGTGGAGCAAACTCGAATAGTGAACACATTTACATGTCACCCTTTTTACTCGCCACCGTCGACCATAATTGTCGTTCCCTGATGCCGTCGTCAACATCTCCTAGTGCTGCTAGCAGTTCTTTACATTTACTTTTCTGGTAATTGACTGAAGCATTTTGATGACGCTGGCAGTGCGCGGCTTTTTCTTGTTCTTGTATTTGTTTTTTTTTTTCGTGAATATGGAAAGGGCATATATGTATGGTGTCTTCAAAGAGAAAAGGCCGCAGTTTTGCCCTATCGCCTTATGAGGCTTCATGAAAACTGCGCTACCTAGACAGAGCATTAGCGTATAATTGCAGTACCAATTGACCTGTTGTGTTCTTTGGTACACGACGGTGAAGTAGCCCATTTATATGAGGTGAAGAAAACAACCGCGCGACACTGTCGTCGCATGCACATCGTTCGCATTTTCCTACACGCGCAATCTGATTACAAGAGTTAGTTCCTCGGCGTGATTGTTACTAGCTTGGGGCGTTTTCTCTGATACAGAAGTATGCAAAGCACTGCATACACGTCGTTAGGAAGCTTCGGATGCACAGTGTACTAAAAGCTCCCTAACTGCAGTTCATGGGTGAACGAAGGGTAAGCTAGGAAAAGTAGGAAAGAAGAAGTATAAACTTCCGCCTCAGTCAAGACACGCCTTCTGTGCTCACTGCGGCATGCGTCACCTATGCTATACACGCGTGTATAGCATAGATTGACTCGTGCACATTATAGATAGACTTGTGTACAATGTACATTCACTTCCCCTTCGAAACGGGCTCACTTAGCAATCGCAGCGCCGCCCTCTTTGCCCTTGAATGGCCCGCATGCATCGCTCAGGTGATGGAGGGCGCACAGACGCATTTGTCCATAGCCTTTGTACAACAGGAAGATATAGAGCGGCCCGTTCCCCCTCCCAAAAACGGCGCTCTTCGCCCATGAAAACGTAATTTTCCACTCGGAAGGTCCCCCTCTGCGCGCCAACGACGAATGGCCCTCTTTAGGGCAGGCAGGGCCTATACATAGTATATATACCTCCGCGGCGTTTTGCGTAAAGGTGCATACGCAACACCTCGGCTGCTCTATACAGAGATCACACTGGGCACGGTCGCAGGTCTTTATTCGGCAAACCGAACGAGGCTCGCGAGGAGGTGGTCTCTTCCGCGGCGCCGTGCTGAACCGCGGGCTTGGGTTACGACGCCCATTGCTTCCAATGGCGCGGGCCTTGGAGGTGAGGAAAAAAAAAAAGGGAGTAAAAAAATAATAAATCGAGAATTCCGACCCCGGCTCGGTCTCAATGCGTGGCCCCGAGGAATATAATATAATCGGCGTGGCCCCTCCGCGACCCACCACGTGGTGTGCGTGAATGTGTGTCTGTACGGGTGTGACGTACAGCTCGACCGGCGCCGTGAGGCCGTTAAAGATGCGGTGCCCCACCTCGTAAACGGCTCTGCCCTCCCTTTTTGCCCTCTTGCCACCCGCTAAGCCAAACTTTCGGGGTTTGGTTATATATGCTTTGCTGGAGAGAGCGGGACGCATGCGCACTAAGACGGGTTTGGATGCCACATTTTTTTTTCATGCCAGCGTATTGCGCGAGCTGAATTGCGATGGATTCGAATTCACTCTTTTAGACGCATGGTCAACGTATCTGTCCCGAAAGACAAACTCTGTGGTATCGCGTATCGGAGAGCAGATGTATAAGCGTTCAACTCTTGTAATAGGGATCGAACGATGCTTCCTAATGCAGTTAATCCGAATGAAAATACGGCGTTCGTCATCCCATAGCGACGCGCGGGCTTTGAGAAACGCCGTGTCGAGAGAGCAGTTGGGAGGTCATTGAATTAGTGTCGACAACCTGGCGTTCTTTAACGTGCGCCTGAATCTAAGTATACATGAGCGTTGTCGCGTTCCTCCCCGTCGAAATGTGGTCGCTAAGCTGAGAGTCGAGCCAGTGACCTCATGAGCAGCAGAACGCCATATAGCTCCTCGTAGCCAAAGACAACCCGTATATATATATATATATATATATATATATATATATATATATATATATATATATATATATATCCTTGTTGATTTCGACAGTGCCTACTCGGGTGTGATTTGGTCATCGGTAGTGACGGACTACCCGCTGACATTCTATAGTGGATCCAGGCTCTCAACCTATCAGAGAGTTTCGGTAATGTTTCTGCTACAAAACGGTCCAAATACTAGAAAATACTGAAGCCATAGAAGCGCAAAGAAACACCGAGAAAGAAGAGGACAAGACGCCACGTGCTCTATAGAAGCCATAGACACCAAGCTCCCAAGGTAGGACACCATGGAGGAAGGAAACAAGACAGGAGAGGCCCTGAGGTCACTTTTTTGAAGCCGGAAGTGCAGCCATGTTGGTGTGCCACCTCCCTTTGCGCTCCAATCAGGGGTTCTGCAGCTCGCCGGAGCAGATGGGCGCGAACTTTGAACTTGCATTGTTACTACCCCCCGGAAGTGTGTGCTCCTGACGCGCGTCTAAACAAAGCCTACAAAACTTCTGTAGCAGTTTTATTGAAGCAGACGCGCTCCTGTGTTTTTCCGTGGCACGTTGAAGAAGACGACGAAGACCCGCGCCGTGATTGCTTGAGCGTATCTGTTGCTGGCCGACACTCACACTCATAGACCCAAAACACAACTTTCAAGCTTACACACCACACTCCAAAGTCAGCTTTTCTCGCGAACAAAAGGTGCTGCAGGAAAGACACCGGCGGAAAAATCTTATCTCACTTTTCAGAGACCGAGAGCAGCAGCGAAAGCTTCAGGAGCGTGGTTGCCATAGCAACGTTGACATTTGGGGTACCCGTCCCAGTGATCCTTTGCGAAAAACAGCACGCGACTTCCGCCACACCTCCAATACGTTCGTGCTGGCCAGGGCCTCTCCTGGGGTTTCCTTCCTCCATGTAGGACACCATAGCGCCCGCGGTGTCTTGTCCTCTTCTTTGTCCGTAATTCTTTGCGCTGCTATGGCTTCAATGCGTTTCAACCAACTCTCCCAAGAAGAAATTTTACTAGAAAGTACGTTGAAATCCATGACGTCACGCTTACTTATAGAAGCGCTGAAGTTACTGCGCAAAATTCTGAGGAGGGAAAGCTCGGGCTCTGTTTTCGCCTCTATAGTAACCAACCAATCAGGTCCGTAACCGGGGCGAGGGTTAAAAGGGTCCTGCAGCACCACCCGAAATTATGTCTGCGACAATATACTGCTTAGCGCAACGTACGCATATGAGTCATTATGTTACACGTACATGTCAATATATGTATTATGCTTATACTATCATGTGTCAGCGATGTGCTCGAGTCACACGCGAGGATAGGTGAATAGAAATCGTTCGGAACACCACCGCTGTACACTAAAAAAACACCCTCCCGAAACTAACTCCGCGCTCCAAGGCGATTCCTGCGAGCACGTTGTGTGGTCTGTAGACTATATCACGGAAATTTGAAGTGCCGCCGTCTTGGGCTTTTCGAACTGTAAAAACTGAATTACATCGTACTTCAATGGCTTTCACGGGAAATGATTGTGCGGATACGCTCGCTGTTACAAACATCTAAATTTGACGTATATCTGCACCAAAATTGAGTAATTGTTCTTGCAACTCCTCAAAATGGCGGTGCCCATGAATCGAAAGTAAAAATCGTCTATACACCTGAGGATTAGAAAAAGAAAAAAAAAGGAAACGAGGGAGAGAGACGCATGGACTCTGTATTCCACGGAAGGCGGGAGCATGGCTCGGCGTTTGCGCCCCCTTTGGAGATCGGCCCGGGAGGCGGGTCGAAGGGGCGCGCGAGATGGGGGTCACCGATAGCGTCATTGGGCGGCCAACACACTGCGATGGGTGGCAACGGCCGAGGGGGACCACACAATCGGTCTGCGGGGCCCGCGCCACACGTCTCACCGGGGCCACAAAAGGCAGTGACCGGACTCCGCGACTGGGCGCCTCGGGTCATATAGACCGGGGTTCCCCATCCTGGCGGCTCGACATTCTCGTACCGGCGCTCGCGATGGAGAAACCACGTGCGATTGCTAGCAAGAATTTTGGAAACTACGACAACAATAAGCAAAACAACTTTTTTTTTTCTGACGTTCGTGATCGTGCGGCAAGGTTGATCATAAAAAAAATGATATAAACTAGAGTGCTGCGGTTTTTCGGGACAGCTGGAGCGTTCACTAGAACGCAGTTCGCCAGCGTATATCGTGAAGTCATGATGAAGCATCCACATCCTCAGTGCCGCAACTGAGTCTGGTTTGTAAGGATAAGTATTGTCAAAATGCTGTGCCAGCGAGGAGGCCGAGGGCAGTAACATGATTAAAGACAACCTTCCTCCCCCTTCCTCAGCGTAATAGTATTATAAGAAAATACTTACGAAGCTGCACATGCCAGTATTTTTGTGAGGTCTAGAGAGCTTCGAATATCATTTAACGTGAAAAAAATGGCAATCAAAAATTTCGCATCAGTCGTCATTTAAGAAAAAAAGTTTAGACCCCGGCCACCAAGTAGGCCCACACCCAAAGCTAGAGATTATAGTTTTTTCAAAAGTATTATTACTCCGCAGACGATTAACACCATTTAAAACGCCAGCGCCGTAACTTCGGTAGCAGTTCAGGGCGCTTCACGCTTGCACAATGCACTCCCCTGAGCAAAAGCAAACGGACCAAAGATTCCGCGATAAAGCTCATTTTCTCCTCTGTCTACGAGTCGCGAACGAACACCATTTATTATGTATAAACCAGCGCCACTACGCAAGCCTTTCCTCTAGTGATGCAAACCTATCGATATAGTATTATCGATACTCTGAATAGTTTAGTCATTATTGAACTACCTATAGCACAAAAACTATCGATAGCAGCATCGGTAGCGCACCATCGATAGTTTAATTCACAGTGCACAGTCGAGAATGTAAAAGCACACGACCTACCGCCACCTAAACACTGCAACATAAACTTGGCGAACTTTAGTGAGCTGAGCGTTACTGATGATCACATCGCAAAATTTTTGGCATGAACTCTAGTCACTCAGTCTCACTAGCCAGCAACTGCAAAACTATCGATCATACTGTCAATGGCAAACAGTTGCAATGCTATCGTAGCACTATCGTTAGTACCACTATCTACAGCTTTTGTTACACGTTATCGAAAGTTTCATAGCGAAATATTGTAATAATAGCGAAGTATTGTAATTAGTGCTATCGATAGTAATACTATCGGTGTATTTTTTTTCACGCTATCCACAGTTTTAAACGAACTATTGATACAATGAATAGTCAATTTACCGATAGTTCTACATCACTAGCTTCCTCTCCATGTAGAGAGGAAGCTAGTGATAGCAAAATAAGTGCACACTTATCCACGCTAACGTCACTACTGTTCTTTGTGCTTTTCCTCTACGCGCCATAGCTATGTGGGAGAGCCGCCGCTACGTTTCCTCTGCGAGAGACTAACGCCAAACCCGGAGAAAGAGGGATGCTAGACCTGAGTGACTGCAATGGCGATAGTATCATCAGTATCGGCGCGTACAAGGCCTTTGATAGCACCACCTCCGGGATCGGCCCGCGTAAGAATCCACATTAAAATTGCGTGTCGCCCCAATATTTGGCGCATACCTACACCTCATAACAGCAAGGCTAAAAAAAAAAAAATCAATCCCATGTACACTCCCAGCTTTGTTTAGTAATTTTGCACACAAATCTGTAGACGTGACACATTTGCTCAACAACAACAACAACGAAAAGCAATGCGAAAGTACTTTCTGTAAATTATGTTGTATGTGTATATAAACTACGTCGCATCAATTCTGCTAACTTAGGCTGCGTTCCTTTGTATATTGAGAAATGCTTATGTTCCCTTGGCTACTAACTTTCTGTAAATGTGCCTAAAAGCAGTCGTACGTGTAAAGAATTCACTGACGATTACGATACTTCCTAATGCGAAATTTGAGCGCAGCTGCATACGTGTTTTCATTTCGTGATATGTCGGCTGGCGCGGACAATATATCTTGTGCGGCACATTGAAAACGGAGCGAAGCGTGCCGCAACTGCCTCGCTAATCGGGAGATCGCAAGAGGAAGCGTGTCGGTGACGCGTGGGCGCGATTCACAGCAGCCGCCGCGGACAACCTCCGCTCATGCAGCGCTTTGTTTCCATACAGACGACGCGCGCTACTCTGGCGCCATCTCGTAGGCGTCGTCGCCGCAAAGCTCCTCGTGCGCGGCATTACGCTTTTCTTCTCACGCTCTCGCCATACCATCCTCCGCTTTCCGCATCATGGTTCCGCTGCACCTTCCTCGTCGTGCTCTCTTCGCTCTCGCCGCTTTTTTCATCCCCCGCTGCGCGCCGCGTTCGGTCTTATCTTTCTTTGTGCTCGTTCGCTCGGTTACGAGGTATGACGCCGACGCTCGCCGCAGGCTCTAAATGGGGTTTGTAAACTGTTTCCGCCATTGTGTTCTCCCCAAAGAACGGAACCGTTAACCTGCGCATCTGCAGCGGTTCAGGAGCCCTCTCGATCAGATGCCATATGGGGCAGAGGGCGGCGGGAGAAGAGGTGGTTACCCGAGCCCTACACCAAAGCACCTAAATGTTCAGACGCCCCAAAGTTCTCGCGCAACAGAACGTGCCAATAGAGGCCCGGTTATTCGCTTACACCCACAATGATGTTACGCAGACATGTCTTGTTACGCAGAAATGTCTTGTTACGCAGACATGTCCTGTAAAGAGCCGCGGTGAATTGGTTTGGGAAGTGGCGGAGGTGAAAAGGCAAGGGAGATAGTGATGATAGGGGAGGCTTAATTATACAGAAGCAGCCGCGGTGATTCGGAGCGAGTCAGAGGCGGTGAAACGGAGCAATTGTCGGCCCAGACTGCCATTTTAGCACCTCCATGCAGTAACACAATTTTAACCAAGATATACTTGGAAGCTATCGCTTAACTTTTTCAACCATTCTCCGATGGCTTCTGCTCAGTCTTTTAAGTGTTAGCTTTTGTTTGCTCGTCGCTCAGTTTTGCGCCGTTGGCGACGCGTCAGCAGTGGTGGTCCAGATCCGGAGGTAGTGTAGGCAGCTCTACAGTTCTCATGGGTATGTGCCCCTTGGTATGAGCCGCTTGGCATGTGCCATTGCCACGCGTGACCAGCGTGAAGATGGCATGTCGTCACGCTGTCGTCGTCGTCGTTATGCTATCATCATCATTTCAGAATTGTCATCCCATTGTCATGTCGTCGTGGTCATAGCGACTTCGGCTGCGCCAGTGTATGTTTCAAAAGCTGGCGACTGCTCGAGCACCGGAGAGCAGCGCAGTAGATCAAACGAGAACGACATGAAACACCCCTTACACTGAAACGGCATGGAAGATGCGGGACCTTCAAAGCCTCAAGCGATTCAGCGAACTCGAGATTCGGAACGAAAACGCTTAAACCACACCGCAGGTAACGCTTAAACATTCGCGTTGCGCACTCGTAACCGGCCGGGGAGTCTTTTTTCTTAGAGGCCCACTTTTTTCTTTGGTTGTGAACTGTTTAGCTGACGTTATAGCGGGACATGCGGGCGCGGTATGTTCCTCCTGCTAGTCTTTGTAAATTTTGATGTTCATGGCGCTGTCCACGGATCGTGCTCTGCTGTCGATCGACCAGACATGATAGCTTGCAGTTCGAGTTACGTGATGTCTATGTATATAGGCGTTGCTATTTACGCGTATATATATGGGCGGAGTGGTGTCGGTTGTGGTAATAAATGCGTAGTGGTAAAGCGATGGCACATCTTTCGCACAGAATGTTGAGCAAAGACGCGTCTTCAAGCACTATGTATGTCGCCTACATCTTCTGCAATTCCGTTTCGCCGCGAGTTGGTCGCTCAGTGGCACCTGCGGGCGCGTACCGGCCCCATGTTCTTGGGAACATGGGACCGGTACGCGCCCATGTACGCGCCCACTACGCAAGCATCACCGTCAGTGATGCTTGTGTCGCCCCATGGTGCGATCTCTTAGGACACAGTTCTGCAAAGCAATCCACCTTAATGCTGTGTCCTCGTGTCTCAGGTGGTACCGTAGCGCCACCTGGGATCGGCAGCTGTGAGCCCTTATATGGCTGAACTGACGAGTGCCTCAATCATATGGTGGTGGGGCGAATTTTTGCTTGCTGCATCGGAATGGCTGACAGTGCCGCCTGTGTTAGTTGCGGCAGAGAGGAAACAAACAAACGAAGGATGGTCTACAATGTTCCAATTGACACTCCTTGCTCTGAATATAGCATTTCAGAAGTGGATTAATTAATAATATATAATTATGTATTTAGGCGAAATACAGTAGAATCCCTGCATGTACCCTGTAGAACATTTCCTTGCGCATTTAGAGGTAATTAATTCATATTAGAAAGCACAGTGACAAACTGCTGGCGGAGACCTCGGTGCGAGCGTGCAGCGAAGAGTCTCGTGACGTCAGCAGCTTAAAATAGAACGGTGCGATTCGTCAGTGATCACTGCTCAACTCGACTCTGGAGCTAACGGGGAGGACGCGGGGAGGTACAGTTTGATGTGTGATTTTTGTTCTTGGTAAAACCAGTATCTGTATTCTTCAATCTAAGCATTGAGTTCCTGTTGACAGACGAGATGGCTGATAAGTGGGCTCTATAAAGTACAAATTGTGGCACATTGTTTAGTTCTAAGAATTCGCCACCAAATAAATAAGACGTAGCTTCGCCAGTTATAGCGCCGAGGGATACATACAGCCACATGATTTGTGGCTTCGGGAATAAATCCTTATAAATATTATAATTATAATTATTTTGTTATAGTGACTTTGGTTAGGTACCAAGCAGCGGCTGCGCCAAGTCAGAGACGTCGTTTCAGCGGCCGAAAAACACCCGGAGCTTAACCATACCGTACTCGCCCATGGCGGCGGCGGATATCAAAGCAGTAATCACGACCAGAAAAAAAAAAAAAAATGTTTTTCGCATTTGCAACGAGCTCGCGCGGCCGTCGGTGTTGAACCGAACTACACAGAGTGAAAAAGGAAACTAAACTAAAATAAATAAATACCGATAGAAAGGGAAGAAATCGAAAAAGTAACGAAAACGACAAACGGGTAACAAGCAACCACGTCCTATACGCGGGCATCCCTGTCGTTATGTAACACTTGTAACACCGTCCCCGCCTCGCTGTCCCCTGGCTCTATGCAAACACGCTTGAAGGGCGAAGAGGGCTGGGCTGCATATATTGTGTAGTCCGCTGCAGCGGTCCAAGGCGCCGCGCGGAGAACCACATCGCTACAAGGATAAGGGGGCTAAGAAAAGCGGGGGGGGGGGGGGGGGGGGAGGTTAGTGAAGGAAGCCAGGAGATGAACCTAAAGGAGAAGCCGACACAAGAGGTGGGGTGATGCTGCTCGAGGGGATTTGGGTGGTGGTAGTAGGGGGGAAAGGGGGTGGCATGGGAGGGGGTGGGAGGGGGGTCGCCCTCACGATTCCAGCGCCACGGCCCCTGCCTGGGCGCGCGCATTAATCTCCGCGCAAACGACGCGTCAATTATGGAATGCAACCCGTCATTAGGTATCGTTAGACGCGGCGTCGACGCGCAGTATTTGTGCAGACGGCGACCAAATAGCTGCCGTGTGTGCGTGTTAGTGCGTGTCTCGCCAACCGGAGATGAACGCTTTACGAACAGCAGCTCCGTGTCGGATATTGCGGCGCCCCGGTTACTGTGAGAATAAAGCTAGCCTCGCCTTGTGGAAACGCTTCTTCCTACTATAGACACAGTCCTCCCGGACGCGAGAGTGAATGCGGTCCACGCGCGGCAGCTGTATTGGGCGTCTTGATGAGAAAAGTTCGTTTTGTGTCGCCTGCTGGTATCGTCTGTTGTATCGTCTGCTCGAATACTGTATACGCTGCCCTGCCGACACTATAAGTGGCGACTCTATACAGAGCCGTTATCTCTTGCTCGGAGAGAACTCCGCGTATCGTGACATCGTGGTGGTGAAAGCTCAAGTTAACCATACCACGCACTCCGGTTACTGTGGCCACGATTAATGTGAGAGCGGGCGATTATATGCGAGCGCATGCGCGACTTCGCCGGCTGCAGGTCTTCTCAATTGGTCTTCGCGCGCCTTTTTTCATGCGCATAAACCTCACAAATGGCATCTGCGTATAGCCGTATATGTGTGTGTACACGAGCGCGTACCGAGGAAGTGGAAGGAACGTTTGCTGTGTACGGCTTTAATTGGAGTCTGACCGAGGGCTGGCCGATACTGTGGATCGCGGATACGCGAACGATCAATGTGTGTGTGCGAGTGTGCTTGTGCTCGCTGTGTTTGCTTTTCGGTGGTTCCGGTTGCGGGATACGTTTCGGCACGTCTGCGGCGCAGAGTAAAAGAGTGTACGCTTCTAGCTAACCTCGCGTACACCGCCTGCATCATCTATGAAAAAGAGTTTTGTGTAGGGCAATTATCAACGTGGGTGCGAACTTCGCGGCGTCGCATATTTCAGCGGTATCCTGTGTGTCGTTGAAAGTGCGCGACCGGGTGGTGAAGAGACCTTTATGGCGTAACGAATGAAGTTGAAGTGCCAAGTTTCAGTTGGCTGCGAAAGTTTACGGGACACGGGTTCCACGGTGAATGTTAATTTCAGATTGTGTGTTTTTTTCTCCCCTTTGGCATGACGCTTCTAATTTAATGGATCACCGTGTGTGTTGCTAAGGCTACTTGCACGCTGAAACTTTGAGTGCGAGGCTATAGTGCCTAGACGTCGTGAGGATTTAGTTTTATTTTCGAAAATATTGGATCCCGTAAGCTTTTGTCGCGGCTGCGCCGGGTGATACAAAAGTGATTGAACAACGTAAAAAATTCATGTTTCGAAACCTACAGACAGTTGCAAGATGCTGTATTCACATAAATGCTCGAAATACCGTGGAATTTTTTTATTAAAAAATAATTGCCAGAATAGTTGCATTTGCCACTCGGTGGTAGCGCTACCGTGATCGATTATGAGGATTTTTTTTTTTTTGCATCCCTTTCGAAACAGTCACCGAGCCTGCGCGAGGTAATGAGGTTTCACTACGTTTAATGCTGTCTGCCATTTTGCCTATCTCTCCTTGATCTTTAGTCTCTTAATTGAAACCTCTATCTCTATATTGTTCAACTACCATGCCTGTAACTATTCCCTTTCTATCAGCCTCTTCCCTGCCCCCCCCCCCCCCCGCTCCCCCCCCCCCAAAAAAAAAACAAAAAAAAAAAAAAAAAAAAAACTCTAAACGTCTCTTTCTTATCCCGACTGCCGACCAGTTAATGCTTCCATCCGCTTTGAATCCCATGTGCTTCAATGGAAGGCGAACCTTCCCTGCGGCTCTTGCTGGTTGAATATCTTGGCCTTAGATTACAATGTGCTGAGTCATTTGCGGACTTTTGCTGCAGCAGACACATAGCGCATCATGTGGCGAATAATTGCTCCGGTGTGTTTTCGTCCTCAGTCAGCCAGCTCGGGCATCAAATAGCAAAGTAATGCCCTTTGTGTTATCATACCGATGTTTCTTTTTAATTTATTTCTTGCCATTCTTGCGAATCTTCATGGTCTTTTTTTGTTTTGTTTGTTTGTTTGTTTGTTACATCTTATGTATCCATTTTACCGTGTCTGTTTCTCTCAGTTTCCTTTTGATGACTCCGGGTTGTCTATTTACACTTCCAGGTACCTTGTGTTTCGTTGGGCAACTTTATTGAACTTTTTCTCCATTCCGTGTCCATGCTTTTGAGGTAGAGATACAGTCCAACCTGGATATATCGAGCTTGAAGGGGGATCACAAAAAAAGTTTGATATATAGGCATCTCGATATATAAAATAAGAATTGTATACAGAAATTTTCACTGCTTTTCGTTATACACAATAATTCGCTATATGTGAGTTCGATGTATCCAGGGTTTGACTGTATTCGTGCACTTTAGCCGCCAATTTCTTTTCATCCATGTTCCTCAATGTTTCTTCAAAACTGATTTTGCTATGCGCTTGTGTGAATTGAAAAAAAAAAAAGCCCAACCCACGTCACCATGCACTGTCTAAATTGTGATTTTATCATGGGCCCCAAATGCCCATTTGCCCACCGACCTTTGATCAAGTTGCAACTCCGACAAGGTCTCTGATTTTAAGCACGGAATGACATTTGCGAAACTTTATAGGGTACCGCGGGCTATGTATATATTGTCACGAATCATTTGGGGAAGTCAGCGTTCGCGACTAGCAGTGAGAGCAACGATAAAGCAGCGAGAGGCAGCACAGCCGATCGAGCACCGAAACAAGGTTTATCTCCCTCGTCGTCGTTCTCTCTCTCATAGCCACATCCCCACTGCTCCTCATCTTGCAGTACACTATATATATATATATATATATATATATATATATATATATATATATATCAACGAGAAGAAAGGGAACCGAGGGGCCCGAGTAAGAAGCCAACAAACAATGACACCAAGGACAACGTAGGGGAAATTACCTGTACTGACTAATTGACTTAAAGACATGTTTAATTAATGGAAATGAAAATGGATGGAAAAACAACTGGCCTCAGGTGGGGAACGATCCCACGTCTTCGCATTACGCGTGCGATGCTCTTACCATTGAGCTACCACGGCACCGTTTTCCCATCCACTGTCCGGGGTATTTATGTTTTACATGATGATGATGATGATTTATTGGCATCCCCTTTGAAACGGGGCGGCGACAAATAGTCACCTAGCCTGCTTGATTTAATCAGGTATACTATACATGTTCTTTATCTTGCATTTTTGTATACCTATCATTATTTTTCTTTTTCAAAAATTTACCTTGTACCGCTGCCTATGATTTTAAGAGATCAGGTCGCATCCATCTTTTCCCTACTTTTTTTCCACCAGTACTCCAATCGTCTCTTGCTGATCTCTACGGCTGATCTGTTTATGTTTCCCTCCACTTTAAACCCAAGCGCTTCTGGGAGTTGCACGTTACCTACGGTTCTCGCTGGGTGGATCCCGTCGCATTCCATTAGGATGTGCTGAGTGGTCTCTGGATCTCTACTGCAGCATACACATGTCTCATCTAATTCCGAATATTTGTTCCGATATGTTTTCGTCCTTAGGCAACCGGCTCGAGCCTCAAATAGCAAGGCACTGCCCTTTGTGTTATCGTACAGATTTTCCCTTCTAATTTCTTTCTTCTCATTCTTGTAAATCTCCATTGTCCTTTTCGTTTCCATTCTTTGCATCCAATTCACGGTCTCTATTTCTCTCACTTTCTTTCTGATGACCCCTGGTTGTCTATTTACAGTTTCGATTATCCTGTACTTGGTTGCCAACTTCCTTGACCTCTTCCTCCATTCTGTGTCCACGCTTTCATGTAGAGATACTTGTGCACTTTAGCCGCCCATTTATTTTCATCCATGTTCCTGAGCCTTTCTTCAAAACTAATTTTGCTTTGTGCTTCTCTGACTTCAAAAGAGGCCCAACCCATGTCTCCATGCACTGCCTCATTTGTCGTATTACCGTGTGCTCCCAAAGCCAACCGGCCTACTGATCTTTGGTTAACTTCCAAACCCGCCAATATATCCGATTTTAAGCATATAATGGCATTTGCGAATGTTAGCGCTGGCACAATTACTCCTTTCCAGATTCCACGCACCACCTCATACTTATTGTGGCCCCACAGTGCTCTGTGTTTCATTAATGCTGCATTCCGCTTCCCCTTTATTTTCAGATTATCTTGGTGGTTGCTTGAGTAATTCTTTCCTTCGTTTATGTGTACGCCGAGGTACTTATATTGCTTCACTATGGGTATTACTTGCTGTTGAATTGACACCACGAAGTTACTCGTGTGCTCATTAAAGATCATAATCCCTGATTTCTCTGTGCTAAACTTAAGGCCTAGATTTGTCGCTGCGTTCCCACAGATATTCGCAAGTATCTGTAAATCTTTTTTATTGTCCGCTAGTAGCACAATGTCGTCTGCGTACATCAGTCCAGGGATCTTCTGTTGTACCATTTGTCCATTACGCATGTAGGATAAATCAAAACCTAATTCGTTGTTTTCCAGTCGTCTTTCTATGCCCTTGACGTAAAGCGTGAACAACAATGGTGACAGAGGGCATCCTTGCTTCAATCCTTGGTGAATTCCCACCATTTCATTTCCTTTTCGGCCTTCCCATGCCACTTGTACTTGGTTGTCTCGATATATCTCCCTCAGCAGCTCCACGAAATCGTCATCTATGCCTTCGTATTGAAGAATATCCCACAACAATTCCCTGTCTACGTTGTCATAAGCTCCTTTAATATCTAGAAATGCTATCCATAAAGGTCTTTTCTGAGCTACTGAAATCTCTATGCACTGAGTTAGTACAAACATATTGTCTTCTAAGCGTCTGCCTGGCCTGAACCCATTCTGTAGTTCCCCCAATACACCGTTTTCCTCCACCCACTTCGACAGTTCTAATTTTATGGCTTGCATTGCCATTCTATATATCACCGACGTTACTGTAACTGGCCTGTACGAGCTCGTCTTATCCTTATCTCCTTTGCCTTTGTAGATAAGATTCATCTTGCTTTCACGCCATCCAACGGGAATATTCTTTGTTCTAATCACTTGCTCTATGGCATTAGTCAGCAGTGCCTTGCTTTTTGGACCGATAGTTACAACTATAACTAGCCAGCGCCACCACTCACAATCCTAAGCGGCGGATGTGGAACATCCTTTCAGCCGCAGGCGTCACGAGTACGTCATCTTTTTGGGTGAAGGCAACTGGTTAATAAACCCACATATGCTACCTCAAGGCATCAGGCGATTTCTAAAAATTCCGTGCAGCTTAATTTTGAACACCCGGTATATCGACTTTTTAGACTTGTTGACTATATCGACGTGTCGACTTTTTGAGTAATTCAATTATTAAATTGTGACTTTTTTCTACTTCTTGATCACATGCTATACCCGCAGCCGATGTGGTGACAAGCTTGTACTGCAGCATTGCCATTCAAGGCTTATATGCAACAGGTTATACGGGCTACGATATCATGCTGTAATTCTCTGCACGTTCTTTGCGTTGTGAACTCGTGGTTGGCGGAAATTTGTGTAAAGCATAATAGTTCGCCGAAATGTAGCCCATAGCGAAGATCACGTGACGTGTACAGCATTGTCTGGCCTCCGTATGTAAATTTGATATTGTCTTCCAAAAAAGATGATGCGGTGTCGAAGTGCAAGCTTTTCCTCTGCTTTTTGATATACAAATTTCCAACGCGCTTATAAACACTTAGAAGCACGTGCGAGTGTAAAGAACGGTACGAATTTCAACATAGAATATAAAAAGTTCCAATAATTTAAAGGAGTACGAGTTTGTACGCACTACGGGTGCTTACGAAGCCATCGTTTCGCTAATACTGTAATGCTGATACCATAACGGAGTTAACGCAAGGTACTAACAACACGCTCACGGCGTGCTGAGAGAATGCGCCCTCCCTCTAGCGTCGATGATTCTTATAGCTGCTACTACAGGATAAATAATGATAAAGGCTGAGGGGGGTGCTTTTGCCCATACCGGCTAATATTGTACCAAACGAACTGTACCCCCCTCCCCCTCGAGCGTACAATAAAAAATAAATAATGAATAGATAAATATGGATTTTAAGGCCAGTATAGCAAGTATACAAGGAAGGAAAAGACACCCGTGCGTAGCTTCTGCCTTTATTGTTCCGAAATTCACCCTGACATTCGTATTTAGCTGTTCCATGTTATTTCATCTGTGACAGCAGTTAAAACATCGAAATCACGTTCGCTCTGTTTGTCCGGGTGGTTTGTTCGCTCCGTTGAACTGCGACGTGCACAGTCGTACCGTGATCCACGCATTGTTCAATATATATATATATATATATATATATATATATATATATATATATTATAGGGATGCGGATATGCCAAACTAGAGTGCTTCACTTCAGCATGGTGAAGTCTCAATGAGGGTTACAGTCCAGTCGATCGTCCTTTGTGTTATGAAGCGGCATACGTCATCGTGTCGTTTTTCGTCGCGGTTACGACGCATCTTCATCGCAATCGCCGTAATCGTGTCGTGGTCGCCTCGTACAGTCGGGGAAGCTTACACAGGGTCGCAGGAGTTTCGCAAGTGGTTGGGACACTCCGGGAGAGCTAACTCCTGCCGCAGTGAACGAGGTCAGAGTCACAGGGATGGCTGAACTTCTGCCCATTCCTTGCCGTAAGTTGCGGCAAGGAGTGGAGTTGCACGTTCGAAAAAGGTGGTATAAGGGAGATTGCGCAGATACAGAAAGCCTCGCATTACACCTCGGACATCGCATCACTGCAACCAACAAACATCCGTGCACCCCACGTCACGCAGCAGTGTAATTGGGGCGACACTATAGCCGCCCTGGTGGCGGCGCCGAGGAAGAGACACTGCCGCACGTTGTGATCCACTGCCTCCACCTCGCTGTCGCCCAACTCACGGGCCACCAGAGCGCAAAGCGCTATCTCTAGCTTCTCCAACGGACTCCTTGCATGACAGACGACGATGGCGAGCTGTTGGCGATGACATTGGGGCTAACGAAAACGCATGCGGCGGTCGTAACCACGAAAATCCTCCTGGAACACGGGTATAGCGGGGACAAAGTAATGGAGGCCGCAACGCAAGGCATGAACAGCAGAGGTGACAGTGTGAATGACACTGCGTGGATAACTTTCGTCTATTTTCTGCATCTTTCATTTCTTTTTCGTTTATTTCGGCCCGCGGTCCACTCGCGTGATCGCCCGCTTCAAAGGGTGGTGGCTGCGTCATCATCATCATCATAATCATCATAATTTTCTCCTCCTTCTTCATCATGCGGTCGCAGACCCCGACGAAGTGTGTGTATGTTTAACTGGGGCATTGGTGGTTAGCCAAAGCTGCATTCTCAAACGACATGGCTAGATAGCCGGTGGAGCCGGATAGTTAGGAGAGCGGCGGAAAAACAAAGACGACCGGGAACATATGGCTGCACCGCAAATGGCACGATGCACAGCCTTTCGACACGGGTGGCACCCAACGCAGCCGCGGCGGCGGTGGTGGTCGAACTCGGTGCACGCTATAGATAAATGTGCGTGCGCGCCGAAGGGAGGAGAGAGCGCGCGCGCAATCTCCTGCAGGGTGCGTCGTCGGCAAGCGAACCGCACCCATCGACAGCGGCGGCGCTGCCAATGGTCACCGCGGCCGCGATTGCAGACCGCGCACATATTTCAACCCGGGATGTAAGCGCGCGCGTGTGTATGGATATATGCTCGTGTGTGTGTGTGTGTGTGTGTGTGTGTGTGTGTGTGTGTGTGTGTGTGTGTGTGTGTGTGTGTGTATGTGCATGTGTGTGAGCGGCAGGGGCAGCTGGGGAAGGGTGCGTCGAATAAGCGATCAACGACGAAGCCCTGCAGTCGCGACGCCGCAGAATCACACACACGCACGCGTGGGCCTCCCTGCAAGCAGTGAGGCTGTAGAATACAGCGGGGGTCATTTGGCAGATAGACATCGGCGGCAGCGGTGTATGCGTGGCAGGCCACCATATACATACTCGGGCCGTTTTGAGGGGGGTAAGGGATTGTTTGTGTGTCTGTGGGCACAGGGAGGCCCGTATATGTGTTGTCTGCGCCCTGTCTCCCGCGGCCTGAAGATGGGACGCGCGCGCGCGCATGGTAACGCACAACCGTGGTTTCCTCTTCGAAATTGCTCTCGCAGGATACCCCCCCCCCCCCCCCCTCCCACCTGAGCCGCGTCGCGTATACTGTGGATCATACGTGTTTATACAGCGTACGCGAGGTGATGAGCCGTCGCGTCTTCATATTGGAGTATAGTGAGTCCCGCATGTATCCGTAGGCACGAGCGTACCCGCAAAGAGAGGCGCACACTCGCACCCACATGATGCCGGGCGCCGCATTGAACGCGTGCACGTTCCGGACTCCTCTTCGCACATATCTTGGTTTTTCTTGGCCGGCTACAATCTCGCCTGCAGCGCCACGGCCTGCTTCGCGGCGAGGAACGCGAATGAGGGGGACACCCTTGTGTCTGTCTCGGGGGCGGGGGTTGCACATTAACGGTTATGGCGGGTGCGTGCCGTTTGTTTATTCTGTGGCAGGCAGCAAAATCCGTACACCTTTATAAGAGGTCCAGCGCGCTGGAAGACTATTGCCCGGCTGGGTAAGTCTTTATATATGTGCTGGGCGTGAATGGCGTGGCAGGTCGACTTTCGGTTCGTCATATATACGCAATGGCCGCCGCTCAGGCTTTGCAGGCCGTCGTCGCCCGCGATCGCAATCGCGGACGGGGCTGTCGGCGCGTCTCCTGCGATGCGCCCTGCTGGAGAGATATATCTCTGTATATTACCGATGGGGGCGCGACGATCGTTTTCTTTCTCTATCGGACTACATGGTGGTCGCTAGACGACGCCCGCGTTACAGCGACGAGTGTGCCTCATTGTCGAATGCGCCACACTCGGAACACGCTGAAGGGAATTGCTGTCTCACGCCGTACCGGCGTGTAAAAACTTCTTGGAGAGAGTTTTCAAGTTCAGGGCACGTCTGTGACGGCGCCGGCCGAGTGGTGTGGCCCGTTCGGGCGTGAAGGTTGCTTCGTGTGCATACGTGCGCGTGCAGATCGATGGAGATGGCACCATCATGCTGGCGGCAATTTGGCGCTATTGGTAACCGCCTAAGGTCGTACATGTTGCGTACTTATCGCCTCGCAGGCAGCCATTATAGAGGCGATGTCGTGATTTCGTGTGTGTTGAAAAGTACACCGCGCGATTCACATACGGGTAAAACGTCATCGAACACCGTAGCGCACGTTCCGTGGAACCATTGTTGATATGTGAATAAGGGCACACCACACACACACACACACACACACACACACACACACACACACACACACACACACACACACACACACACACACACACACACACACACACACACACACACACACACACACACACACACACACACACACACACACACACACACACACACACACACACACACACACGTGCGCGCACACCATTCACAGTGAACATGGTTTGAATACCAAATCATGATGGCGTGTGACACGTGACGTGACGTCATAAATGAGCACTTCGGAATCAATTTCGCTTCCGATTATCACGTGACCACGATACGTGACGTCATACATTTTCACGTGCCGTTCACAGCTCTACCTTAATCCACCCCAATCCACCTTGCTCTAATTTGCACCAGCCTTAATCCACCTTAACACACCTGAGTCCACTTTACTCCACATTAGTTTACTTTAATCCACGTTAATCCACATTGCTCTAATTTGTACCAATCTTAGTACACCTTAATTCACTTTAATGTACCCTAATCCACCTTGCCCTAATGTGCACCAACCTTAATTCACCTTAATCCACTTTAATCCACCTTAATTCACTTTAATTCACCTTTATTCACTTCACGTTAATTCACTTTGCGCCACCTTAAGTCACTCTGACTTGTTCTAACGCCATACAAGACGCTGATGACGTCAAATGATGCGATGATTTTTGGTACCACTCGTTGCCTACAACGCCGGCTTTTCTGCTTTATGGGAAATATAATGCTTTCGCATTAAAATGTTGCGTAGACACGGCATTCGGTAGTGGGTATATTTATTTATACTATTTGTACAGTCGGCGACAGCCTAATAATAAAAGGTTATATGTACGCTGTCCAACTCAAACACAATTTGCATAGGTACGCCAACCTAAGAATACAATTCGGCAAAGACACGTATACAGTCTTAAAGGTGGTGGGCCACACACAAAAAATTTATTTAAATCGTAAGCCAGGATTTAAATAACTTTTATTTCCTGAATAAGCATGTCTTATTTAACTTAACTATTTAAACTGCAGAAATTGGTTCATTTTATTATTTGGCAGGCAATTTTTGTCATAAAATGTGGTAAACGTGCTAGCCACGCCGGCAGTGATAAGTAACTAATGAATTGCTCAATTGAGTAAAGTTCTGGCGTTTATGCAGCTGAGTGTGGGACCTACGCAATTAACTAGGATAAATGCAATATGATAAATATTAGGAAATTATTGTTCGAAAAACCAAGCAAAGTGAGAGAAATCGAAAATTTGGACCAAACTTATTTGCAAAATGAGCTGCAAATGCAAGAATATTGCTTTAAGTATCTTTTTTCTAGTTTAGCGCATACATCTCTGTGAGGAATGAGTGTGCAAAGTTTCATATCGAAATATTAATTAGACAAAAAGTTGTCAAGGTTTGCATAACATGAGGTGGAGCAATATCTTGTTCTGAGAAAAACTGCGCCTCGGTAAGGGCAAATGAAAACGCGCCAAGCGGCTCAAGGCGCTCGCTTGCCCGCGATGAGTTCATAACTCGAAGGACCGCTCAGCGTCGTTCAATTGGACATTATTCATTTTGTACGCTCATGACGTGGCGCCACCTCCTGCCCATTGGCTGCGCCTTCACGTGTGCAATGATGCACGTACTAGGCACACCTTTAGTCAACGAGAACCGTGGAGCCGCCGTGGCCTCGGGGAAGCCTGCTCGTCTTGCACCCCGGAGACCCGGGTTAGAAGGAAGAGAGAAGTTCGCACTTTGCACTGTTACACAAGCCTAAGGTTTCGGTTTACGAGGAGCAAGAAATGAAAACTTAGTATGACTATCACTATATCATTTCCTGGCTTACACCCATATACGTACACGTAGCATACTGTGGCTGCTTTTAATGTTTAAGTGTGGACGTTGCTTTGCGCCCGGGCTCAGCAGCGCCTTTGATGACGAGGACCACAGGAGAGTGTGGCATATATGGACGGTCGTGCGTTTCGGGGCTAACGGTCGTCGCCGTGGCGTGGGCACGCCTACGGTCTGCGCACCGCCGTCCTCCATTGTCCGTGGCGAGAGCGACTCACAATGCCTCTTTCTTGCCTGCGTCATCGCTGGTGGTGCAACGAATAAAAGGTGGGAGGAGGAGGAGCATAATAGAATGGCAGAACGAGAGAAAAGAAGGTAGAGGAAGCATGAGAGGCTATATAGCCTCTTTCTGTGATGAACCGGAGGTGTTCATAGCCACGGGCGTCCACACCGAGCGGTTCGCGTATGTGTGTATACGGCAGGCACTGCGGCTGCTTGCATGCGTTGATTTATTCACGCCTCGATATGCCATTAGCGCACACTGCAGGCGTTGATGCGAGGCCCTGATTTTGGCCGCGTCACGTTTTATTTCGGGTTTATTTTTGGGGCGCCCGCTTCGGGCAGCGCGGGACACCCAGCTTCATTGTGCGCTGGACACCGAGAATAGACGATGTATATACCGGATCCCCATCAAGGCGGTCACGCGGACGGCGCAATAAAGAGAGGCTTGTAGGCTTAGCGCGAAGTATGCATCCTCTATGAGAAAAAAAGAAAAGACGGAGAAGGCGACATGTCACGTGTGTGGTTGCTTTATGTAAACAGTAATATAATTGTTACTGAGCTATTTCAGAGCAAGGCGCGGAAAGCCCTGCCGTCAATGGGATGCGACAACGAAACGTTAGTGTTCAGTTTTCAGACGTGAGATATGATCCCACAAAACCTTTGATCGATTCAGTATCCTCAGAAGTTAATCATCAAAAATCGCATTGAAGGTGTTTGTGAAATTCCTGAGAACGCTATATATAGAAGATTGTTTTCTACGGTTGATATCTAACTATGAAGAATGTGATATATTATTACGATAGCAATTATATGGCTACTCCAAGCGGATTTCTGCCGTCGTCGTTGCAGTCGCCGTCACCGTGAGGTTCCGTATAGAGTCCAACGGCGATGAAATCGTCGCTGCGCGTCGTATGCGGTTATGTGCGAGTGAAAGCGCGGGGGAGCGAACGCACGGCGAAGAGCAAACGCGACTTCTTCTGTCGCGCTAAAGGTCGTGGGGGGACGGGAGGGGAGGCGACGTTTAGCTGCGGCACCAAATGCGTATCTATATATACGCATTTGGTGGTAAATACTTCCGGCGCTGCTCGACGAGTGTCCCGTTCTGATCTCGTCGAAAACCTCCGAGCCGCCCCCAGAGGCACCGACAACAGTCACCAACCACTTGGTAGATGAATAACCCAGCTTGCAAAGGCGTGCACAGTGACGACATTTACTGAGCAGTGCAGAGTGGCGTTCAAGCGATGGCCAATCTTGAGCATTGCCTCTGTAAACATTCGTTCGGTCGTATGACTGGAATTGGTAGGCAACGGGAAAGGGTGAACGGCGCAGGAGCTGCTTACGCAGTCATTTGCTCGAAACTATAGAGTCTCGGAGTACAGGAGTACAAGGAGTACAGGAGGCATACGTAAATGTCTTGGCAAATATCTACAAAGATTCCACAGCTATCTTGGTCCTCCACAAGGAGACACAGCCTCTCCAATGCTATTCACTGCATGCTTAGAAGAAATATTCAAGCTCTTAGACTGGGAAGGATTAGGAGTGAGGATCAACGGCGAATACCTCACCAACCTTCGGTTTGCAGATGACATTGCCATGTTCTGCAACAATGGGGACGAATTACAACAAATGATTGAGGACCTTAAACGAGAAAGTGTAAGAGTGGGGTTGAAGATTAATATGTAGAGGACAAAGCTAATGTTCAATAGAAGCCTGGCAAGGGACAAAGAATTCGAATCGCCAGTGAGCCTCTAGAGTCTGTAAAGGAGTACGTTTATCTAGGTCAATTATACTCACAGGGGACTCTGATCATGAGCAAGAAGTTTATAGAAGAATAAAATTGGGTTGGAGTGCATACGGCAGGCGTTACCTAATCCTGACTGGGAGCTTACCACTGTCGTTGAAAAGAAAAGTGTACATTCATTGCATTCTACCGGTGCTAACATATGGGGCACAAACTTGGAGGTTAACAAAGAAGCTCGAGAACAAGTTAATTGGACCGCACAAAGAGCGGTGGAACGAAACATGTTAGGCCTAACGTTAAGAGACAGGAAGAGAGCGGTGTGGATCAGAGAGCAAACGGGGATAGCCGATATTCTAATTGAGATAAAGAGAAAAAAAATGGAGCTGAACAGACCATGTAATGCGTAGGATGGATAACCGGTGGACCATGAAGGAAAGCGCAGTCGAGGTCGGCAGAAAACCAGATGGGATGATGAAGTTAGGAAATTTGCAGGCGCAAGTTGGAATACGCTAGCGCAAGACGGGGGTAATTGGAGATCGCAGGGGGAGGCCTTCACCCTGCAGTGGACATAAAATATAGGCCGATGATGATGATAGAGTCTAGGTGCAAAGTCTGGGATATTTTCTTTTTATTTAGCTAGCTGCAACTTTCCCATTAATTTCCTATACAGTCAACCTGCGGCTGTATTTTGTAACGATCCATTTATTTTGCCATTCTTTTAACCATTCGTCAAATGTTAAGACGCCGCCTCTCTCCCCCACCTCCTGTTACCACCCGTATTGACCACTCGGCGCTGCGGAATACAAGAAGCTATAAGAAGAGAGAGAGAAGTTTAATGATACGAAATTCAGAGAGGTCGGCTTGAGGTATATTCCTCTAGCCAGCTACTCGGCGTTGGGGGAAGGGGAAGAGGGAAAGAAAGAGGGAAGAAAGAGGCGCATGATGGGTGACGATGACGAGAGAAGGAGGATGTAAAACATATGGCAAGGAATTTTGTAGACTCAAAGCAGTCCAGGCCCGTACTTTTTAAGAAGTCCACTAACGCCTGGATGCCCTTAATACTCGATTGAGCGTCTGGCCAAGGGCCTAAAATAACGTCCTCCGACAACGGTGGGCTGTCGAGACGCGTAAGGTCATTGTTCAACTTTTGACGCTCGTCCACGTACTTAGGGCAGTCACAAAGCACATGACCTATAATCTCATTCACATTGCACAACTCACAGTCTGGAGACTCGGTGCGTCGCATGAGGTGCACGTATCCGCGCGTAAATCCCAGCCTTAGTCCGTGCAGAAGACTGGCACAGCTGCGTTGAATTTTCGGTGGTAGCCTAAATTTCATGGTAGGGACCAATCTCTGCAGTCGTGCACTTAGATTTAGGGGCACGTTAAAGAATCCCAAGTGGTCTAAATTAATCCTTTAAAGTAACCTCACTACTGTGTGCCTCATAATCAAATCGTGGTCTCGGCACGTAGAAAATCCCAGAATTTAATATTTAGAAGTAGGATGGAAAGTCAAATCAGTATAGCCAAATCAGAAAGTCAAATCAAAACATGGCATAGACAAGTAAGCTAGAACTCGTTACATTTTATGTCTTAAGTGGTAGTTCTCACATGTCATGTGAAGAAATACAGTATAGCTGCCATCCCTGCAGGTAATGTGCTAACATACTTGCGTATGCCTCCTCCACGCCTTCATTACGCAATGACAGCTCGAATTTCTACTGGACCAAAACTTATTTTCTTTAAGTGTGGAGGCCTTATGTAGGAGGTATATTTCTCAGACTTCTCGATAACCTGAATAAATGACACGAATATGGTGTAACGCTTAATATCTTCTCCTCTAAGACAGACTTATTCTGCGTACCGATTGAAATGAAATCTTGCCTTGATAATCTTTGAAATAAGCTCCGTGAATAAGTTTGTATAGCACAGGCAAAAAACCGGATGTGCTTATCATTTCTCAATTCATTGACGTCGCCTGCCGTTTGCAGTGCAGTAATCAATAATACGTTACATTTACAACGCAAGAAAATCACAAAATGATACTGCCAAACTGTATCTGCAGAGAATAAGACACACGCGAGCTGTTTCTTACAGTGCATTGTAATAGCAGGCGTGAGAAACGATACCGTATTCTCGATTTACATTTTGAGATGCAACATCCGCGCTATACTGTATAAATCTGTGTCAAGCGGTGCAGCGGTGGGCCCCCTCTGTAGTCGTCCAGTACCGCAATGTTCATTCATCATCGCCAAATGACTCAAAGTTTCGAGAACGAAGTAGGCAAGAAGAAGCACAAAACTAAACAAGACACTTCGGGCGGTCCGGCCAAACAGTTTATCTCAATTTTGTACCGTGCAAAGATGTAGCCGTCGCCTCGAAGAAAGAGAAAGGAGAGAGAAAAAAAAATGAACCTAGGAACAAACTCGGAGAGACGCAAAATCAATCGCTGCCGCTGGATTCCGCGGACTAGCGAAAGAGCTCTGTGTATATATAACCACGTAAACTGTATAGCCTATACCGTGTCTTTCGAAGGGCAGTGCAATGCGCTGCGCGCTAAGTAACATACATGGGAACCTTAAAATATGACGGGACGGCGACGCAGAGGCAGGAGAAAACGAAGAAGTGCTGCTTTTTTCTCTCTGTGCCTCTCCGCAGCGCGATGCAACATAAATTGGCGGCACGGCTCAAAAGAAAGAAAAGGGGGCAGGAGAAGGAAGGGGGGGGGGGGGGGGGGGCGAGGCCGTGGTGAAGCCGTACTGCAAGAAGCTGGCCTTTCTCCGGCGTTCTCACGCGCCGGCGACAACTGGAAGCCAGCGAAAAGAAAGCCGCGATATACAAAGCAAAACGTCGCGCGCAAGGCACAACAAACCGGTGACCACAAACGAAAAGCACACACACACAGGCGCGCGCGGACGCGCGCGAACTGTAGCTGCGTGCGCAGTCTCTTCACAGCGCGGCAAAATGAAAGCCGCGGCGAGCGTCTTTTTTCTCGAAATTAATGTGTCCCTGCCCGTGACGGAGGAGAAGATGGAGACATTCCTGAGGCAGCGTCATTAATTCCGTTCGCTCGTCTTTAAGAAGAAAAAAATACAATCACAAAAAAGAAATCGGAAAATGGAAAATGTGGGCGACCGACTAATACGCGAGAGGGACGTCTGCTTCTCGCGGTTAGCAGACGCCACCGCGCGGCGCTCGCTGCCTCTCTCTCTCTCTCGCCTTTTCTCGAGTGCGGCAAGACTCGGCGAGTGGCGGCATGCAGCGCAAGTCGACGCCCCGCAGTTGGTGGCAGAGGTGGGCCGGCCCCTTGTTGTCGAAGCCCTATGCTAACGACCTTATCGACGCCGACCATCGTCTGTGGCGAAGACGGCGGCAGCAGCTCGGTTGGGCAGCGCAGAGCGTTGAAAACGGAATGCGCGTTGGGGGTCCGGAGCTTGCGCCGCTTGACGCTTGCATTTCTCTCTCTCTCTCTCTTGATACATTTCACTTTCTTCGGCGTTGCGCCGTCCTTGCTCCCCACGTTTGTGCGATACCACTCTGTATCTTTCGCTGTGTCCTGCCTACTCGATCAGTGTTGCAGGTTATACGGGCTTAAACGGTGATAGAGAATGCATGGGAGGAAATTGTTAATTATTCGTTGGCGTGCCTGAGAGATGGAATCGTCACCTAAGTGTGCGTTGTATTCGGTGTAGGGCGCCGGAACGCAGAAGGAAACCATGGTGGAAGATTATGTTGGGTATAGTATATATGTTGATGCAGATATACAGGGTGTCCCACGTCATCACCATCATCATCAGCCTATATTTATGCCCACTGCAGGATGAATGCCTCTCCCTAACGATCTCCAATTACCCCTGTCTTGCGTTGGCTGATTCGAACTTGCGCCTGCGAATTTCTTAACTTCATCACTCCACCTAGTTTTCTGCCGTCCTCGACTGCACTTCCCTTCTCTTGGTATCCATTTTGTAACCCTAATGGTCCACCGGTTATCCATCCTACGCATTACATGGCCTGCCCAGCTCCACTTTTTCCGCTTAATGTCAACGAGAATATGAACCTCAGCCAAACTTTAAAAATATGCAAATGCCACGTAGCTGGACAGTACCAAGATGATGATGTTTGCCGTCGCTTGGAGATACTCAGGTCATTTCCCGCATTCAGCCTAATTACATAATTAGTCTTAATTAATCAACTTCTCAAATGTTATAATTAGATGAAAAGTGTCAATGAGAAAATTGTAGAGCAACATGAAAATCTCCCTATACCGCTTTATGCTGCTCAATACGTGCTACATAAAAGTGTTTTTCCGAGCGTGAAAGAAGCCCACGAATACACGCATAAGTGCCTCGAGTAGCCAGTCACGCGGCAATTTCAAAAAGCACTTCCGTTTTGCACAGAATTCTCAAACAATGCCAGCTGACTCTTTTTTTTTGCGTGTACGTTTAACACAAGAAAACATATTGTTTGCACTTGACATTTCGTAACATACACTGTTGTGAACTTCAGTATGTTTTCCGCTTAAATTACGATTTGCCAAAGAAAGCAAGATCACTTTCGTTCTACCAAGTGATATGCGCGTAGAATGTAATATATTCAATGGAATCTAATATATTCAGTTTCATATCGGTGTTGATATCTCGTGGAATTATCCACCGACGCATGCGAAAAAACAGACACTTTGTTTTATTAGACGTCGTGTAACTCTGAACGCACAAAAAACTGTTTCCTTGCAATTTACCTATAGCTTATTGACTGTATGCGTGTTCGTCGGTGCTACAAGCCGTGTATAGCCGAGCTACGATTTTTTTTCTTTTACCGCTTAAGTATAATACCGTAAGCAGGAAGAATGTTGCCTCAACGTTGTTTAATGTTGCCAAAATGTTGCTCAACGATATCCCTATACAGGCTCCGTTTCCTGCAGCATTATAGGGCAGTACCTACGGCAGGACGTTTGTGGCACGGCTGGAGTTCCGAAGCTCAGGTGACTGAGTCGCGTATATAGCTCGATCTCTGCAGCTTTCGAACAGTGAAAGCTCCTCCAAAAAGAATGTCAGAATACTCAACCCGCCCGTAATCATTCGGTCGCGCGCGCAATGGCTTTCAAGCTGTTGACGAGGATTGTAGTTTCTCTTGCGTTACTAGTAGTGATTGCGACACGCCTGGTGACAAACTCTCTTGGGGAAGTCATTCACAAGCGAGCTATGGATAAACGCTACGGATAAACGTCGCTCTGTTATATATAGGTATGTAAGTAGTTCCCTTCTTAATCCTCGCTTCTATCCCTGTCTTACGACTCCTCTGCCTCCATCACCCAACTGGTGGCGGCCATTCAGGTGCCAGTAGACTGTTCTTGATAGTCATGATGCAGTCAACAGTAATTTGGTTCCCTTCCTTTTTCCCCACTTTATTTATTTCAGTAAACAACGAATTACTACAACTACTACTACTACCAATACACTATTCCTGCTGGTGTTGTTGGTTCTGGTAGCAATGATCATGATGCCACTGTACTGGTGATGGTGGCCACCATTGCCGGGCATGGTTGTTAATGATAGCAGCCATGCTGGTGGTGATGGCGCTAATTGGTAGTGTTAGCAGCGGCAACAGTGAGACCGATCTTAGTATGTGTGGGTTTGCCCAACGCAGTGCGGGCCAATAAGCGCTAGTACTCGACCCTCGGACCCCCTGTTGTTCCAGACACACAAATTTGCCGTCCATCACCGGCGCGTGTCCATCAATTCAACGTCACTATAACAAGCGCAGGAGACCTCCACCTAAGGCGTCACTCCCTTCCTTATTAGCGAATGTCTCCGGGGGGAACACTCTAATAATTTAGCCGCGTGGTTTCAGCGGTCCTCGTAACCGGCACGACAACGCAAACTCCTATTTATCCGCCACCGGCGCGTGTGTGCAAAGGCGCTGCTCTTGTATGTATAAGTCAAATGAGCTCGCGGTGTATAGTCTGCCGAGGAACAGGCACCGGCGAGGCAGAGGTTCAGCTTATCAGGCGGCAGCGGCGGACGGAGGTGGGGAGGGGGTATCCGTTAATTTTTCATTGGGGCACTTCAATCAGAAGATGTGATCACCAGCAGGGCGTCCGAGCTATAGTCATCGGTGGAGAAGGCAAAAAAAAAAAAAAAAAAAAATCGACCATCATCAGTCGCGCCACGCCGAACAAGATGCGAAGAGACAACAACAACAATCAGAAGGGGATAAAATAATAATAAAGAAAGAAAGAAATAAAGAAAGGAAAGGCGTCCAGCTCGCCGAGTATCGCCTTACACAAACTTAGCGAAGGCGTGCGCGGCATTGCCCCGTCCGTCCTCCAGCGAGGCGTTGATCAATGGGCACTGCATGCGCGCTCGTGACCGCGCCGCGCGAGGTTCAGCCCAGCCGCCGCCGCCGCCGCCGCCGCTGCTGCTGTGAGAAAAAGGCGCCGGCGGAACACCGCTGCTTCATCGGCGGTGCTAAGCAGCGGTCCCTTCATCAGCCGGCGCGACTCCGCCCGCGTCCGCGGTGCCGCTTCATCGGTGCCCCGCATCGCATGCTGGCCGCCGTCGTTCGGTTCCGTCGGCGCAAGACCTGTACACACACACACACACACGGGCTGCCTTGTTGCCGCCGCCGCCGCCTTGGGGAGTCGTGATCGGCGGCGCCGCTTTCATCCAATATTTGCCAGAGTCGCTCTCCTGTATCGCCGGCACACATTAGGCGTGGACTCGGAGCGCGCACGCGCTAGCGCCCCCCTCTCGATTGCCGACCCCCCTCCCCATCCCTTTCTCACTCCCGTGTACTAAGTCTCTTCCTTCTGTGTACGTAGTGTTGCGAGGCTAAACCATCGTCTTATAGCACTTCGCGCCTGGGCGTGTTTGGAATCGCGCGCCGCTTCCTCGGCTCGTGATGATGCGCGTGTGCGAAGCTATAGGCAGTGTGTGTGTGTGTGTGTGTGTGTGTGTGTGTGTGTGTGTGCGTGTGCGTGTTCGCGTGTGCGTGTGCGCGATCGCGATCCCCTCTCCACTATGTATACCTGTGGCCAAGGGCCTCGGCCGTCGCGTTGTGTTGCAAACATCGCCGCAGTCTCGGTCGGCGAAAAAAGCCTTTGTGTGCGTGCGTTTGGTATAAGCGTCGTGAACGAGTGAGTCTGCATGGGGGCCTAGCTTTCTATACAGTCGTTTGTCGGCGTTTGAAATATGTACCGCCGCTCTCTCCCTCCCTCCCACGGCGGAGTACTTGTTTTGTATATCCACGCCCCTAATGGACACATCCGTTTCCGACAAATTCGCTACACCCTTTGCCGCATGCGGCCTTTCACCGCGGCCGCGCAAGGAAACTAGAAGAGCAATAAGCGCTGGCGCAAATGAGAAACGAGTCGATGATATACTTTCGTGACGGTCGATTTGCAAGTTGGAGCACGCGAATGCGCGCGCGTTCGTAAGAAGCACGTACAAGAAACATTAGTCAAAACTGGAACGATAGTAAACTTGAAGCCAATCAGATGTACACTTTGAACAGTGCTGGCTGTTCATAAACCCTTATTATCAAATTGTCTGACTGCAGTAAATCACTATGCGCCTAGCACGGACAGCAAGACAGACTACAATGATAACGCAATCCCTGTTCTACCTCCCCAGTCATCGACAGAAGTTTAGGACTTCTTCCACGTCTTATTTATATACACGCGCCTATATTCTTCCCCGTATTCACGACATCGCACACGAAACAATAAATCACGCCCTGCAAGCTCTCGGCCAAAGTGTTCATCACGTGCTCTTCAGTCAGGGTCCCCGCAGAAACGGTGAAGATAACACTCCGGGGTGCCTTGCGTGGAGTGTAATAGTAGACTTCGCGCAAGTTGCAAAATGTTTCCATCTCCGCGCAATCTCGCCTTTGTAACACAGAGACAGCATTTTCTGCTCTCTTGTTCTGAACATCCATAAGAGAGAGAGAGAGAGAGAGAGTTAGAACACAGAACATACATCTGAGCGTCGTCGCGGCGCCTGCTCGTCAATCAGCTCAGCCCGTGCTGGCATGCTATGCATGCCTCGCATTCGGAAGCACCCAGAGGTGCGCGCTCAACGACTCATGTATATAACCTGCATCCGCGCTGGAGCCGATGCTTGAGACTTTCGCCTTCCTCGGTTCTTCCGGCGTTCTCTGAAAGTACCGCCCGACCCATCCGTCCCCGGAGTGCATGATGATGATGGTGGTGCTGGTGCTGGTGATGACGCGCGGGCGTCTGTCTGCACAGGGTGCGCTTGACAGCGGGCTGCGCATGGATGGCCTGCAGAGATAGGACCCGTATAAGAATCATTAATCTTTCGGGGCGAACAGGTGACGTCTGGACCCACGGCCCTGACGCGCGCGCGCGGCTCCTCGTCATCCGGGACTCGAGAGATGCAGAGCGCCGATAAAGGAAGGCGTGTATGTAGTGTGTATATAGGTGCGCGCGTCATGCGCCGCGTCCGCGAAAGATGCGCGGTTGCATGAAACGCCTGGAAGGAGGAATATCGCCGTCACAGACGGTTCCTTAGAGTCTTTGAAACGAGGGAGCCGGCACGCAGACGCTGGTACATAGGACGGCGCCTTCTGAAATCGCTCCCGGAGACGCGGTGCCAAGCTGTTGTGCGTCCACACGCTAATGGCCCGTTACTCCTGGTCGCGTCATGCATGCTTCTAACGTGGCAACGCTGTAGGGGTACGCCGTTCTTCCGAAATGTTCAGAGCGCGGTAAACAGGTGTGCAGCGTCGTGCACAAATCTCAAGAAGTTCGTGTCGGAACTGTTTGTTTCGTTATTGAGCTGTTCACGGACACACTAGAGACAGCTCCTTTTTTGGTCTGAGACATGCAGTGGCGTGAGCGAGAGTATTGCGCGCCCGTGCTATATCTTAAGCGTGCTTAAGCACAACCAGCCTGCGCCTGCGCAGTTCGGGCTCGAGCATGGAGGCGCGCATTGAGTAGTTTGTGAAAAGTTTCTGCTATATTCTGTTGCAAATGGGTTGCTGAGGAAAGATTGAGGTGGAAAGCACCTTGGCTGCTAAATGTTTCAGAATCATGCCGCGGCAACACATTCTCGAGTCCTAAATGCAAACTCAAGCGAAGCACGCACACAAAGAGGGGAATAAAAAAAAACCGTGGAAAACAGCTCAAACTTTCGCAAGCGCTCATTTATCCTTTCTGCATCTCTTTTCCAAATCACTTCTGGAACAAGTGATTCCCGCTACTGGACGTCAGCGGGTACAAGGGAACGTCGGAACCACAAGCACCCACTGCGAGGAACAATGGTGGCATAATATACACGTGTATAGCGCCCCGGCATATACGCGAGACGTCGGCTGTCGGAGGCACCCACAGCACGCCTCGCTCGAGGGGGCTATAGCTTCGTGACGCGTCGAGCCGACGAGGCCCTGATTAATGAACGCCCGTTTTGGGGGTGAGCGCAAATGACGCCCTAATGGTCGCACCCGCATGGCGGACGCTGCTGCCGCCGCAGCCCAAGGCGTGAGTGGATATACACGCCAAGCGGATTCGCTTCTCCAACGCATTTCCGACTCGAACGCCGCCAACAAGCGCGCGCGTGCGTGTTTGAAGGAGAACGCCACCCAGGCTCTGGCGCCAAGGAACCCTGCGGCTTCCGGTATCATCACGTCCAGCCCATGCATGCACAGCCATGGGCGCCGCCTCGCTCGACCCTGAAGGGCAGTCTGCGAGCGAGCGTGTGCGGGAGTGACAGGTCGATTCGGCGCGGCTGCTTTGGTCTGGTTAGCGGGGCCGCTAATCGCGTTTGTTGGCTGTCGACCAGGTGCTGATATTGATGACAGGTCCAAGGACCCCCACTGCTTCCTATAGTATAATGCTACCTGGATGGCGTGGCGCACTGTTTGAGATGCGAGTGGAACTGAGAGCTTACGTATGCAGCCGGCGTAGAAGCAAGGGACCTCTTTGGACCCTGCGGGCTATAACCACCCGCCATGCGATCCCCTCCTTCTTCGGACACCTCGAGGAAGAAGCTGCGGGTTCGTGCTGGGAGAGGACAGGATCTGCTGCTGCATGCGCGCCGTCGACGTTGAGAAGCCTTGGCGCCACGGGGCAATTGCAGTGGCGTCTCTCCAGATTGCGTGTTTCCCGCTGCTGTGCACATATCCGCGGGTTATGATGCGTGGAGATCGAAGCTAGTAGTTTTGCATACGCTCAAGCGGTTTCCTCCTCAAGCGTTTTTTAAACTTTTCCTTTCTTTGCATTTATGTTCATATATGCATGCCAGCTATTAGAGTCTAGGTCAATTACTCACAGAGGACCCTGATCATGAGAAGGAAATTTACAGAAGAATAAAATTGGGTTGGAGTGCATACGGCAGGCACTACCAAATCCTCACTGGGAGCTTACCACTGTCACTGAAAAGAAAAGTGTACAATCCTTGCGTTCTACCGGTGCTAACATATGGTGCAGAAACGTGGGAGTTAACAAAGAATCTCGAGAACAAGTTGAGGACCGCACAAAGAGCGATGGAACGAAAAATGTTCGGCTTAACGTCAAAGGGACACTAAAGAGAAACCGGAAGTTGAGCTTTAATGGTAGATTATCCTATCACAATCACAGTCATACCATTCTTACGGCGAACAGATGTTTAATAAGCGAGAAAATAGCGAGAAACTGAAGGATAGGTGCTGACGCCCCTTCGAATTTCCCGCCCTACACGTTCGTGACGTTGGAGATTACAAACGCAGGCCGGTCGCGATTGGTCGAGAGCGATTTATCACTGTTAATAAAACGCAAAATGAAATACACCTTAAACGTACATAAACAGCATTTGCCAACTTTTTAAACCGTTTCAAGCGAGGAAGTACAAGTTTAGCGCAAAATTAAATAAGAAAAAGTGGCATGGCGATACATCCGGTTGTGATAGTTTCGTAGTTTCGTTTTTGGTCCATGTATCATCGCACGCGCCTGTTCCGCTCTAGTGTTTGGTTGCGTGTTGCGTGGCTCGAAAAACGTTGACTTTGCGGGAAACAGCCAGAAAATACCTCGTGTGTGTAGTGTTGAGGGCTGTATAAATGGCCCAAGGCGCTTGCTCAGGGGCAGCGGCAGTGTTGACCCGATTGTGTCCTTTCATGTGGTGCCGCGCGATGAACCCCGGCTCCTCGGCGTTCGCAATGGCTCAGTGCTCTGCCGATGATAAAATGGCAAAAGAGCCAGAGAAACCGATAGCGTGCGTGTTCTCTCTGCATTTCTCGCCCTCGGATTATGTATATAATCCTGCCATCGGAAAGTATCTTGGCGTGCCCCAGAGGCCAGTCCTTTCTCGAGCAGCTGTTCCCTCAATGCGGCCTTTCGACCCCCCCCCCCCCCCCCCCCTATCGGTGCCCCTGCAGCAGCAAACTGGCGGCTCGGTGAGTGCTGAATGCCATTAAATAAAGCCACCAAATAACCATACCGAGTAGGTGTGCAACTTTCTACGCTTGTTCTGTCGGGAACATAGTCGCCTGGCGGACCATACGGCTCGCCTTCCGTCGACGAAAACGAAGCTCTGCTTCCCGCCGGCGCGGCCGGCGGCTCACCGCCATCGCACGCGGAAACACCTACCGCTCGAGCGCGGAGGATCATTTCGCGCTCCGTTTCACTGAATATCGCTGAAATGCAGTCCTGCTTCCCTGGCGAGCTCTTCGTTGCAAGGTTCAGCGGCAGCAACGGTATCCATCGCGGCGAACGCAAACGCAGCGGCCATGCAGCCATGATGCAGCCAGCGCCTCGGCCGTTTACGCAAGCGGTGACGTATCATGGCGCACTCTGATTCGCTGAGAGCAATGAAATCTGTGACGACACTGCTTCAGTGCCAAATCTGGGGTGAGAGAAATTGAGGAAGAGATATTTGGTCTTTGTTTACGAATTTCTCCGCTAATAATTCATATTTTTGCACCCAACAAAAACTGCATGCATTCCCGAAGGTCCCTCTTTTATTCCAGCTGAACTTCCTGTTTCTCTTTAGTGTCCCTTTAAGAGACAGCAAGAGAGCGGTGTGGTTCAGAGAACAAACGGGGATAGCCGATATTCTAATTGACATTAAGAGGGAAAAAAATGGAGCTGGGCAGACCATGTAATGCGTAGGATGGATAACCAATGGACCACTAGAGTTACAGAATGGATAGCAAGAGAAGGGAAGCGCAGTCGAGGACGGCAGAAAATAAGGGGGGGGGGGGTTCGAAAATTCACTTGATGCGGTGTGGAATTCACTCTATTTTTTTTTTCATTTTCCTGCATTTCTGCGACTGTGTTTTTTAGGTGTACCTCTATAAACTATTTTATTGCTAACAATTTATTCTCAGCGATACGCTGTATTTTGATCATTTGTCTGCTATTACATTTCATAGGATTTTAAAGTTAAGCTTCATGTGTTAATCATTCTTGTCATCGTGCACAATCGGTCCTAATTCAGTTTCTAACTAGGAAGCCTCCTTCTGTGTATAGGTCATCATCGTCGTCGTCGTCGTCGTCGTCGTCGTCATCATCATCATCATCATAATATTTTTATGTCCACTGCAGGGCGAAGGCGATCTGCGATCTCCAATTACCCCTGTCTTGCGCTAGCTGATTCCAACTTGCGCCTGCAAATTTCCTAACTTCATCACCCCACCTAGTTTTCTGCCGTCCGCGACTGCGCTTCCCTTCTCTTGGTATCCATTCTGTAACTCTAATGGTCCACCGGTTATCCATCCTACGCATTACATGCCCTGCCCAGCTCCATTTTTTCCTCTTAAAGCCAACTAGAATATCGTCAATCCCCGTCTGCTCTCTGATCCACACCGCTCTCTTCCTGTCTCTTAACGTTAGGCCTAACATTTTTCGTTCCATCGCTCTTTGTGCAGTCCCTTGACTTCTTTTCGAGATTCTTTGTTAACCTCCAAGTTTCTGCCCTATATGTTAGCCCCGGTAGAATGAAATGATCGTGCACTGTCATTTTCAGTGACAGTGGTAAACTCCCAGTCAGGACTCGGTAGTCCCTGCCGTGTGCACTCCAACCTAATTTTATTCTTCTGAAAATTTCCTTCTCATGATCAGGGTCTCCTGTGACTAATTGACCTAGATAAACTGTACTCCTTTACAGACTCTAGAGGCTGACGGCGATCCTGAATTCTTGTTCCCATGCCAGGCTATTGAACATTATCTTTGTCTTCTGCACATTAATTTTCAACCCCACTCTTACACTTTCTTGGTTAAGGTCCTCAATCTGTTGTAATTCGTCCCCATTGTTGCTGAATAGGGCAATGTAATCTGCAAACCGAAGGTTGTTGAGTTATTCGCCGTTGTTCCTCACTTCTAAGCCTTCCCAGTCTAAGAGCTTGAATACTTCTAAGCATGCATTGGGGAGATTGTGTCCCCTTGCCTGACCCCTTTCTTAATATATGCAACTTTCTACTTTCCTTGTGGAGAACCAAGGTAGCTGTGGAATCTTTGTAGATATTTGCCAATATATTCACGTATGCCTCCGTACTCCTTGATTACGCAATTCCTCTATGACTGCTGGTATCTCTACTGAATCAAATGCCTTTTCATAATCTATGAAAGCCATATAGAGAGGCTGCTTATACTGTGCAGATTTCTTGATTATACCTGCTAGATGACATGGATATAATCCATCGTAGACTATTCCTTCCTGAAGCCAGCTTGTTCTCTTGGTTGATTGAAGTCATGTGTTGCCCTGTTTCTATTTGAAATGATCTTGGTGGATATTTTATATAATACCGAAAGCAAGCAAATGGTTCTATAATTCTTCAATTATTTAACGCCTCCCTTCTTATAGATTAGTATAATCTTGGCGTTCTTCCAGCTCTCTGGTACACTTGAAGTCGTGAGGCATTGCATATAGAGCCGCAAGATTTTCAAGCATGATATCTCCTCCATCTTTGATTAAATCGACTGTTATTCCATCTTCTCCAGCAGATTTTCCCCTGGTCATGTCTTGCAAGGCCCTTCTAACTTCATCGCTAGCTATAGAAGGAGCCTCTGTATTCTGTCCATCACTACTTCGAATGAAAGTAGCTTGGCTGCTCTGGGTATTATACAGGTCAGTATATAATTCTTCCGCTGCTTTTACTATGTCATCGAAATTGCTGATGATATTACCCTGCTTATATTTCAGTGCACAAATCTTGCCTTGTCCTACGCCAAGTTTTCTTCTCACTAATCTCATGCTGCGTCCATATTTTACTGCTTCCTCAATCTTTGCGACGTTATAGTTTCGAATATCCCTTACTTTCTTTTTGTTGATCAGTTTTGACAGTTCAGCGAATTCTATCTGATCTCTTGAGTTTGACACTTTCATGTTTTGTCGTTTCTTCTTTGCGCCCTTTGTTACTTGGAAGAGCTTACCTACAGGTTGCCTTGGTGCCTTAACCCCCGCTTCAATTGCTGCTTCTGAGATCAACCTAGTTACGGTTTTATTCATTACCTCTATGTTGTCTTCATCTTCCTGTTCTAAAGCTGCATATTTGTTTGCGAGCACCAGCCTGAATTGGTCTGTTTTTACCCCTACTGCTTCTAGGTTGCCCTGTTTCTTCTTGACTAATTTTATTCTTTCTCTCTTTAAATCGAAAGAAATCGTAGACCTCACTAACCTATGGTCATTGCACTTTACCCTACCTAACACTTCTGCATCCTGCACTAGATACGATGGGATCGGCGGAGAGTGTGAAATCTATTTAATTCTTTGTTTCTCTAATGGGGCTTTTCAGGTCCACTTGCTGTTGCTACGCTTCCTGAAGAAGGTATTCATTATTCGGAGCCTATTGCTTTCCGCGAATTCTACCAATATCTCTCCTCTAGACTTCCTAAAATCGATGCCGTAGTTGCCAATTGCTTGCTCACCAGACTGCTTTTCCCCCCACTTTTGCACTGAAGTCGCCAATGACTACAGTATACTGAGTTTTCACCTTTATCATCACTAATTCCACATCTTCATAAAACTGTTCTATTTCTTCATCAGCGTGACTGGAGGTTGGGTCGTAGGCTTGTACTACCTTCATTCTATACCTCCGATTCAGCTTTATTACGACGACTGCTACCCTCTCATTAATGCTTTAGAATTCATCTATGTTGCCCGCTATGTCCTTATGGACTATAAATCCTACCCCAAATTCTCTCTTATCTGGAAGACCTCTCTAGCAGAAGATGTGGCCGTTAGTCAGCACTGTATAAGCCTCACCAGTTCTTCTAACCTCACTAAGGCCAATGATATCCCAGGCAATGCCTGATATTTCCTCAAATAGCCCTGCTAAGCTAGCCTCAATCGATCTATAGGGTGCACTATAAGTTTGTTTAGCGGTGCCTATAATCCAGACATGCTGTCTTTACGAGTAATCTAGAAAACGCTTTGACGTCCCCTGCTGGTCAACTCCAGGACGTCTTGGCCCTCCCCCTAAGCAGAAAGAGAGGGAGAGAGAGAAAAATGAAGAAATGCATGGAGGTCAACGAGACGCACGTCCGGTTTGCTACCCTACGCGGGGAAAAGGGGGTTAGTGAATAAAAAAAAAGAAACATAGGAGAGTAATGACTCGGGGTGTTGCTTCGTCCAATGTTGCTCCGTCCGAAACAACAGTCGCTCACTGAGACCTGTCGACATTAGCAACTGCAGTAACACTTGTGTCACTTTCTGGGCTTGGAGCACGGCCCAAGTCTTTCGGTCGCTGTGAATGATCTTCAATCCAGGTGATTTAACATATTGCGGAGTGGAAGGCGTTTGTAGTCATAGCGGGGGCACGTGCAGAGATGTTCGATAGACTCCTGACACCCGCAACAGTCGCAAAAGCAGGTGGAATGAATGAATAAGCTCTTTATGAAATTCGCAACCAGCTGCAAGCTGGGCAGTGATGTTGCATCTCAGCAGGAGAGGCCTTGTGGCTGGAGCTTCATGTGAGGGTGGAGAATTCCAAGACGACACTCAGGCAATCAACTATGCACGCCATCAGCGCATGGCTATATTCCTCACTCGCAAAAGTACACACAGGAATATAACACAATGCGTCACATTACAAGCAATTTTGACGAGCGTGTAACCTATGAAGGCTTGCGTCAGCATATACTGCAGCTTCATGCCGGGTTGACGGCAGTTGTTCATGTAAGATTCACGACCAGCACGCGACCCGGACTGTGGCCTGCTGCCGATGCAGGAGGTGTTGCCACGGGGTTTTCCAGCCTCCATAGAGGTCATGTGGGAGAGGAGGAACGCTGCCGTCCTGCCAGTCACGACCGTGACCGAACGCGTAAGTGCCGACATCGAGGGCAGCTGGATTCGAACACGCGGCTTTCACGCCACCGAAGTGTGGAGGACCGCCGCAGGCCAGCCACCCCACCCCCTACATACGTGCGAGCCCACCACTCCTCCCACCCGTGCATCGTGCACACCATGCCGGTGGTCGGGCTATGCGAGTGTTAGCGTGCACGCCCGCGCGCTCTGTTTTTCTGCGAACAGAAATGGGAGCACGAAACGAAAACGAGGCGCTGACAGAACCATTAGAGTAACTAGGTTCGGCTCGACTGTGTTGCTTTGTTGGCATCTTCGTGGGATGCGCGTATATACCTATAGGTCACTCGATGGTCTCGGCTGCGAGAGTTCACGGATACGTGACTTGGTTTCACGAGGCACTTAAAACGCAGGCCGACAATGAGTTTGGTTTCGCAGTTGCGTGTGTGCGTATACGCGTTTTCTGTGGAAATTAGTTTTGTGGGTTTGTTTCCTACGTAAGACTGATATTCCTGCGTTGTAATCGCATTTTCGGGAAAGGCGGCTCGTTAGATTTCTCTTCGTTTGCTTACTTGGTAGCAGTTACGTGATTCCTTTTTTTTTCTTAGAAGCTTGCCTGAACTCAGGACCAACGCTTGGACAATAAATGACTGGATTAAGACGTCCACTATGCTGTAACTCGACCTATAAGATTGCATTTTGGAGCTAAGGTTGTGTTCACATTGCATTCCAGCTAGCAAAACTGGAACAATTTGAAGGCTATCTTCACGTATCAGAAGGCAGCTTCTTCTCTTGGCCAATCTGCGTATCGGAACACCAACAATCCCGAATATTGTCCGCCCCTTGGCATTCAATTTTTGAAGCCAAGGTAAACCGAAAAAGGTTTACCCACAGCACACCCTAAATTTATTACGTGATGTCAGTTCTTTTATCGTTTTATATTTTATTAGGGAACGCGTAAACCTGGCAAAATGGACCACCTAACGTCTGCTATTGCTGCAATTTCAGCCAGTGAAAATTATCCTGTTGTCTCGAATCTGAAGGCAGTCGTTCCTTGAGTAAACCACGCGAGAGACTCAATGCGCGGGCAACCTTGTTGCTGCGGTTTATCGACGCATACATGCCAAGATGATGACGTCGGTGTTCCCGTCGTGCACGTATTTCGCGCTGTACTTCCTTGTGCCACTCGTTAGCATACCCGGATGAGATATATATATATACAGGGTGTTTCAGCGAACACTTTCACAAATTCTTAAAGGTTGCCTGTGGCAGATAGCCCAATTCTAGTTCATGAGGTGGTCTACTCGAAGAGGCGGACATTACTTCCACAAAAAAATGAAATGCATAATCGACTAATTAACAAAAATTCACTAGTTAAGCTTTTAACTAATTACCTGATGGTCCATATTGCAATTTACAAACTGTAGCCGTGGAGTTCGCAAGGCGGATCCACTTGGAACGAATTCTCGGGATGACACCAGTTTCGAGGGATTAATTCCCGAACTTTGCGGAGAAATGCATTGGCGTTCCAGTTAATTTTGTGCTTCAATGCATAAAGCGACGTTTTGTTAAGAACCTAACTGGAACGCCAATGCATTTCTCCGCAAAGTTCGGGAATTAATATCTCGAAACTGGTGTCATCCCGAGAATTCGTTCCAAGTGGATCCGCTTTGCGAACTCCACGGCTACAGTTTGTAAATTGCAATATGGACCATCAGGTAATTAGTTAAAAACTTAATTAGTGAATTTCTGTTAATCATTCGATTATGCATTTCCATTTCTTGTGCAAGTAATGTCCACCTCTTCGAGTAGACCAGCTCATGAACTAGAATTGTGCTATCTGCCACAGGCAACCTTTAAGAATTTGTGAAAGTGTTCGCTGAATACACCCTGTATAGGCTGTCGGTGAGACGCCTGTCAAGAGGCTGCTCTTCCTGTCGCACAGGTCGCGAGCGATTTTTGTCATACGTCTATGTCCGGGTATTGAGGGTTTGTTTGGATTTATATTTAAAACACAATGTGCATATGCCAATCTGAAGCTCACTTGCAGTTACGCATGAGCGTGTCTAGCGCATAAAGGCATGTTTCACCGCTTTGCGCATACCAGCCGTGGTGCCTCAGTGCACTCGCGCTTTGTGCTGCTGAACACGTAGTCGCCGGTTCGATTCCCAATCGAGGAGGTTACTTTACGAGGAGGAACGGAATGCGAAAACACTTGTGCACCGAGAAACCAGTGCATAGTAAATCACTCCAGAGGAGTCATAATTTATCCGGAGCATCCCCCTCCCGCTTTAGGGCTTCTACCTATCTTAGCCCAGTGTTGCTTTGGGGTCTTAAGATCTATCTATCTATCTATCTATCTATCTATCTATCTATCTATCTATCTAGCTATCTATCTATCTATCTATCTATCTATCCTATCTATCTATCTATCTATCTATCTATCTATCTATCTATCTATCTATCTATCTATCTATCTATCTATCTATCTATCTATCTATCTATCTATCTATCTATCTATCTATCTATCTATCTATCTATCTATCTATCTATCTATCTATCTATCTATCTATCTATCTATTATTCGCCAATCAATAATCAATCAATGGTATTCCACATCAGCTTGTAATAACTTCTTCGTTCTCAACAATCGATCACTCTTCCAAGCAAGCTCCCGTCACGTAAATTTCTCCTTGAGCTTGTTCAAGCTTGAACAGTACAAGATGGTTACAAAACAATCCACCTAATGGTCTGACATGCCACGATGGGAGCGCAGCGCTCGAAATGCTTTATCGGTAGAAAAGCCTTCACTTCGCGGCAAAGCCCTCATTTCTTTCTGCCTCGCACAAATCACATTGTTCTTCCCAAGCGCGGCAGCGCTTAGAGTAGCGAACAGTGAAAGTGAATACGCAAAGCGTCAGGCCCCGTGCTAAGGAATGAAGACAAGAGGTATAGGTCTGGCCGAAAAACCTGAATGCCAACTGTGAAAACGAAACCCTATAGTTCCTGCACGCTAAGGCTCCTTCCGTACAACACCGCCCCACCACCAACTCGCTCACAGTCAATTCAACCCAAATGAGTTTTCTTATTACCGGATTCACTCGCGTAAGAGCTGCACTCTCGCTTTGCAGTTAAAAAGTGTGAAAAAAGAAAGTTTCGCCAGTCGGCATATTGAACGCATGGGTTTTTGTATCAGTTGGCGCCGTCGCTGAATATGTTAAGGTTGTTGGAATATCTAACAGCATGGACGCCACCGAGGACAACCATCCTTGGAAGTATGCCAATGAGGCAGTAAAGTAAGCTCAGATGACGATGGCAGCAACATCGAGAACTGGACGATGAATAGTCAAGGGGAAATTGATCAGCAGTGCCAAATATTAAATAAATGCGTGCGTAGTATTATGTAACCAGTGTTTAGATTATTCTGTGCGTCATTCGCAATGTCGTCCACTGGTTCTAGCGCGCGGTTCGAGCATCCTGTGCAAGTTAAACAACTTCAGGGGGGTTCATTATAAATCCGGAACACCCCCCTGCGCAAACCACGTAAGACTCGTGCAAGAGCCTAATCCTGCCAACTTTCTGAAAAAGAAAAAAGTGCGGGTCTTACGCGAGTAAATGCGGTATTATTTCTTTTTGCCTCTTTCCTGTGTTCTACAACGGAGATTCGCAAACGTATAAGTGGAGTACGGAATTCAATTTTGAGAGTGATACCCAAAAAAACCCCTTCTTTTACCCCGTTCTTGTGAGAAAAAAAAAAAAAAAAAAAACAGCAATGAGCAGGGCGGCGTGCGCTTGCCAGATGCCTGGAATCAAACCTGCGTTCGCTGAGGAAGGAACGCCTTGCATACGGTGCGCGCTATCAGGCCCACACGTGCGTCTGCGCTATGCAGTAGAGCAGAACCATTAGTCTCTAAAGGGCGGCCTGCGGGATTTGAGCCACGAAAGGCCCGGTACGCGCAGTCACTCTACACGCTACCGCCACTGCTTCTTCGCATGGATATCAAATTTTAGAGCGTTGCCCCGGTTCTGGGTGTCTTCAAGGAAATGAGACGAACGCGGCTGGTCGCTTTGTTTCCAGGGCCTGCTACGTGTGGGACGTAATCTCGGTCGGACCTATACCTGTGCGCGCTATCTCCTTCTGTGTCTCGAAGCAGTGATAAGGTGCCTCGCGTGGCGGTGAATTTGGGCTCTGCGCGGGATAGGGGAGCTAAGCGGGAATGCTTTCCGAGGCGTCGTTTTGTGGAGCGGAGCTTGAAGCCGGCTCTGTGGCGGCTTCCTTATCGGAGGCAGGTTTTCCAGGAAGACGTAACTCTTTAGGAGCGAGATAAATAGTTGCGATACTCCTTTCATCTTTTGTTGTTGGTTTCTTTTGTTTTTAATTTTTTTTTCAAGCACCTCTCATAGCTTGACGGCTACCATTCCGGTAGGTGGTAAATTTTCATAGTGGTCACTTTCACATTGCTTTCGCGCGCATAGGCTTGAGTAGTAGCAGAAAGGAGGCTCCATCGCATTACCCTCGAGCGTTCCGTGAAGCCGAACCTGCAAAGCGAAGGAATACTTCTTTTCTTTTTCGACATTGTTCTAATATTAGCTTACAAGACACCCGGTTTCAAGTCATATAGTAAGAGCTGAAGTTGTTTCCCTAGAAAGGGTATAAACGCCCAATCATTTTTGAAGGCGATATTAAGCAAGGGCCTGTTAAAAAAAGACAGGAACTAATTCTTGCATATAGGCGAAATCAGTCGTTATTTGAAGTTCACATGATTGGGAGTTAAAAATTAAAAAGAAATAAGGAAATGGCCGAGTGACCCTCTAAAGAAAGAACGCACAGCACATACGCATGCGCAAAGACGCACAATATCAAGCACGCACACATACAAATAAGCAAAATCAAGCACACACACACGCATGCAAGTCACAAAAGCGAGCGCACGTACTGCACGCACCCGGAAGCATGCTTGAAATGCAAAACACGCTTGAAGCGTCGAACTGCGCAGCATTGGGTGCCTTTCCGCATTCGCTTATAGCGAATGAGATTTCGCGGATCTCAACACACTACGCCCAAGGGCACATATAACTCTTATTATATATAGATTGTCCCAACATCTCAGCCGCACGTTCATTCGTTCGTTAGTTCGTTCGTTCGTACGCACGTTCTTTCTCTTCTCCTTTCTCTTGCTCCTTCTTTATTTTTTTCTGTCTTTGTAATCTAGCAAAAGGGGTATTTGCTGTGCATCGGCTGGCGTTCACAGGCCCAATCTCGGCCGTTAAGCATTTAGTAAACGCGGCGGCACTTAGCGCTTAGGAATGAGAACGAGAAAGCTTATAACTATCGCCATTTAGCACTATAGCCCCGGAATCAATAATCGTATTTCTTAGTTAGCAACATGTGACATTTAACAGTTACAGAGGAGAAAACGATAAATGAAAGCTAGGGAGGTTGACCAGGAGTGCCCCAGGTTGGATACCCTGCACTAAGGGAAGGGGAAGAGAATACCAAGATAATCAGGAAAAGCCCAGTGTTGATGCCGCCGACACGTAAAATTTATCAACGCTTGCACAGGCGCTTGCTCAGTCCGCTCGCTAAGAGAGAAGTCATAAGGGAAATGACATGGAGGTTAACCAGTCTGAGCCCGGTAGGCTACCCTACACTGGGGAAGGAGGAAAGGGGACTGAAAGAGGAGAAGGAAGAGAGAAGTTCACACCCTACACATTTAGACAGTCAAGCGTTCATCGCCGAGTTAGTCACAGGTGGTCATACAGGCCGGTGCACCTCAAAAAACGCAGCAGCGCCTTTGTAGCACTGCACATAGCAGACGCCCGAGGCCATGGGCCCAAAGTCTCTTGCACTTAGACATTGCAGCAACGCTTTTGAGGCCTTCTGTGCTACTGCATACCGTTCTTTAAAAATAAAAGGCTTTCCATTCACACTTCGCTATAAACTGGCTAGACGGAATAAGAAAGTTGTTGGACAGTATCTTGGGGCCGTGGTCTCGCATAATATAACAGTTAGAGACAATACAGCATCACGCTATCACGCATACGCACGCACGCACGCACGCACGCACACACGCACGCGCACACACACACACACACACACACACACACACACACACACACACACACACACACACACACACACACACACACACACACACACACACACACACACACACACACACACACGCCCCTCTCCCTCTCGTTCACAGTCCTTCCGCACTGCGAATATTCTCCGCTCCTTCGCCTTTTCATCTCCGAACGCCTTGCACTCCACCACATCCGCGTCACTGGGCGCAAGGATGTCACTACTTGATCCGTACAGACGCGAGAGACGAGCGGCTCGCAGAGATACACCGCATGCCTTCACCTGACGGGACCCTAGCTCTTCCCTCCCTCCCTGCGTACACTACATCAATCCAATAGCGAGGGCTCTGCCTCAGTGCTCGCACAGTCGCTGGCTGGCGCCGTCGAGGCGGCCCACGTGCGGTGCCAGCGGGTCGGTCGGTGAATGGCTGAGCTGCTGGCAGCAGCCTCGTCAACCTGTCACTTTCCGCAGTGGGGAATTTATTCGGGCCGCTGTAAGCGCTGTGGTTCCTCCACACGACGGCGACGGCTGGACGGCGGCAGCAGCTCGGCGGGGGCCAGCAACCTGGCTGGATAGTGCCCACCGGGCTAGCTCGCGCGCAGCGTTGATTTACGCCCGGGCTCACACCCCTAACGCCTCGTTTAGCTGCGGCCCCAATGGCCGTTTAGCCCTGGGGACTGGACGCGGGGCTTCGGAGGAGGAGGACCGGTTCGATTCGAGCGCGAACACACGCTGCGCTGTATGTGTGTGTGTGTGTGTGTGTGTGTGTTAGTGTGTGTGCGTGTACGTGCAAGTTGATGTGCCTGTGTGTGTTTGCGCCTGTGTTTGTACGCTTGTGTGTGTCCTTGTATGTCTCCGTGCGCGCATGTGTGCGAGTATGTGCCTGTGCATGATGGGTATGTGCGTGTGTATTTCTGTGTGTGTGTGTGTGTATGTGCGTACACTATGTGTATAATTGTTTGTCTATACCTTTCAAGTTTGTTCGTGTACGCTTGCGTGTGCGGAACTTGTGTGCGCGTAGCCTAGCCCTTGTTTCTATACTGAGCCCTTGCTTCTCTGCAACGCAGTGTTCGCTTATCTCTCTGGTCGGTCTTTCCGAGCTACGCACAAGCGCCCTCCTGTCGCGGGTGAAGGTATAGGAGCGCGTTTACGTTCTGTTTGGTCAGTTTACAACCCGTAGTGCTATCGCGGCTTCCTGCTGTTTTGTTTTGGTGACCTCTTCGTCCTTTAGTTTCTATAGCCGTGTTGGCAGCTCGCTGTGGGGCGGTAAATTTATTGCGTCTGCCGTATAAGAAAGGAGAGACCATACGTAACTGGCGCGATATGCACCGAAAAAAAGACGCTTTCTTCAGGAGGAAAAGATAAGATTGAGCGCGCGATTGTTTATATTGTTTCCAAGAACGCCTGGTTTTGTTTGCTGGACAGCTAATTCCTACTTTCATGCGGTGCTGCGGCAACCAATTAGCTGCTGTTAGACGCAGGCAATTGTAGATTTTTGCAGATACACATGAAAAACAAAAGAGCACATATGAAGCGCACATTCTGCCATTTATATAATGGGAGACAATTTAGAGTGCCAACTGAATTGCGTGCAAGCGTCCTTGATTCATTGTGGACTTTTGTGCAGGTTATGCTCATATTTACGAGATCATATCGTAACGAGGAACGGCAACTGTCTTTCAAACGGTGCAGTAGCTACCCTTGAGACAGATGCCGTATATCTCGTTACGATGAGCTCGTAAACATGAACGTTACCTGCACAAAAAAGTACACTTTGAATCAAGGACGCTTGCACGCGATTCAGTTGACACTTCGAGATTGTCTCGCATTATCAATGTCAGAACGTGCTCCGGTTTCTGTTTTCAACATTTCTAGAGGAACGATTAATTGTCGCCTAATAGGAAACAACGCATTCGCCTAACTTCACCATTTTTTTTTCTTCCAAGCCTCTGTCTGCGGGGAGGCAGCTGAGCCCATCTCGGCGCTCTCTTGTGAGTTATGGGTCCGGGAACTCCAGGATCCCGCAACGCCTGTCACTCCGCGAGCAAGTCTGCACGCCCCTGTTCCTGTCATCTATATAGCATCTAGTCCCGCGAGCCCTGCATACCACCGAGGAAGGTCCAGGGAGCTCCGATGAAATCGACAGTGCACGAGAGGTTGGCTGTAGCACTTTGTCAACGTCCCGGGACATTTGAGTTACGCGACATCGGACGAGTGGCTCCTTTGTCTTGCTCACTTCGACGTGTCGCGCCTTTCCAACTGCAGACAGACAGACAAAACGACGAAATCGAGGAAATAAATAAAGCAAGAATGAAAGAGAGAAAGCAGGGAACTTCAGCCCGACGCGAGAAGCTGCATACTTTCTGCAGTCACGTGTCCCAATGGCAGGAAGAGAACAAGCGACATGAACAGGCCGGAGGGGAAGCGGCACGGTGACAAATTCTCTTTCTTCGACGGCTGACGTGATGAGATCCGGCGACCCGTGCGGACGCACACATACGCAAGCGCGCGTGGTTCGTCTTCGAGACGTCTACTATAGCCGTCGGTGCGGCCGGCGCGGTCTTCTCGGAACGAGCTCGGAACCCGAAGGCACCGCAACGTCGACGGCAGCCTCCGGAGACCGGGGCTGTCAGACTTGCCGAGCGAAGATAAATTCTTCGCTCACCGTTCACTCGAGAGGAGGGGGGAGGGGCAGGGAGGGCTGACACCGGGAGGGGGGGGAGAACGATTTACCGAGCGTCGATGCGGACTGTCATCCGCGCGGCAAGCCGCTTTTACGACGCGACCAGCCGACCGACAGGACCGGCCGGCCGGTTGAGCTTCTGCGGCCGCCGACTCGGCCCAGGTAACGCCCTCCCGAGGAGGGCCGGTCGCGTCCCCGCAAGCTCTCCTCTGCCCGCCCACCTGGTGTAGGAAGTGCTCGGCCCCCCCGTTTCTTCTCTTCGGCTGCCGCGGCGGCGAGCACGTGCTACTAGAGCGAGCGAGGCTGTGGCATCGGTGTCGTTCCGCTGTTACTTTTCTGTGCGCCTTGCAAGCTGCACTTGGCGTTTCCGGGCTTTTATGATTCAGGCACCGTACAGACGTCACAACAGGAAGAAGAGACTATATTACTTAACCGCAGCGTTTGAGTAGTCTACTTTCTTCTTCCTGTTGTATTTTCTTTTTGTGCACTGAAGTAGGAACTTCACTGGAATGGAAAATTAAATTTGGAACTGCACTGGAAATGGGAAATGCACTGAAATAGGAAATGCACTGTACAAATGTTCACAGCGCAAAGAGACAGTGTGGCACAAACGCAGCGTTGGAGACGTCTTTCTTCTTCGTGTTTCTGTTTTCTTTTTCTTCTTTAATGCGAAAGCATTATATGCTCCATTCCGCGAAAATGCGGAGTCGTCGGCCGCGGCGGCGTGACCGAGCTATGGTACCAAAAATTGTTGACGGCGAAAAATTAGACATGTCGAACATGCTCGGACTGACGTGAAAATTTTCAGGGAGGTTCCTGTAAACAAAGTAAATTAATGGCTTTGAAAATAAACTTTGGCACATTTCGGTTTGGGTGAGAATCGAACCAGTTCATTTGGGGTACGAGACGAGCCCGCTTGCCCGACGCCACGGTTGTGGCTGACTAAAGGTGTGCGTCATTGACACGTCACGTCGCAGTCGTCTGTCTGAATAAAGGTGCGGCCTAGTGCGTGCATCACAGGACACGTGACGGCGCAGCCAATGGGGAGGAAGTGGCGCCACGTCATGAGTGTATAAAATAAAGTCATTTGACCGAAGGGACTATAATGCTTTCGCGTTCCCACACGTAAGAAGTCTCAAGTGTCCCTGTCGATTATTTTTCTTTTCTTTTTTGCACAGCCTCCCATACCTCCTTCATCTCGATGTGTTCAAGTAGTTCTGTTTCGCAAACTAGCCTAACAAAACAAAACAAAAGTACTTGTACAATCACTTTGTTTCGATGCTCATTGGTCCCGCTACCCTTGTTTCTGATAAAACCTCGAGCGAGCGGCGCTGTGGTGCGCAACGGTTGACCGCGCTCCCCTCGAAGCAAGAAAGATAAAGCGGTCGTTATGTCCTCGCCGCAAAGCGGTCGGAGTCGTCGATATGCGCGGACGAACCTCGTGTTCTTCGTGCCGTTGCTTGTACGTCACGTAATGATATACGTCTCCGCATACGGCTTATGTATGTTGTTGAACTCTGAGAGGTGCAGTTTCTCATTCGACAAAGCTAGGGCACTTGCAATGTTTGCCTCAGAAAATTCACATGGTTCGGGTTGCGTGACGCGTGTCACCCGCGGGGTATGTCCACAGACGTCTTTTCTGGTTATGTTTAATCCTCGTCCTTTGAGATTCAAGGACTGGAAGTTCAATGGTCAATATCGGAATTCTAAGTCGGGCAATCAGCACTTCACCTAATGATGCTTTCTATATACTGGGCCAGCAGGAGCTTTCACAACTGCTCGAGAGCGTTCTTTCGAGCCCTCTCACCATGGTTTCCTGAAAGGAGTTGCCGAGGCTATCATATAAGTATACTTGCGAGAGCACTTTTGTGGAAGCATTTGCGAGTTAGCTCTCGTTCGCACGCTGAAAATTGGCATAAACGATTAGTATCGCAACCAGAACATGAATGCACAAAGATGAAACTAGACGGACTCGCAGCACCGTGTGCGTACGCGGGCCCTCTCTCTGCTCTGTCACCGTGGGCTGGTAGCACTGTGCCCTGAACGCCTTCGTGATGATTCCACGCGTTCCACATATGAGGACAGTGTTATGGTTAAAGCTGTTAACAGTGCTTATTCAGTCAGATGTTGGAATGCTTCTGTCGAGAACAGACGCAGCTGGCAGCTCGACTTCGTTCCATAGCACGCGAGTTTGCGTTGACCTCGTGGATATCAACCTTTTCTATATGAACAGTCGCTTGTATACGTTCACTGATTCCTGACTCAAAACGCTGTCTTTCGCCTGCACTACTACGGTGTTTGTTTCTTTCTTTCTTTCTTCCTTTCTTTCTTTCTTTCCTTCTTTCTTTATTTCGTTCTTTCTTTGATTGATTGCTTGTTTGTATAGTGAGCCCCAAGGTATATGCTTGGATTGTATCAGCCTTTGGTGCACTATATATATATATATATATATATATATATATATATATATATATATATATATGTGTGTGTGTGTGTGTGTGTGTGTGTGTGTGTGTGTGTGTGTGTGTGTGTGTGTGTGTGTGTGTGTGTGTGTGTGCTAAGGTGTATATGTGTAGTCCTTTGGTGTACTATAAGTGAGGCTTTACTGCATTACCTAATTGACGAGCCGCCGTGAAGAAACTCTTCTCTACCGTCTGTGCATTGGTGGCGCGTTTAGCAGGTCGCGTTCTTTTCTTAATTTATAGCAGCCGAGAACCATACCTGTGACACTTGTGGCTCTGTTGAGACAATCACACATCTGCTCTGCGCATGCCCGCGTTATATACGGAGTGACAAGTGTTCTCTGCCGCGCTATAGGGATACTTGAGGGATCGCCATTGTCAGAACAAGATACTCTGTAGGACAGAGGCCACAACGCACGTCTGCGTTATTATAAGGCAGCTAGAGTGCGCTATATATAGTTCGCTTCTTGCGATCACGGACTTACAAGATGAGTTGTGAGTGAATCTGTTCCACGCCTGATTTTCGTGAGCCAGGTTCCGTTTAGGTATTAATTTTTTTTTCAATTCATTTTTTCACCGCATTATCTCGTTAGATCCCCTGACCCCTTCAACCGGTGTAGGGTAGCAAACCATTCTTCTGGCTAGCCTCTCCGTTTTCCCGTCTTTCTCCGTTCTCTCTCCGGAACGTCTGCCGCAGGCGCAAGAATGCTAATCGCCAAGTTTCTTCGTCAGAAGTTGCGAGAAAACCATGTTTGGACTCAACTCTGGATTCGAACGCAGGACTGGCACATTGTGAACCGTCTTGCCGTGCATTATTGTCGTTGTCGCAGTGATCAATTTTTGAAGCGAATAGCTTTCTTTGGCTCTTTCGCCTGTTTTCATGGTCGGCAGTTGGTGGTCAATGGTCGGACTTTTACCATCAATGCAAAAGGTGCCGATGCAAAAGGCGCGTACTTTCGCAAGGGAAGCTTTGGGGTGTCTGAAGGTTTGCAGTCTCCCTTCCACACTGGTGCTCGTGCTGCTGGAGAAAAAAAAAATGATGAATCGGCAAACATACTATATGTAAAACCACTACCGCTACAGATGTGCCGGTTTACGGCTGTGTTCGTTACGGTATTACGCAATGAAGCAACAAACGCTGCCTAAACACCCTCACTGTGACAAATATACGCCTTAAAGCGAATCGTTCCTTTAATAAAGCGAATAGCTTTCTGTAAGTGTGTGGGTATGCACGTTTACACTGACAGTCGTCGTCACTGGTTTCTCTACAATATTTTTCTCTCTCTTTTCGTACTCGTCGTTGGACTAGCTCTCGATGTTTTGAATGTCACTTAGGCGCTTGCCTTATAAGGGTTCTGCACGTTTTTTTTTTTTTTTTTTTTTTTTTTTTTTTTTTTTTTTTTTTTTTTTTGTAGCGTGAGCTACACTGGCCGAGGTTGAGCAGTTTCGCGTGACTCCTGGAGAGCCCTGCTGCGCATGCGCGAGGAGTAGTGACATCACATGGCGCACAGCTGGTGCGCCCGGCGTTTGCGCTGGGCGTTTGCCCGGCGTTTGCGCTGGGCGTTTGCCAGTGCGTTATAGCCATGGAAAGGGAGAGCGAAATTGCTGCTCAGTGGCGCAGAAGAGCGGAGAAGCTTAACTCATCGGATCCCGAAGTAGTCGCCTGGCAATTAGCGGTTGAGCGTAAGAAGAACGAACAGAAGAAAGCTAAACGTGCTGCGGAGACACCGAAGCAAAGAGGCGTCGCCAGGAGGCTGAGCGACGTGCCCCACCTAGGGAGCCTGCATGCAAGCGCTGTGCATGTAGGGTCCCTAGTCCGACCATCTCAGCAGCAGCAACAACAAGACGCCGTCGATGTCGTCAAGGCTCACCGATTGACTGAATACACGGTGAAACTTAGTGAAAGCGCCAGTGCGACACGGACCTTCGAGACGGACTTCGTAAACAATCCGTTTGGATATGTGTGCGACGTGTGTGAAAGACTGTGGCACATGCAAGACTTGACGCCGGTAAGTAGTGCCATGCGTGAAACGTCGAGTTTAGCGGCGCCGCCCGAGTGGGGTGAAACTGTGGCGCGGGTTTGTACAACGTGCAAGAACTTTCTCGTTAAGCAGAAAATTCCACTCTTTAGCGTTACCAATGGGTATCGTACGTTACCCGCCCATGCCACCAGGTCTACCAGTTCTGAACGATGTGGCCGACTTAGCTCACGCTACGTATATCCTGGCATAGCCGAGCTAAGCCACTGCTAATATTTTCTCTCTCTATTTCCTTTAAGCGGACTAAAGAATGAGGACGAGGAATAAACTTTACCAACATTCCTCATTAGCTCTAAACAACGCTTCGACGGTGATCCTCTTTATTGGAGCGAGCGCGACAAGGCGGCGCCACTGCTTCGCCGCCCGCGTGCTGACCCCTGCGCACAGTCAAGTCGCGCGTGGACGTCCGAGGCCATCCATTTGAAAACTGGGCCGGGGGAGGAAAAAAAAAAGCGTGGTAGCGGGGGTCAGCTCGCGCGGCTGTCAAGTCCTCCACCGCTGCCGCCCGCATCGGCGGCGCCAGGACTCCGGGCGTCTTCGCCGTCGGCGACCCCCCGTCCTCGGGGGTCCCACTTGGCTGTCGGCGGCGGGGCCCGTGGTCATTCGTCAGCACGGGGGCGAACGGCTGCAACCGCGGTGGTCTGCGCGCCGCCTTACACACGAAACGCCCGATGCACCGTCGCACGCCCTCTGCTCGCACCTCCCGGGAGGTTGGCTTTCCCTCAATACGTGTTTGCATGTGCAGACGCCACCTCAGTGAGCTCAGGGCAGTCTACTAAGTTCTTTCGCAAACGTGGACGTAAATTGAGAAGGGAAGTGTTTATCGCACTCATTCACCTGCCAGAACTGGACTTACGTTAAATTAAATTGGGCGCTGGAAAACACGCGCTCACACGCATGTACAAACACATAAACCCACATGTAAACAATGAAAGAAGACCGCGATACCAAGGCATCCCTGTCCTTGATTCCCTGTCCTTGATTCTCTTTTACAGCGAAGCTCTTAGCTTCTAGTTTGTCAGGATTTTTCGTGTCAGCGTGCTCACACAAAAATGTGGGATGATCCCGGAGACAGTGCAAAGAAGCGGGAAGCGCAGTGTGCGCCTTCTCCAAGAGGTATCACATAACGCCATAAGCTGACACTAGACGTCACTTGACGAATACATCATCGCGTGACGTCACGTTCGATGTGATCGCGTCATCAGATTCCGTAATCAAGCGATATCGTCACGTGACGGTGCCGTTATTCTCGTATATTCGAATCACAATCCGAAGCTTTCATGTCTGCAGCTTGCGTGTAAGTCGTACTTGACGAATTTTTTTACGCCATTTACTTTGAGAAATTCAATTAGCTCAATAATGCACTTGCGCTTGGCGGAGGTCCTAGGAGAATGAGGATGTGGTGGTGGCGCTTGTCTAACAACAGCTTCGCTGTGCATCAACTTTTACAGGGTGTAATGGAGGCGGATTTCTTAGTGTGTTGAGTTCTTGGCTTCTGTGCTTCGAGGGTTTAGCAATGTTACTGTATAGTGCACTTGTCCATCAAAAAGTTCTATACTGAAGTACGCTTATTTTCAAGCTGACCCACATCCACTTGTCGCGACCTGTTCTGCCCGCCCTTTGGTACCCTCCTTGCTTTGTTTTCTCACGTTAGAAGCATGTACCAATGTGTAGCAGAAATAATAACCCTTCTACATTAAATGTTGCTGTGACACGTCGGCATTATTTCTTCGTTGCCTTTACTTGAGTTTGACGAGCCAACTAGTTAGGCTATTTTCTTTACCACACTTACAGTGCGCTTAACCACAGCTGCCGTAAAAATTCACTTCACCTCACATCATCCTTTGATTCGTGTAATTATTTAATGTTGTGGAGAAAATGGTGACATATTCGTAGCCGACATTTTCAGCACCATAAAAAAATGAATCAATAAATACACCAACAGCGATGGAGTCCAAGCACGTGACAAGAAAATTCCTTACGCTGCGTTCTGTCGTTATCTAATTAGTCTGCCTGTAGTGGAGACAGAAGAATTACATAGGCATTTTAGAAAAAAAGTTAGCAGTTGAAAGCGCGAGACGACCCGATACGATGGGGTATGCGTGTCGCAGAACGCATGCTAAGGATTGTTTTCTTAGCTATGATTATGGTACGGGGCGACAGTTAACTGCCTCTGCAGCCGCTCTTCCGACGCTGTCATTAACAACAACAACGACGACGACGACGACAACAACAACAAGAGCGACAACAACGAAAATACGGGTACACGTTATACGCGAGGATATCGAGGTGTCTGCTTTCAGGTACCTCGCTCTCCGGGTGGCGTACCACCAGGATTTCCTGTTCCCTTTGGGCACGCAGGCACCGCGCGCAGCAGGTCTCTCCAGGCCCTTCGAAAACTCCGCGAAGCACAGCAATCGTTCCGTACAACGCGAACGTTGCAATAACGAGGAAGGAAGGGGAAAAAATGCAGAAACGGAATATATATACACAAGATCCGGCCAATATGGACCCCGCGGTACGGGCTAAACTTTCCCGGCGCGCAGGGCGCGCACGGCACGTCGCAGAAAGCGACGTCGGTGATGTTCGTTGCTAACCGCAGTCTCACGAATGAATCATGCTCGTATGTAGCCACCCCGCATGCGCTGTCCGCCGTGGGCATCTCTTCGGCAGCAGCGTCTCGCGAGAGTCTTCGTCGGCAGCCGTGGCGGCGGTGGTGGTGGTGATGGAGTCCTAGCACGCGATGTCCGGGCCCTTGCCGCGTATCCACGCTAATGGCGAGCACGGGCGAGCGCGCTCTCCCACTTAACATTCCATTGCGGGCCGGAACTTTCACGTCACTCGCCTTCGGAACAGCCCCGCGCCTGCGAGAAACACCAAGCGGATTTGTTGTCGTGCGTGAAACAGCATGGGACGGATCCTCGTTTTCCTATATATATACCCACCTGAGCGGCGTGCACCATGGGTTAGAGGCCACAGTTTTGTTTTTTCGTAAGGTTAGTTAAAGAGTGCTTATGGATTAGAGAACAAACGGGTTGGTCGAACGCCTTAATAACAAAGTGCTTGGGGTCTCCGCAATCGTTCGTTATACTGGTCACTTTGTTGTATACAGGTCGCCCGCTTCACAGTTCGCAGTAGAACAGGGACGGGATTATTCCTTCATTATACAGGTAATTTTTTTTAGAGGCGTTCGTTGTTGAGGCGCTCGACTGTATATAAGTGATAAGCTAGATGAGATTAGGAAGAGGAAGCTTGGTTGGGAGAGTCGTGTAATGGGGGCGAAGAGCATATATTTGGTGGTACATCACTGTAACAGAATGGGTACCAAGGGAAAGGCAGCCGAGTTCGGTCGATGATTAGACGTAGTGATCATATGAAATTAGGAGGTATAGGACGAAGTCGGGTGACGCAGGACGTTTGGTAATTGGAGGTTCACACAAGTCCTCTCGTATAAACATACGCGCAGCGTCCGCATTTGCCCATAAACTTCGCTGTAGAAAGGGCAGCACGTCAACGACACCAGGACGTTAATAAAGGAGAAGCACAGCTAGCGCAAGGATGCGTAAGCTAGTGCGAGGCGCAAGCTAGTATCGAGGACGCGAGATAATTAGGTGATGTGATGAAATTACGAAGTTTGCAGGCATAACTTGTAGTCAGCTAGCGCAAGACAGGGGTAATTGGAGATCGCTGGGAGAGGCCTTCGTCCTGCAGGGGACATAAAAATAGGCTGCTGATGATGATGATGACAGCTAGCACAAAGGCAGGCAAAATTTTTGATGTCACTCATGGGGCGTCTATGAGATCATTATCATAATTGACTTCTTCTTCCTCTTCTTTTTTATGTCTAACGTCTACTCATTGACTACATATATATATATATATATATATATATATATATATATATATATATATATATATCTATTGTAGAACACCCCTTCTGAAGCCAAGTGTCGCCCTAATTCTATTGAAAGTTTCCTCCTTTATGACTCCTTCTATGAGATCGTGTCCACTAAGAAATCGCGACAAGCACGGACTGCACACCTCTGCTTAACAGAACTTTACGACGGCCTGAGCACTTTGGTCACCATGACAGGAAGGTTGTGAAGGATGTTCAAATGGTCACGCAGGTGGGGAAAAAGCCGCTGATCATGTTGACGGAGAAGTAGATTTTAATGAAGGAAAATGTGGAGAGGTCGGCCTGGAGAGCGTGTCTCTAGCCCGCTACTCCTCACTGTGGTAAGCGGAAGTGGGAGATGCAGCGAGAAGTAGGTGGCAGGTGATTATTATATGGCACAATGCGCTACCATATACACGTTGCCCAATAATATACTCCTCTGAAGCGTAAGGGAGCCAGACTGTCATTAACGCTTCTTTTCATCTTTATGCGCACTCTTTAGTCTACCCGAGTGAATACACAACCGTAGTTGCAACTTTAGCTTAACCGGTGTTCCAGTATATTCGGACCTGATGCCGTTGTAATGCACTTTGGACAACGGAAGGCTCCAATGAATTAATTTTGATTGCACCAGTATCGTGTGAGGGGGGGGGGGGGAGGAACTTCGAAATACGCTTGGGAACAATAACACCATAGCAACAATTAAAAAAAAAACTGTGGTTATTTAGTGGTGAATGCGAGATAAATGTGTTAGCATTATGTCGCACCTCTTTGAGGCCCCGGATCCGTGATTTAAACCGCGTTCACCACGTTGCAATGTGTTAGAAGCTCAGTCGACACACGCCCTGCCTCTTCGAGGCACGAAGTCCAAGAAACGGTGGTCCGGAGCAGACCACCGTCAGTACTACAAAAAAGAATTTCGTTTACGACAACGCCTCCATTGTGCCATCATTTCTTCAAATAGCAACTGGCCCATTGATCTCCTACTGTCACACACCCCGTGAACGAGGCGCCACCGCCGGGCCAAATTGCAAAGCCGACTTATCAGCTTCCGAAAATGACCCCACGAAAGCAAAGACGATTAATAAGGGGCCCTCTGGTGCACCAGCGAACGCCGGTTGTGGTCCAAAGACCGAGTCAGAGCCCAGAGTTGTCAAAACACAACAAAATATATTCTTCAAACAAGGCAGTTACATACACACGTGCACACTTAGGCTAGACACATCACAATACAATCCAGATGGGTATTAACAGAAAACTGGAAAATAATTAACGACAAGCACTAAGAGTCCAAGACGTAAAGTACGGAATGGATAGGAAGTCCAATCGTATTCACCCGTGCTGGTCTTGAATCCGGACGATCTCGACGTAGCTCGAGGCAAATCTCGAAGAAGGAACTTCTTCCGGAAATTGAGATGCTCGATGAACTAACTCGTCGGTTAGCTTGCCGGGAATCCCCTTCTTCCGCAGACAGTCAGTCTTCTCGTCACATCTCTTCACCGGCGTGGTCTGATCCCCCTTCCGATTCCCGCACGGCGCTTTTATTGCCTTCGCCGGTGGTTCTGGAACCTTCGGTCGGAGTTGCGATCCCGTAGCATGAACAAAGCCTGGGAATCTTCTAGTCATTTCTCACGTCTTCGACCGCGGCCGTCGGAGCGTCGTCGGGGAGGGTGGTGACTCATCCGTAGGCGCACGCTCACGCTGTAGTGCTCCTCTCTTTCTCTTGACTCGCTGGGTGAGAGGGTGTTTCGGCGCGCTCTCTCTCTCTCTCTCGTTACCGTTGCCTTCGCGTATCTTGCAGTAGCTTCTAGACTCCGTTGATCGCGTCGGCTGTCTGCGGCGTATGAGCTCTGAGCCTCTGTCCAAGCTGCCGCGGGGCCGTCTTGTTTCCTTGCTGGCTTGAGTGATGCGCGGCGCGCCCTTCGATTATGCGTTCTTTTGTGACACTTACCTTCTCCTGATAGACCTCTACCACGGTCGCCCCCACCAAGAACTTGGCTAGCAACACCCAGATCCTCAGAGAAATAGGAGAGAAGCTCGTCGTCACCCCGTTGTCCCGCAACTTTCATCCCGCGCACAACGCAGGTCTTCACAAAGCAAGAGAGTCGACGATATATACCAAAGCAAATCTACAAAGACAAGATCGAAGCAGGCTTCGTGGACGCCGCCGCGTGCCGGGACGGCAAGGCTTTTGCGGTTTTCGTCGTGGACACGCTGGGCAAAGTCATCAACTGTGCCTCGCTTCGGAAGACGGACCCTGAAGTGGCCGAGCAAGTTGCCATTGCACTCGCCATGTAAGACGGTCGGAGGGACAGGGTGTATAGCGATTCGAAAGCGCCCGTCAGGGCATTCCAGACAGGCCGGGTAGTCCGGCAGGTAGTTCAAATTCTGAAATGCGCCAAACACGGCGACAGCTCCACACACTCCATCCTTTGCTTCCCTGCCCACGTCGGGGCGATCGAGGGGGTTCCTCTGAACCTCAACGAGTCTGCCCACGAGGCTGCGCGTGGCTTTACCGACCGCGCTGCCCTCCGATCACACGACTCTGCCCCGGACACAGGGACGCTCCTATCACGCAGAATGAAATTACTAAGTCCTTCCACTTAGCGAGAAGGGTCTTCCCGCCGCCTCATTCCAAGCTAAGCAGGCCGCAGGCGGTCACGCTCAGACTCCTGCAAGCTAACTACTACCCAAATCCGGCGTTCCATAACAGCATATATCCTGACATTTACCCTAATCGTTCTTGCGCGGCCTGTGGTGAGGCTGCTACTTTGTCTCACATGCTCTGGGAGTGCGGGTCGTTGGGCCCGAAGGTCACCAAGGAAGACTGGGACGCGCTCCTGCGAATTCCCGTTTTTGAAGACCAAACCCTGGCCGTCCAGCGGGCCCGTGATCGGGCCGGTAGGCTATAGACCTGTCGGTCCCGTCGTGGGATTAGCCGGGTGCGCGTTTTATCGTGTTTTTCTGGACCCAATAATTGTTTATTCACTCACTCTACCACGTGACCGGCTTCATACATACTTTTTTTTTTTCAGTTTGACACTTATAATGATAACGCACTAAAAAGAAAAACGTTTTCGTCCTTAGGGAAATTTGGATGGCCCATGGCGCTCCAAATAACACAGGGAGAACGTTTCTACTTCATCTACCCCTCCTTCGCTTTCTTCTTCTTCTGATGTCTTTTTGTTGTTGATAGAGTGCTCGGCAGGCGGGCGTCTGTTTAATTGAAAAAGCTGCTTGCGAGTGCAGAGGTGATTACATGACCTTAACGCGCATCATCACACCCGAATCGTGACACCTGCGAAGCGATCGAAAGACGGGTGCACAGGCTGCTGCAGGACGGCTCCTCTTCAATCACCGCACGCTCTGTCTGCCGCGACAGATGATCCGTCTCCATTCACACAGCACTCAGTGCGGGACGACTTAGAACAATGAGAGCAGCGTGATCACGAAACGATGCGGTGAACTGCATGGCTGTGAAACACCGTGCGAGTGTGTGCCTTGCTTTTTACCTATATGTAGATATCTATAAACTGCCGTCCTACAGCCGATCGAGTTGGATGACCACTTATTTTGTCTCAGGCATGATTTCGTCTTTAATCAAGCAGGTTATCGACACATTTGCCCATCTAAAAGCTCTAAAAAAGCAAAAACGTGTGGACTTCGTCCCCGTGCAATTGCTTGGGGCAAAGGACACGAGCCGCTCGTGTCCTTATAAACATTGTTACAGAAATTTTGAAAGGCTTATTGAATTTTTGTTGCCTTCAATTGACGTTCTGTTGAGATGCGATTGAATACTGTAGAACGCGGCCAAAACGAACGTGCATATGTGCTGAAAACAGTTGCATATGTCAGGTCATTCGATATACCCAAACTCACCTATAACGAAATTTAACAGACAGACAGACAAGAAACGCTATTTGGTCCTAAGGGACCACTTTGTCGTAGTCGCGGGCGGCACCCGCGCCGGGGACGAAAGACCGGGATCTTCAGCCCTGTCGCAGGCCCTTTGGACAGCCCGAAATTTGTGTTGAGTCCGTTATATACGGATCACCATGACAGGATCCGTGGATCCAGTGGAAAAAAAAGAAGGAAGGAAAGAAAATCAACTTCATTAAGATAAAACTATGCGTAGATAGGCAGTAATTCTTGCCTGTATTTTGGACTGTTTCTCGGCGTCACTATGCCGTTATCGATGCGTGAGGTTGCGTAGACCTGCAGTTCATTTACCTTTAAGCTTCACTGTGCTGGCAACGGACGTCTTTAGTTCGGTGTAGCAAATGTGCAGTTCGTTATGAGGGAGTTATTTTACGTGAGTATCGGTCAATAACTTTCGCGTGTTCGATATAGCGAATAGTTCGCTCTATCCGGGGTCGTTATATTTGGGTTCGACTATTTCACGCATGATTTCTTTTCGACCTTTGGCCACATGCAGCCCTCCCATTTCTTGCCCCCTCCTTCGGCCTTGGGGAAATTCGGGCACGCAATGGCACTTAATTCAAATAGGAGAGGGAAAACGTTAGCGTTCGAAAACCTGGATGAACCGCCGAGTAAGGTACAACATTCACTCGGGCCGATTGGTACGTGTTGAAGCTAAATGGGGCAGCAGTGTTTCGTTTGTTGTTCTTCGCTTTCATACTGTCTCACGCGCTGTTTCTCTATTTAGGTACAAGATAAGGTCCATATAAGGTGAAGCTGCAATCCAAAAGAATATCATCCTCAATCATCGCCATGATGACGATGACGAAGCTTCTTAAAGCGAATGCTTGGCTCCCAAGCCATGCATTGCGGGAAAGAAACCGCGTTGCTCACATGACAGTAATAGCTAACTCCATCGAGGCGTGACACACGAAACAATGGGAGCAATTTGTTCCGTTTCTGTGGTAGCATGAAGCATAACATGGTGACCTAGGCTAGTATACCACATTATTTTTCCGGATAGCACAACCTGAGTAAAGGGCTATCTGGAAAATATACATGCGTCCTTGAAATACAGAAACTTGGGAGTCTTGGAGGTACAATGGTAAAGATATATCTCAAGCTCAGCGTATGAACCACCACAACGGGTACCTCATTAGAATCCCGTGACAGCTACCAGTCTAATAATTGGGTCTAACTTCGCTTGCCGCTCATTCAGCACATAGGATGGCGTGACAGCAAAAGGCTTGGATTTCCCAATCGCACGTACAAGCGCTATGTGAATAAGTCATATCCAATCGAAATATTCGCCCAGCTGCGTCTGCAGAGGCTAGGTGAGTTGTTCTCAGCAATGTTTTTTCACTCGATGTCCAGAAATAGGCTGCGCATTATTATTTTTTTATTTCAGAACTATGTTCGCTTGACTATATATGGGAGGACTTTTGTTGTCCGGCTTTTCTTTCAAGTAATCTTTTTTTTTTCTTTCTAGCTTTCAAGGCGTGTTGCGCTTATTAGAAGTGCTTTTCTTTCCTTTTCTTTTTCGCTTCTCCTGTGTTACTTTTCTTCTTTTTCCGCCTTCAAGTGCTTTAAACTCCGCGTTTATCTCCCCGCGTGTAGCCGTAAATCACGGCACCAGAGGCGCGCACACTGCAAACCAGAGCTCCCGGTTACACGTCTGCAACCGATAGCCTGCACCCACCTTAACCACGTGCGCACCCCTTAACCACGTGCACACACACACACGGTCCCGGACAAACGATCGACGGTATTACAAGGCTTCCTACAGGCTTCTCGCGCGCTCTTTAGCGATCCGGCACATGAGCGATTAAGGAAATGCATCACGCGCGCGCATATAAAACGATCGCTCACTTCGCAGTGCATCGCGCGTAAAAGCTGCGACCCGCTTTATACCAGGCACCAAAAACGCTTCTCGTGCGTGCCTCGTTTGTGTGTGTACACACATCATCGGTCCCCGCGAGCCGTTAAAGCATGGGTTCTTATGGGCGCCGCTCATTGTGGAGCTCGCGCCGCCACTCCGCGCGGCACGCTGTGTTCAGTCCGCGCTTGCAGCATGCACGGTCAGTAATTTCCAAGGCGTGGTTCGAGAACGAGCTACGAAGTATATGCCTTCCGCGCGCGGACAGCCCAACTGGGTCGTGGGTCGCTTGTACGTCAGAGGGCTTGGCAATCGAGAGCGCATGAAAGCCAGCGGGGCTGCGGTTGTCCCCTCAACTTTACGCGTATACAGGCGCCTAACCACTGTGTGTATACTCAGGTGCACGCGGCCATGCAAAGCGCCCCGTCAAGCTAAACTACCGCGTGGCGTGGCCGTTTCAAAAGACGGCGTTAAAAAAAAAATGGCGGAGGCGTGGACGACAAATCTTCGCGCGGCGCCCATGTTTCGACAAGGCCGTCTCGAAGGCGTTCGCGCATGCCGTGCGAGGTGTTCAAGGATATGATGGCCGTCCGTTGGCTTCAAGCGGGTTTTTAGCCTGGAAAGCTTGGCTGGCAGTTATGACTGAACGGCTCCTAAATGAGCAGGAATCGAATTGCCCAGCAAGCCAGTGTGGTGTAAAGCAGTATAGTACAGTGCCGAGAATATGCTTATTCTATAGGCACTGTAGCAGTAGCAACTTCATACGATGCAGCGTTCAGTGCATATGATGTGGGACGCGCACCTGAGAGATATTGGAGCTTGTTGTAACTTGATGAATCCTGTAGGAAGCTTGTTGGATGCGGTTGTTTGGTACTACATGTTACGTACGACAAATCGAATGCGGAGTCGTACCGGAGACACTACGGTAAGCGTGCTCTGGTCTGTCGTATATATACCTATGCAGCCGCATCCATAAAGTTTCTAACAGGATTCTTCAAATTCCAGCAAGACACACCAGGTTTCGACAGGTTCCGGCAAGGTGTTGAGGCGTTCTGCGTAAGCGGGAGAAACATGGTACGACGCTGCATCCGTCACCACTTGAACCGTCTGACAAATGTTCTTGGAGTCTGTCGGAAATTGATGGAATCTGTTGGGAACTTGATGGACGTGGTTGTTGGCAGCACACTCCGGAAATTGTGTACGCCGGTTCGCATGCGGAGTCCTATATACATATAACGTGAGTCTCTTGCGTTATTACGAAGACATATATACGAAGACGTGCGCCTCCTCGTCCCACTATCTTGGGTCCTTCCGGGAACACAACATGTATGGGAAGTCAGAGAGAAATGAGGACGTTTATTTCGCTCCAGATCCCGGAAGATTGAGTATGCGTGGACGACCTCGCTTCTGTGTTGATGTTACGGTTCTGAGACTCGAATATAGCGCCCATGTCGTACACGGAAAGACGACGCACGAATGTGTGCTTGCCCCCTGCCATTCTCAGCTGAACCTCAACTCATCCTCAATCCGAAATAGACGGCAGTGATATTATGCGCCGGAAATGTCACGGCGCTTCCATAACGCTTATCTGCGATTCTTAAGACTAGCCTTTACTTGAGAAACATATAGTTTCACTGCAGAGCTTCCCAGCAGGCGCTGGATCTACGCAGGGAGAGTTAAAGGAACCTTAATTGCCAGTGCAGTTAACTTCTTTGATGCATTAGGCAACCTGCGTCTAAAGCAACCCACGTGACATACTTGAAGCAGTGAAGGGAGATAAATCTGGCTTCTCCTGGTCAATGGGCGTCATAGAATGTTAGACACGACTCAAAGACCCAACAGTTAGTAGCAGAGTAATAACGCGACTAGGTGAACTACAGTAGTTGCTACTTGTCTAGGGTGGAAACAGGCAGTGTCATAGACAAGGGGTGGCACACCTGGCACGTGCTTTTGAAGCATATTGAAGCACTAAAGGGAAGCATGTTAATATGTGAATATAGAAATACCATCAGCTCTCTTCTTCCGCTCATAAGCCCTTTCAGAGTTATTTGCCCGACCCCGCTTCACTATACGGCTGTACAGCTTCGACATTACGGCTCTATTTTAGAGAGCGTCGTTTTCTTCTGTATATCTCTATACCATTCCCGAAAACACCGTAAAGTGTACAGCTTTGGGACACCGATATGATGAACAAGGCCAGGTGCGCCGTCACAACAGCCTCCATGGCGTGCAGCCATGTATAGTACGCCCAGATTATAAGTAACGAATTGCGTGCGAAAGAAGCTCCCGTCGAGCGCGAATGCAAGCTCGTCGTCTGAAAGCACGTCGGCTGCAAGCACACCGTGGCTGTTTTCCTTCAATTAGGCCTCATCATCTCGCCGCCGTCACACATTTTCTCCGCATATCCAGCAACGTGCACCCGTCCGCTCTATCGGAGTGTCCAAGTCAGGACTGTAATCGGCCGTCCCGTTACCCCGCGTTCTGTATATTCTACATACTGCACCGTATACCATCTTGCGAACGCCTGCCGAAGTGCAGGGGCGTTCACGCACGCGCACGTATCCGCCTTGCGAGACGCGCCTATATACACTCTATGTATACGCGCGATAGGCGTGGCTTCTCTAGACGCATATCTTATCTGTTTCGTGCGTGTCGGACCCAAAACGCGGCAGCGAGGTTTCGGAATCACTCGCTATAGTGCTAATTTACAAAAAAACAAGGGCTCGCGTTTCTAAAGTGGCACGAACGTTTTCACTCAGGAACACCGAATCCGCAACCATACAGAAAACAAAAAGGCAGGCTCATGACACGTTCGCTTACGCATCGCTTTACAAGCAGTATGCTTCTAGTACGCTATCATCACTTTTCGGATACTGTCGTGCGCGGCGCGGTTTAGACATGCGTACTCTGTTGCCGTTCCGAAGCTTTCGGCCGGATTCCGCGCAGAAGTGGGCGGAACATTCTATTTTTCTCGAGAAGCTCGTTTGCATCGCGAAGAAGCGACGCTGTATACATACAGGCTTGCCATGGCGTGCCTTGCCTTCCCTCCGTGCGATTATTTCTGCACGCTGCAGGAGGTGAACGTAAGAACACGAACGTAAGAACAAAAAACAGACTGTTTAGCGTATGGGGCACCCCAAAAGTGATGAGCAGGAGTGACATGACAAATTGAGCGAGATCGTGCCAGCGGTCAGCATGGCACAATAGGAGGGAGTCGCTGCGAAGCTTATGGAAACGAGAGGGTTCCTCCCCGTTCCCTCCTCCTCGCCTCGTTTGGGGCATGCGTGTTTTACCAGGGAATGCGGCCTTTCTTGAGAGAGCCCGCCTCGCAGTTCCCCAGTCATTTTCACGAACTCGATTAGACGCGGAAAGCACTTTCAGACAGCACCTGAGACATATGTACAGAAAAAAAAAAATGAACAAGCCTCGAATAAGTCGAGTATGGCAACGCGAAAGATGTGGTCATGTGGTCTTGCACATGTAGAGAGAGAGAAAGAGAGAGAGAGAGAGATGAGAAACAAAATATGTCTTTATCTTTTGTTTCTTCTTTCTTCCGCACACAAGCACACGCACGTATTAACGACGCTGCGAGTGGGTTGCACTCGTGTGTTAGGCTAATGCGTGGGGTATTGAGTCTGGGCGGTTGACCAGTGGGAGTCGAACCCGGGAACCAAACTGGACATCGTCCAGCAGGGCGTGCGTTATAACGCGGGGCCCGGTGAGTCGATGAGGGATGATGGTAGTAGTTGAGAGCGCTTAGAAGGCTGTGGGAAGGTACATACTGTATATATGTGTGTTCCCGGGGCCGCATGCTATAGACGGCGCACGTGGTTGCAGCGGTGGCGCAGAAGCACGTATGTGGGCCTGTGCACGGCCCGACGCTTAGCATAATGGTCAGCCGGCCGCGGGGACGTGTCATTAGGGGCCGCGCCGTACCGGCCCAGAGGGTCATTCGTCTTGCGCGTTTTTTTGGCAGTTCGTCAGCGGCAACAGTGGCGGCGGCGATGTGCGTGGCGCCGAGATTCCCGCTGCCGCGGGCCATGCGTGCACCGCAAGCGTCCGCCGCACGTTCCGTGGTCGGCCGAGTCTCCCCGGTCACACACGCTCGCACGCATGCAGTTCGCTTTCGGGGAAAGCTCAGGAGGGAACCTCGGGTCAAAGTTCACGAACCGTCGCGCATTCGACTTCGCATATTGAATCAGCGGAGTTAATACCTTGCCGACGCAACGTGCTCTGAATGATTTCCGTACATGTACCGTGCGCACACTGTCAAACAATTTTGCACCCTTAAAAGGGAACAAAGGTGTAAATGTGTGTATAATTTACACCCTTACTAACGCCCAAGGGTGTAAACTCGCACCCTAACATCCCTAAGGTAATATGGTGTTAGTTTTACACCAGTGGGCGTAAGGAAGCCCTTGGGCTACACATTTACACCCTTTTTTACATTTAAGGGTGCAAAATTATTTTACAGTGCACGGGAGAGCTCTGGAAATGCTTTGGGCAACACGTCTAGGTGTCATCTTGCACGGTATATAGTTCCTCAATACGTGTATGGTTAGCTTAAATAGGGTGGTGTGAATGCGGGAAAGAAAGAAGAGGGGCATGGGAGGTTAACCGGAGGAGAAAATTCGGTTTGCTGCCTTACACTGGGAGACCGGGAAGAGGGAGATCGAAAGACAAGAGAGAAATGGACAGACACATAGTACACAGTAACACGATACCAGCGGGAGATACCAGTTTGCTCAATGTTTGTCTTTAAGGATTGAAACGGAGCCTTCGACGCCCTCTGCTGCGGTGGTTGATGAGGTCCCCATTCCAAAATCGTTTGTTCTATATCTTCTGACGGTGGTCCGTGATCAACGCCAGCTAATGGGTGTCGCGAGCGATCAGCACTGTATACCGTGTGCGGGCAGAAATAGTGCTGTAGGTTAGCTACCACCTGGAAAACCACGTCTTTCAACTGTGCCACGGCTGTCGCGGCCGTGCCAGAACCCTGGCCTGAAGTCTCAAGGAATTAGAACTAATAAATGGCACATACAGAAAGCTGAAACCTCATTGCGCTCCGGTTCGCTTTATACACAACTGCAGCCGTGAAGAATCACTACGAAATGTTTTAAAGCCTGGAAGGACGAGAACGTGCTCAGCTGTCCGGGCTGGGTTGAGCAGAACGTACCATATATTTTCTTTATTTGCATATGACCGTACTCCGTAGGCCTACATATGCACACTTGAGGCTGCAAGCTCCTTCGTCTTGCCCTCACTGTTCCCGTTTAACATTTGGCGCAAACTTGCTTCATGCGTGCAGGGGAGGGGAGTTAAGATTGCTCTCGAAAACGTTGACCTCTCTCGCTGCAAACTTTCATTTACCACCCTTCCCTCCCCCCCCCCCCCCAAAAAAAAAAGTAAAAGAAAAAGACGTATATATCTTGCAAAATGGTCAACTGCATCAACTGCAAGATATATAGATAGTGCTCCCCCCCCCCCAAGAAAAACAAAGGAAACAAAAAGAAAGTGTCGATGGGAAGAGATTGAAAACTCGATGCGGCCAATGGATGGAAACAGAATTAAATGCAAATTCAGATTTAAGTTGCATTTCACTGACGCTTTTTTTTTTGTACCCCCTGCTATTCCTTGTTTCTTTCTTTTAATATTATTATCGCATGATGACACAGAAAGGTGGCTCTCAAAACTTGGCATAGTGTTGCCCCCATCCGTATAAATGACTACACCACGCATTCTTTTAAGTAAAAACAATAAAAGACACCCAAGGGCCGCATTGGCTGCACCCAAACAGCCCTGAATACTGGGGCTACTTAACGCTCGCCTATACACCACTCGGCCATCAGGGAGCCTAGGAAAGCTGCTTAGTGCAAACGCACGCGAAGCCGCACAGTGTTGTAAGGTCCCTGACGCGCTGTTGCGCCCGGGAGAGTTTTGCATTCGTTCCGTGCGGCGCCTCGCAGCCGCCGGAGGTGGGACGAGGAGGTCATATGCCGCTGCAGCTTTGTGCGTTTCCTCTCGGCATCACGCAACTCAATTATGACCTATATGAAACGACTGCGCCAGCCGCAGCCGACACGTCGTTAATCACGCACCCGTTGTCGCATACATTAGGGCCCCGCGGCGGCAAACTGGCCTAAGAAGCGCGCCCTTGGTCGCAAAGTGCCGCTGCCCCGGGGGAGCACCTGGATTTTATTATGGCTCGCGCGAGCCCGGCTGGAAGCCCGGGTCGCCTCGTGTATTCTGGTAGGCGAAAATGCGTAGGAAACCTTTGTATACTTGTGGACGCTGCATAGCCCAGCTTAATGGCAATTGAACGTCTGTTGGGGTTTGCGAATAGAATCGTAATCGGGATAAGTTTATTCATGTCAGTGGGGAAGTATAGGAGTTAGGGCCCATTCACACTTGCGACTAGGCGAGGTCGCGCGACCAAGTTAGTCGCAAAGCGACCAGTCGCAAGTATACTCGCAAATGGTCGCTTTTCTCGAAAGGTGACCGTTTCGGGCCAGTCGCTCGCTGCTCGATTTTTTCAGTCGCGCGACCGCAGTCGCAGAACAGCTGAACCAATCAGATGCGTAGGAGCGGGACGTCCGTATACGCTGACGCTTATTTTACGCGGCGATGACATTGCAAGCAGACGTGAACGGCATATATATCGCGAAACATTTCGGTTAAGCGACTGGTACGTCGGTCGCATTTGTGAGTGCGAACATAGTTCGTCTTTAGTAGCTTTCTGGTCGCCAGTCGCAATCGGTCGCGGGACGTCGTCTAGTCGCAAGTGTGAATGGGCCCTTACAAGAGATATACACACATATGCGTATGCAGGAGATATTGATACGGAGCAGCCGCCACAGTGTGGCTACACTGAAGAGGAGGAAGACGACGTGTTCCCGATTGCGATAGGGTCGCCATCTTGGCCACTGTTGGCCTACGTGTAATTATATCGTAAATAGCCTTGTGCATCAGCTACGCGTAACATTATTATGCTTGAAAAGCTTGCGGCCCTTTATACGCAATGACCCACGACTTCAAGTGTACCAGAAAGCTGGAAGAATGCATACATTATACTAGTCCATCAAAAGGGAGACGTTAAGGCCTCCATTAACCAACGGCGGGAGCGTCCCCCACACATTGATTCACCTTTAGTAACCGGGCGCCTGGCGGGGAGTCGCTTGTATCCGTTTCACCGGCGGGTGATCCGGCGGTGGGGCTTCAAACCCAGCAGCTCCCACAGCCGGGACGGACGAGACGTTACATAATTGTATAATTATTGGCCCATTAACTTTCTTTAAATGTTGTATAAAATATTCAGCAAGGAAATTTCCAATAGAATCAGGGTAACACTTCACTTCAATCAACCAAGAGAACAGGCTGGCTTCAGAAAGGGATATTCTACATTGGACCACATCCATGTCAGCAGATAGGTATTTGAGAATTCTGCGGGGTACAATCAAATTCTCTATATGGCTTTCATAGATTATGAAAAAAAAAGAAAGAAAATTTCATTCAGTAGGGCTACCAGCAGTTATGGAGGCATTGCGTAATCGAGGAGTACAAGAGGCATATACGTGAATATCTTGGGAAATATCTACAAATATTCCACAGCTGCTTTGCTTCTCCGAAAGAAAAGTAGAAAATTAGCTATTAAGAAAGGCATCAGACAAGGAGACACAATCTCTCCAATGCAACAGCATGCTAGAAACTGCATTGCTGCAATCTCTCCAATGCTGAACTGCATGCTGAACTGCATGCTGAACTGCATGCTTAGTAGAAGTATTCAAGATACTAGACTGCGAAGACTTGGGAGTGAGTATCAACGGCGAATATCTCAACAGCCTTCGGTTCGCAGATTGCATTGTGCTGTTCAGCAACACTGGGGATGAATTGAACACTTCATTAGTGATGGTGGTGATCTATACACAGAAGGAGGCTCCGCAGTTAGAAAATGAATTAGGGCCTCTTGTGCATGATGACAAGAATGATTAATGCATGAAACTTAATTATAAAATCCTATTAAATGCAATGACAGACAAATTATCAAAATACAACGTATCGCTGAGAGTAAATTGTTACCTATAAAACAATTTAGGAGGATACCAAATTAACATCACCGCAGAAATGCTGGAAAATGAAAAATACAGACGTGAAGAACTAAGTGAATTACAAAAAAACTATACAATGGTAATTTTTGAGACCGAATCAAATACGGATCAAGTAGTGTAAGAAGCTATATCGAATGGAATATCGAATACTTTTCGAATTGTTTCCGAATAAGGAACAGCCGTTTTTGCAATTTTTGTAAGACGGTTTCACATCGTAGTGCTGACAACGTTAGCAAGTGTTTCTCATTACATTGCCCAACAGGAAGCCTTGCTTATTAGGGGAGGAGGAGGAGGAGGAGAGGAGAGAAAGAGACGGCAGGGATGTTAACCAGAAATGCGTCTGGTTGGCTACCCCCTTGTTTATTAAAAGCGCAAACGGAGCATTAGGAACAAATATGTAGTTTGTACGCATATGCGCGAGACTCTTTGGAGTGTGCTAATAATCGAAGGTTTAATTAGTAAGTAAAGTCTGCCTCTCTGATCGACGTAGCCTGCTCCACGCACAGCGTCACTTATCATGGTTTATGCCTATGTACTGTGGTCAACGGGATAAAATTTATGGCATCCTTTTTGTCTTGTTTTACTTTTGATTGAGCACACTGGACGCTTATGAAATGTGTGAAAAGTATTAAAAAATAGAGCCTCTTCGATTCGAACAGCGAATCGAATAGGAGAAGATTCGATTCGTTATTCGAATGTTTTGAATAGTCGCAGACCTCTTATAGGAAACTTGGTCTTAGTGGATGTTGCAGAAGTTTATGTCAATTACGGGTCAACTCCATATGTCATGTTTGCAAAAGCACTTTACCAGTATAAACATCTTTAGGGTTTCTCTCGATAAAGTATGTTTTCAAATATAATTCTCGTTAATTTTGCTGTAGGAGGTTGATTAATAGAAGAGGAAGTGGAGGCGAAGCTTTTTTTTTTTTTTAATTTTGTCCTCACCATCGGTACGTCAGTGAGACATCATGGATTCTAACGTATCTTCCCTTGTTTCAGCTGCAGATTGGGGCTTCTGTAAAACAGGAAAGTTCACTCACAATTGAATTAAAAAAGCAAGAAATAATAAGAGCGCATGTCTGGAAGAAAGTGTAATTTGAGGAACTTGTCTCGCGTAAATAATGAAACCACGGGGGAAGTGCTAGATTTGCGTGAGTTAAAGTGACAACCACGTGGCGGCGTATGTCTGGTGCATTGTATAGGCATCCATGGCGTCGCTGGGCTCGTGTTTTAGTCTGCGCAATCACGTGGCGCTACGAGCGCGGCCGACATGCAATCTCAGATGCATGTGGATTGAACAAACCCATTGTCACAGACGGTCGTCCAGTCCGACTGCCTTCAGGAATCGGCTAGCGTTTTCGCAACCTTCTGCAGCTGCGATGGGCGAGAGCAGGGTGCCAGAATCTTGTTCAACGTGAAAGGTAATCTACAGAGTTCTATATGAAGAGAGAGAGAGAAAAACGAGAAGGGAAAGGTAGGGAGGTTAATAAAGGACGTGCCCGGTTGGCTACCCTACGCTTGGGAAGGGGGGGGAGGGGAAGAATAGATAAGAAGGAGCGAGAAGAAAAATAATAAAGAGCCAGTCATTCGCAGAGTCAGTCGCAGGAGAATGTCCACTGTCGAAAGCGCTCATACAGTCCAGTCGCCTTCAAGAAGTCCACAAGGGCTAGCCCTTTGTGGCCTTTCGCATGCAAGAATGCATAGACCATGGTCCCAGGATCTTTTCTTCCAAGAGCACTCTATTAATAATCTAATAGGCTGAGTTTAGCTTGTAGAGTATGTCGTTAAGCGTCAAAGGATGGCCAATGACACAGAAGGTGCTGTAGAGTCTCATCGCACCCGAGTTTCAATTAAACAATACAAGGTAAAGCTCAGCAATGCTCTTTGCTCTACTCTCAGCAATCTCTTCTGCTGTACTTTTTTTTTTTTCATTTCTATCTTTTTTTATTCTCTCTCTTTTCAAACCGTCACAGCGCGTCCAGCTGCGACCCGTTGAGTTTGCTTGACAATTACGACCTCGCCGTCGGGGTCCCTCGCGAAAGTGTTTACGCTTCACCTGTCGTGCGGCCAGCGCTGAGTGCGTCGACGCTCTCCCGCTGAGCGGCAGCAGGTCGCCGCCGCCACCACGTCGCCTCGGGCTCTGTGGGCCCGTCGTGCATGGTGCGGTCTCTGAAATACCTTGGGGCAGGACTCGCTTCTCCGAAATTTTTTTGAGTGGGAAACGACGGCTGTAAAATTCCTCTCGCGCCTAGCTCTCCGTGGTCGCGTCTGGCATTCCTGCCTGCTCGATCACCACACGCGTCTTCCGCGCGGCGAGAACTGCCCCGTGAACAGCGTATACAGTCAAAGAGTGCTCGCAGTTGGTGCCCTGTGTATACAGCGGGGGCCTAGCTGCTTGCCTCCTACCTTCATTTCGTAGCCGTCTCCACTTCTAAAGTGATATCAGGTCTAAGACCAATACGAACCATAGGCCCTACTCGCGATGACGATGGTGATTTATTGACATCCCCTTCGAAACGGGGTGGTTTCGAAAGGGAAGCCACCTAGCCTGCTTGATCTTATCAATGAATCTAAAGCTATTTATCAGTCTATAGCATTGTGTATATGTGTCTTTAATCTTTTCTCTCTTCATTAAAAGCTTATATCTATACCTTGTATCGTTGCCCATGCCTGTAAGGGATCCGTGCCTATCAGTCTCTTCTTTGCTTTCTTCCCACCAATACTATAAACGTCTCTCAATTGCTTATCTCGCTTGCTGACCGGTTAATGCTTCCGCACGCTTTAAATCCCAGTGCTTCAGGAAGGTGGGCGTTTTATACAGGTCTCGCTGGGTGAACACCTTCACATTCCGTTAGGATGGGCTGAGTTGTCTGCGGATTTTTTTTTTGCTGCAACACACACTTGCCTCATCCTATTGCGAATGTTTGCTCCGGTATGTCTTTAGGCAAGCAGCTCGGGCCTCGAATAGCAAGGCGCTGCCCTTTGTGTTAGCGTACAGATCTTGCTTTCGAATTTCTTTCTTGTCATTCTTGTAAATCCCCATTGTCTTTTTTTGTTTCCGTCCTTCGCGTCCATTTTACTATCTCTGTTTCTCTCACTTTCTTTTTGATGACTCCTGGTTGTCGTTTTACAGAAGTTTAACTGCCGCCATCTTTCGATGTCTGTATGTACAAACCTGTGAGCACTCAGACACCCGCGCCGCGGTGGCTCATGTCTATTGGCCGCGAGATCGAGCAGAGTCGCCGCCTGGCGGGCACCGGCTGAACCACGGATATATGTGTGATCGTCTGCTAGGCAATATAGTTAACGTGTTTACAAGTGCGTGTACTGCGTGAACATCTTTAAAGACCGTTTCTTCTGTGGTTGTGGCACACTCTAAAAATCTTCGTCTGCATTTTTTTACGGTGTACGAAAGTATTCAGCCTGGCGCTGTACTAAGATCAGTGACTACCAGTGTCGAGTGCGCGATGTTTGGCTGTCGCATGTCCCACTCGCCACAATGACATCAATTTTATTATCGCTTCTTGTTTCGAGTACATCACAAAAATCATTTGAGCGCGTTTTAAACAAATGAAGTCGTAGCAGCTCGACGCGCTTTAGCGCAATCTATCTTCTCGCAATCGCGCAATCGATCACTCCGCAATCTATCTTATATACGAACGGTCTTATATACACAGGGTCGCGTGAACATCAGTCAGCAGTAGAAAAAGGAATCGCAAGCATGCACTCAAATCATATTGCGTCATACACTTTATATTACGATAACTGCACTATGATAATTGCGATAATTGCAAGGATCTCGCTCAGTCGTTACAAGACCGGAAGTGTTCCTTTAATATGTGGTTCGGATGCGACTACGGTGAATTCGTTTGGCCTCGCAATTAAATGGCGGCCTTCTGTACTTTGATTCGCTGCTATATACAAAATGAAAGCTAAAAATGGGGTGTTATGTGAGAGCCATGTGTGACACGGCACTCTCAGACGCAGGACGTAATAACACTGAGTTCGAAAGTGGCTGTTATAATTTTATTTTGCTCCTCATTCTGGCGCTGTTAGCTTAACTAAACAAAGTGTTAGCTTAACTATTAGCTGCAATAAAGCAACCTAATGATTTTATCTCCTCAAATAATTACAAGTTTATTACATCGTTGTCGTTCGAGCGATAAAAAAATATTTTTTGAAGCAACCTGATGATCCTACTAACGTACTGACTCTCATAGTGGCCTAGCTTGCTTAATTGAGCTCATTAACTGTTTGCAATTCACAGCGAATAAAAAAAATACTATTACCTTGTTGCTTACTTTCGTTGGACAGGAATACATATATCTTTTTAAGCGATTGCAAGGCTCACAGCGAATGAGGTATAAATTAACTTACGCTACAATATTAGTAAAGTATATAGGCGAAACGCAAACGAAGCATACACAAAAAGAGCCCCAACAATCTTCCGAAACATAGACAGCGTGGCTGAGTGCCAGTCCCCGCTTTGACCCCCGAGGACCTGGAACAAGAAGGCGTAATTCTCTTAACTTTCAAAGATATTGCTACCAATTATAAGGATAACCATCGCCGGTACCCAGCTAAGGGACTGGGGAAAGCGAACGAACGCGTCCTACTTCGCTTATACACTAACACAATGCTGTGCCCGGCAGTGATGAAACATTTTGATCCTACGATCAATGGCAGGTGCCAACACTGTGAAGAGGTGGCTGACACCTATCACTTAATGTGGGTCTGCGAGCAAAATTCAGCTCTCACCCCTCACCCCAACCCTACCCGAGAGGACTGGGAGGCGGCCCTACTAGATTGCTCAGACCTTGGGTCATGTATGTAGGGCGACCGTGTGTAAACTTGGTGCGAACCTTCAAATGTGCACGCAACTGTGTTCTCTCTATCTTTCCATCCCTATGCCTCCTTCCCCCAGTGCAGGGTAGCAAACCGGACATGCGTCTGGTTAACATCCCTGCCTTTCTGTTCTTCTATTTCTCTCTCTCTCTCTCTCTCGCACACCTCTCTTTCTTGTTTAATAAACAATGCCTCCCCCCCCCCCCCCCCCCCTCTGTTGAATGACAGCTTGCGCTTCTTTCAAGTAAATGCAAACGTTTTGCTCATTTCGTGCAAAAATGTGCCATTCGAGGGCGCAATGTAAGATAAGTTCACAGGAAATCTCGCGGCAAATATATGGCGTTCTCTGCTGCATGAGAGCAAGGTCGTGGGTTGGGTGCCGACGGCCGCGTTTCGAATGATGCAAAAAGTGGTATGCATAAAAATCCGCATGTACTTACATTTAAGCGCACGTTAACGAATCCCAGTTGGTAAAAACTGGTATAATCTAATCCGGAGTGCCGCCTACCCCTAGCAAATTATTGTTTCGGTGCATATTAAATATCGAGCCCAGTATATACCCGAGCTGACGTCTTCAGTTTTCATTAAACTCGCTATCTCTTTCTCTCGGTCTCTGGGATGCGACGGGAATGCTAGAAGTTTCGGGAGTCTTCCTATTAAGGAGTCGCAGGATACGCTTTGCAGCCGAAATCTCACAGCTCATCCCCCCTCATTAATTTGCAAGCACCCGCATTGCGTGCGGACCGCGCGGGCTGCGAGAACTTTAATTCGGCGCATCATCAATAAACGCGAATTACAAACTCTTTAACCCGGGCTATATTATAGCGTCGCAGTTAACGTTTCGCTCGTTTGCCCCCGCTGAGTTTTCCTCGCATCTCTACAGAAACGAAAAAGGGGGGGAGTCGGCGGAGTTGGTCCGTTAAAACTCGCGGACCGGCCAATTCCGCTCGACAAATGATCGCCTTCCGGACCGCGAGCGAGAGAGTATACGCGATGTGTGGTCTCTTGCCACCACGCGCGGCGGCGCGCATACATATATACATACGCACCCGGCCGCAAGGCCACACTGCCAGCATTTCGGCTTCCGCGCGCGCGGTCTTCCATGCAGGCTCTGCCACCGCCCCGGCTGAGCTTCCATCCGCCCGCCGAGTGGTTTGGTGATGGTGCGGTCGCGCTCTTATTAGATTTAATTAGGCCCTCATTAGGACTCCCCTTCCGTGCACTTTTGAGGATGACCACGAAGCCACCTGCTGCCCCTATTTTGTGCGTTTGGACGTCTCTCTCTCTCTGTGCGTGCGTGTGTGTTATGCGACTCGCCTTTCTTCACTCTCTCATAGTCTTCCTTTTCACTGCCTTTCTTTTCTTCGTTGCTTTGTTTATTCTTTCGTTTCAACTATCATTTGTATATAGCGCCATCTTGAAAACCTCCTCCTCTTTCGCTTCCTCTGTAAGTTTGCCTCGGTGCATAATGGAGATGTATCTTCGAAAATAGGCGCAGCTGACAGACGGTCGTCGTCGCGAAATCACAGTGACGATGCGGCCAGGCGTGCGCAGAACCGACGACAGACAGATTGCGGATGGGGATTGTGACATCAAGGGGCAAATCGCGCGGAGAGGACGGGGCGCCGAAAAGAAGAGAGAGAGAGGAATGACTGCGCCGCGTGCCCGCCTTCCGATTAACACGACCAGAGGCTCCAATAGAAAGCTGCATGCGCAAGAAAAATTGCACGCATGCAGGTAAATTGCCGTAGCCCACGCGCACGCATCAGACAGCAGCACTCTATTGAAGGGCCAATGTTGGCCCAGCGTATGACAACCGCGTGTCGACCAACTATGTTGTAATATTGGACCATCATTGGACCGGTACTGGGCCACGCTGTATACACTTCTCTCCCTGTTGCGCGTAATCCTGTTCACGCGATCGTGTTTCTTCGCTAGTATCCTATTAGAATTATGCGGCGCAACTTCATATTTACGCTTCTTAATGTGTTTTGTGTTCTTTTTTGCTGAACCTGTATAATACATCCTTCAGTATGAAACACCTGTCTAATTATGCAGACAAGTATTGTAACAATAAAAAAATTAGATATGCGGGTCCCATGTGTAGCGCGAATCAGTTCAAGCAAAGCTTTCATTGGTGTTTGCGAATTATAGAGCGCACGAGCAAAGTTGGACACACTCTCACCGGGAAACGTCTCGCTCAACTTGAGGTGCTAGAGCATGCGGATTTCACGCATGGCGACGAAGGAGCGATGACGATCTAAGGAGCACGACTACGGCACGACGACGACTGTACGAGGATGGTAGCATGGCCACATTGTGATGACGACACGTACTGGAATTAACTACGAGATGATGTCGACGATGGAGCTAAAGTTTATTTTTCACGGGCGCAAATGAAACGGAAGCAAACCATTTCGACAGAATCACGTGTCTGGTTGGTAAATTGACTAAGACTTGGAGAGTGACTCCAACCCAATAAGGGAATTTATTAGCCCGACGTTTCGGAGCCAATTCGGCTCCTTCTTCAGCGGGTATTCTTCGGAGGTGGCGGTGTGCAGCTTTTAAAAAGTCCATCGTAAGAAAGGAGGAAGGGAGAGAGATGGGAATGTGGGGAGACACTTGACAGGGCACCTGTTCTTGACAGACGGAAAAGGCGAAAGGGTGGCCGGCCATCCCTGGCCGCCTCGGTTCTCATTATATCCGGTGTTTGTTTGCACTATATCCGGTACTGGCAAGTACCGGTACTGCGGTCTTGCAGTGGTTATAAACAGCAGCCAACAACCGTAAGTCGATGGGAGAGGCCAAATAAAGCTTTAAAAGCAATCTGATGCATTTGGCGCCTCTTGCAATGCTACTCATAGCCCTGCGCGTCGCGCATGCGCAGAAAGGAAAGCACGGCCTGAGTGGTGGTTTCAGGTTCTTGTGTGCACACAGTGGCTGCTTCAATCCTCGTGATTGTGCCGAGAGCGTGCACACATGTCTTGAGTAATGCTCCCCTGTTGATCGGCCCCAGCCCGTATAATACTAGGGCTAAAATGAAGCGTACTTTATCTCCGGCGTTATATATAGAACGCTCACAGCGTGAAGTGAAAATAAAATAAATGAGTAAACAAAACAAAAAAAAAAAAAAAAAAACGAAGGAAAAGACCGTTCAGCTACCCCGATCCCCTCTTGTTGCGAGCAGCTCTGTCCTCGCTTCCAAGCAAGCACCGTTGCGCGAACATTCTTCTTTCTGTGCGATGGAAGCTGTGTAGTCGCATAGCGGCGTGGCGGCCTCTATTCTTCCGGTTTCATCAGAGCCCACTCGCCCTTAAAGCGTTCCATTACCTAAAAGGCACGAGCATGCGCGCGCGTTTCTCCCTTCTCATATACTGAATACCGCAAAACCCCGTATATAATACACTGTCGTTCTTTCTTTATTTCTTCAACTATTATGGTACATTAAATTTGCGTCTTGCATTATAATACGATTCTCTTTTCGTTTTTTAATTCGCCCCTCCTCCCTTTCTTATCCAGAATACCAACTGCTCTTTCTCGTATCATTAGCATTTCTCTACTGTTACTGTACATTAGCTCCCACTGAAGATTACCCACATTTGTGTTTGTATGGTAAGCAGGACTTTGCAATAGTTTGCTTCTTTCCCGTCACGCGCGTCCGAAAATAAGAGAAACGAGAACTGGAAGACCGCGGTAAATCAAGAAACATGGGCGTTATTCAAGGCGACGACCGCGCGCGCATTTTGCGTGCCTTCTTTACACACAGGCACGCACCCCGATACGCACAAATATTGTCGCACGCACACTATATGATGCACACATACACGCACGCACACGCACACACAAACACACACACACACACACACACACACACACACACACACACACACGCACACGCACACGCACACGCACTGAATCGCTCACAAACACTGAATCGCTCACAGACACGCGCACTATAGCGCACACGCGCGCAAGCGCGGGGTCCTTGCGCGCGCGCGCAGGCCCGCCGTCGTTCGTCGTCCTCAGAAACGGGCCGGCGCACCTCACCGGCGCTAGCTATAGCTCTCCTCTCTGGGCTTCAGCAAAGGCCAGCAGCGCCAAGCGAGCGGCAGCCGCGAGCATTGCCGCGGCCCCAACGAGCTGTTGGCCGGACGACGGCCATTAAAAGGAGCGGGCTTCCAAGGCGGCGCGGCAGCAGCCTTCGGAGCGCGCGTGATTTATGAGGCGCTCGGGCTCATTAGCTGCGCCCGATCCCCGGCTCGCCGAGAGCGAGGAGACCGGTCACGATGTCCGGCGCGCCGGCCGCTGAGGACTCGGCCGGGGAGGGGGCATGCTGCTGCAGCCACGGCGAAATGCACTTCCTACGCGGCGCAGTGCACGTCTCGGTCCACGCGGTTAATAGTTGGGTAACAATGAGCCGAGATGGTTTTGCGTTCCAGAGCTAGCTGCGCCACGAGAGAGCTATCCTTCCGATGCGCCGACGTTATAGGACGTATGGATGTCTACTTAAGGCGTCTCAGATTCCTGGTATACGTATGCGAACGAAGTTCCCGGCGCACGCGGGAATGCGTTCGGTTTTGCGGCCTGAGCGCTATGATGCCGTACCGGCATGAGCGCTAATGGCAAGCCTTGCTGCGAAATATACTAGCAGAAGCGAACGTCTGTAGCTAAGTTATACAGGATGCCTCGAAGCGCAGGAACAGGGATGGGGATGAAAATTTGTACGGTAGATATGGCGTAGCGTCAGATAAGCAAGTCTTCAATAAATTACGCATAAAACAATGTTTCGTCTGCTGCATGTGGTCAAGGGCACTATATACTTTCTGTTTCTGTAAAACGCAACGGACAGTTCGTTGTCTACACGTGAAAGAAAGACAATGTTCTCCTCCCTCTTCTCCCAGCCCCTCCCTCAAGTAAGATGACATCTTTCTCATACAAAGTGCAGGTTTATCTTCGTTGTGGTGCACTAAGGGCCCATTCACACTTGCGACTAGACGACGTCCCGCGACCGATTGCGACTGGCGACCAGAAAGCTACTAAAGACGAACTATGTTCGCACTCACAAATGCGACCGGCGTACCAGTCGCTTAACCGAAATGTTTCGCGATATATATGCCGTTCACGTCTGCTTGCAATGTCATCGCCGCGTAAAGTAAGCGCCAGCGTATACGGACGTCCTGTTCCTACGCATCTGATTGGTTCAGCTGTTCTGCGACTGCGGTCGCGCGACTGAAAAATCGAGCATCGAGCGACTGGCCCGAAACGGTCACCCTTCGAGAAAAGCGACCATTTGCGAGTATACACTTGCGACTGGTCGCTTTGCGACTAACTTGGTCGCGCGACCTCGCCTAGTCGCAAGTGTGAATGGGCCCTAAGGACCTTGATTGCGACGTTGCGCTCAGCCTCATGTAGCGACCGGTCCCCCCCTCCCAGATACCTGACCGCCATAACCTGTAACTTTGCCTTTACTGCTTACCTCGGGATGTAAATGGCGGCAATGTACCGCTCCGCTCCGTGCTCAGCAAGGGTATATGTATAGTCTATAGAGTCTATATAGAGTCTATATAGAGTCTATATAGCCTATATAGTATATAGATATAGTCATGTGTGAGCCGGTGCTCTGGTATGCATTGACGTAGTGCCAGAAGCTCGGAGTCGCGGATGCACGATGTGTAAGTGACCGAGGTGCCCTGCATGACATTACACATGTGGTATATAGGTTGCGCTATCAAACAGCAAAAACTATGGTTAAGCTCGAGCGCTGAAAAATATCGAGCTTCATTCTTTGGGCACTCCTGTTAAAGGCGAGTTGCATAATTGAACACGTGGCGTAAGTTCGGTGATTCTATATAGACGATTACTGTCTGTCTGCATGTTCCCCCTCTCTGTTCACTTTACCGATGGCTCTTATACGTCCGTATTGCTAATTGTGCCACCCTGGCAACAAAGTTGGATAACCCGCGCACGCTGCACGTAGCACAGCCTATATAGAGGCAGGCGGCATGTCAGAAGAAAGAAGAAGGAGAGACGCATCCATCACAGCTCTGCGTAAAAAGTTCCGACGTTTCATGTGAAACGTCGACCCCCATCTCGCCCTAATACATTATCTCTCTAACGTTCTCGCCAGTATGCTCGCGAGCTCTCGTTGGGACGCGTGTATGAGGCAGGCAACGCGTATGGCAGCGTGTAAATTGCGTGCCGAGCTGCCAGCTAGGAGACGGATGACGGGGGGCTCAGTATTCCTTCCCACAACCCCCCTCCCCCTCGACGTCCAATTTGTTTTTCCCGCGGCGTTCAAGAGCGCAGGCGTGTCGAATTCAAGGCGCTGCCGCCGCAAGCTCGGAAATCGGGGCTCGTCCCAAAGGCAGCGCACGCGCGCTTACTGTAGCGCGTTTCCGGATCAGGAACCACCTGCTTCCGCCCAGCGCCGAGGGAACGGTTTCGGAGACGACGCCTTGTCCGCATTTAGCTCTCAACCGTCGAACGCTTTAAAAGGAAGCGACGCGACCCACAAGGAACCGCGCCAACAGTCGAGTACAAATCGACCGGCGGCTAAAGCGTTTCTTTATCGCGTCGCGCAGAAGAAGAGGTGTGTGCGCCGCTCCCCGTGGCTTCCGGACAGTGTCGAGACCGTATCACGCGGGTGACACGCGCCCAGCTATAATACGGTTGCGTGCACTCGGCCCCTACATTTGACCCTATGTAGCTTCGGTCGCACGGCTTCCGAGTCAACTCGGGAAGGCAACGGCGATTCCGACGTGGCGAAATCTGGCGAAAAAACACCGCGAAAAACTCCAGCACGCGGCAACCAAAAGAAGGAACGCGGGAGTGACGCCCACCGCAAGTGCCACTGTTTACAGCGTCACGCACCATGGCTGTAGAATACTTGCGACCCGGACTCGATCGAGAGATGAATTGCTCCCTGATCGTCGCGTTCGTTTTGATGACCTCCCCGCCCCCTTTCCCCCACCTCCACACTCTCTGATCTGCAGTCGGTATACGTTATTTCGCGGCGACTATGCGGTTGACTCCCTATATAGCGTAGGCCTCGATTGAAGAGGTGAGGGAGGAGAGGGGTGTAGGTCTGCACGTATGTGCGCGTGTATGGTGGTGTTTTCGGTGAGAGAGAGAGAGAGAGGGGGGGGGTGACGCGGAGAAAGAGGCATGAAAATGCGCCGCGATGTCGTGCTCCGGTCGACCGTGTTGTTCCTACTGTTGCTGTTGCTTCACGTGCACTCGTTGTCGATGCATGGGGCTTTCACGCGGCGTGTTTGCTCGGCACACTGTGCATGTCATTTAACAGCGGCATCGATGTCGGCGGCATCGCGCGCACACCACGCAGCAGCAACTATACAGCCGCGAGCTGTCGGGCCGAGCGCCAAGCGAGGCGTTGTCCGCTTTTTTGATGCATGCTCGCGTGGCCCTTTACTGCCACCGCTGCTGCTGCTGCTGTTGTACACTATCGTGTTTGCCACCGCCTCTTCCTCTTGACAACCACTCTCTCTCTCTCTCTCTGCTGTATACCTCCGTGTATGTCGGTCGCCAGCCACAGCTGGCATATACAGCTCGCAGAGACACCGTTGCTTCTGCTGCTGCCGCCGTATAGGAGTTCTTCCACCACTGTTTTATCGAGCATGCCAGGACTTCATTCGAGTCCGCGTCTATATGTACGTATATGCGTGTTATACGCGGTCCTGGACTGACTCGCACGCGCATAGCTCGTCGCGAGAGGCCAATCGATTCCACGCGGTCCTGGCACGGCTGTCGCGCCCATGCAACGCGCTTGCTTGTCGCCCCCCCCCCCCCCCCCCCCCCGCCTCCCCCACCCCACCTGTCTCACCGGCCAGCATTGTGTCGAGCCTCGCGTCACGACCCGGCAAGCCGTGATGAACGGCGTCGCCCGCGGACGGGCGACTATACTGTAGGAGTCCGTGCTCTGATTTACGGCAACCCGAGAGCCCCCCCCCCCCCCCCCCCCCTTTTCCAGCCCGCTAGAGCTCGAATCGATTCGGCGGCTTCAGATGCACCGGTTCTATATGCGTAACGATCGCGGAACGCAGACCAGCGTACGAAGGTTTCCGCGTTCGCGTGTTTGTAGCGGTGTGTAGCTTGAACATGCGACGCTTCTGTTTTGCTGCGTCGAACGTTGCCGGATTCTCTCTCTCCATCTCTCTCGTACTTAGCTGCGACGCATTTGTCTCTAGTTTTCGCTCATTACTCTTGTTCCTTTTGGTTCATTTTCGATGTACTTACCTCTCAGCTTGAACTGACTGATTAGCCCTCATCTCACCCCCCCCCCCCCCCCCTCGTGTGCCGAGAAGAAAGAAGCCAGGGTGGTCCATTACCCTCCCGCGGTTTATCTGATCGGTTGCAAAGATCGGCGCTTCGATTAACACTTTCCAGATCAGACAAGCTTCGCGCCTCTGGCGCTCTGCTTTGCATGTGTTGGCAAGCCGATCGAGTCCACTGGCTCGGATGTCGATCGCGAAAGGGCACTGGTGCGCACGTTGGTCATATATCGCCGAGGAATGATGGAATCATACGTTGAGCGTCTGTTTCCTCTGTTTTGTTACTGCTTCGCTGTAAGCACAGTGACGCATTGATACAGCTATGTAGCATGTACGCAGCGTGAACAACAGAGATCCGCTATTAGCGGCTGCTGTAAGCTTGCGACTTGCGGCACAGTAGCCGTGGGTGTGCCTTTGCCGTGCTATTGGACGCGGCGGTAGTGAAATGCCTATAGTTTTGGAGTTAAACGAAAAGGTATTATCGGTAAGAAACAATGAGTCAGTGTATTCGTCTACTGTTTTTTTTTTTTTTTTTTGTTTACACACTGCAACACCGCCAAACCTAAATAGCTATACATATGTGTATTCTGTTCAGCAACACCCTGCCGTACTTACATACATACAGATCTTCTGAAGGTATTGACTTTGTGTCGTCGTGGTGGTGGTGGGTTGTAGCAGCAGGCGGGTTTAGCCTGGCGATCAAGGCCAGCAATTGCTCCGCCCGATCGTCTCGTATAATACCGCTGTGGTGTTTTACCACATGTACATCAAACCAGTCTCTCTTGAGAATGCGATAAGGAGACGTGAAGTTTTTTTGCGGGCTACAACTGATCCTTCGTGGAATACAAGGTGTTGCAGGCACGCATGCGGAAGCTCTTTTTTTCTTGCAGATTCTCCAGGAGAGCGTCCCTTTCATCTTGAAATTTCGGCCACGACCACAGAAAGTGTTCAGTGTCTCCTGTCCTGTCGGATGCCGTACAGTTCGGAGAATAGACCGATCCCACCAACCAGTTTCACAACGCCACCGCTGCCGCGGTGCATGCTGGTACTTGTAGTCACCCGGCCGCTCCAGCCGCCCGGAGTGCCTGTGGCACTGTGCGTCCTGTTACGGTACGATTTTTGGCAATTTTTATGGTTCGTGTGGAGCCATCGTGTGAGGGGAGGATTCACCTGCTGCGTTCCTGCAGGTGCTACAACAACAGCACAAGGGACAAAGGCTTCGGATTCTATGTGTTTTCTAAAGAGCGAAAGCTTCGAGAGACGTGGATCCAACGGATTAATAGCTGGTACTGGTAATAAATACACAGCGCGAGAAGAAACACGGGTACGAATAGCGGCTGGATTTGGATGGGGGCGAAATGCGAGAACACCTGTGTGCTTCGATTTAGGTGCAATTATTCCGGAGTCCCCCACTTCGGCGTACCTCATAATAAGATCGTGGTTTTGGCACGTAAAACCCCATAATTTAATTTTAATTGAACATTTTTTATTTATGAGCCTCTTTTATATTTGAAATGTGTATATTTATTACTGTTTATGTTCAAATTTTTTGTAATCAATACCAACTCCCCTCTGTAATGCCCTTGGGCTCTGAGGGTATTGTAAATAAATAAATAAATAAATAAATAATAAATAAATAAATAAATAAATAAATAAATAAATAAATAAAGTGTTATAAGACTGAAACACATGTCTTTCTTTTTTATTTTCACCTGCCAGCCTGAAGTTCCCGAGCGCTCAGCTGTGCCACCCGAACATGACCAAGAGGTCTCTGCCATCGCTAGCAGCGACAGCGATGATACTGTCTTAAATGACTTAATCGACCAGTACCAATCACTGACGAAAGGATATCGCGCGCCTGCTCATAATGAAGAGCGGCGCGTTTTCACGTGGGCAAAAGATGCGACACTCGCCTCACGCCACGCAGTCGTAGTTCTCGAAGCAGCAAGCGTACCATTCGCTTGAATGCAAATAAAGAATTAGCGTAGCTTGCACTAGAGGCGCAATGTTAAAGAGACAGCGGGGCTGATGGGCACCTAGGTAGACCTGGCTTTTGGGCTAGGTTAAGCACTACTAAGTCAACCCCAGCATTTTCCGGAATTTATTGATCGATTTCGATTAGCTGGCTAAGCTTAAGTAGTCCCAATCATGCTTTGGCAGGATCGGCCCACATTTTTTTTTTTTTTTTTTGTGCGCGACGGACGGACTAACGGCCGGCTTAAACAGCTCAGCTGTTAGAAACGCCGCCTAGCTTACCTAAGAACTTCTAGATATCGCTGTTACCGATGTCTGCAAGTCGTGCACGAAACCCATGTAGGTATACAGTATAAGCATCATTAGGGCATGAAAGTTTCGGCGCCGCACCTTAAAGCCTGTCTCCAACAGGCATACAAATCCTATTATGTCCTGTCGCTAAGCAAACATAACGTTGCAGTTACCGAGCTGCACATGTGCAAAAATAGTAAAGCGAAACGACCGCGTACATCAGGACGTACTACATAGAAAGCTCGAACAAATACGATACTCAGCGCGTAATCAGATGGTAACGACCGCAATGAAAGAGCAGCAGGCACTTTTCAACGTTCGCCTCGCATGCTGCAATGAACAGCCCATGTAATTTCTTAAAATACATGACGAATTTTTCTCGGTGGTGGAGTCGCAGAAATGTCTGGGAAGCTCGTGCGCAGTACTCAACGAGCGGGGACTGCGGTGGTGTGGTGGACCAGTTGACTACAACCAAGATGGTGGCAGTGCTACTTCTGGAAAAACGGCGCATGCGCAGATCGGTTGGTGGGATCGGTCTATTGATACGCCCCGTCTCAAATAACCATGCTAGTGAACTATAGCAGATCCTGTCCTTATTCGATATAGAAGTGAGGCTTCCTCTCGACGAAATCTCTTGGTTACGTAGGGCATATGCGGTGGAACCCAAAGCGACCCAAAGTGATTTCGGATGTCAGATTTTTGAACTTGATTGCTCTTTGGGGCCTCCACTTTGGGAGGATGATAAAAGCGCTGCGTGTGCAAGAGCATCAGCTTTCTCGTTGCCAGCAATACCAATGTGTAAGGGAATCCACTGAAACTTTACTGTGAAGCCTTTCTTATGGAGCTCTTTCCCGCTTGGTGGTTCTGTACAAAGAACGATATCTTGGTTGCCACGCACGATGTATACACCCGTGAACAAAAGTATACGGACCACTCGTATCGCGAAAACAGAATGAGTTCGAAGTCTGGACATGTAGCCTAAGATTGTCAAATGCCACCAGGGCATTGCTGTAGAACACTGCGCTGCACCAGTGAATTCGAAGTTACCTACAGGCAGTGATATGAAGCAAGGAATTTTTTTGTTTTCGTTGCACCTTTGGTCTGTAAACCATTTGCTCCCGGGTTTATGTTTTGGGGTTGGTGTATACTGTTAATTCCCAGCCAGAAGTGACTGCGGACACACACACACACGTCGTTACGCGGAAGCGTTACTTCGGGGGTATGTTCGATTGCGCACCTTCAGATCCGTGCATGTAAAAACGCGGGAATGCTATCGATTTAATACAACTTTGTAGCATTAAAGTTAAACTTTTGAATTATTCCGACAGCGAGAAGCAAGGTTTTGATCTAGGACGTCGAACTTTTAATGCGCTAGCATTAGGAGTGTCAAAGAGGAAAAAATTGCTGGCTCTCCCGTAATCGAGAGTAGATGTAAGCATCAAATGGCTAGCCATATGGCGTCTTTTGCTGCCTGTGGTGCTGCCGCCTTCAATCGCTTTTCGTCTTCCAAAAGTGCAGCGCGCTCGGTGTCTGTCGCTACGTTTTCTTCGTGTAGCGTCGAAGTGGTCGGCTGCAAATGTGCGGCCAACTCACGGACCGCTGGCGTTGGAAAGAGCACAGGCGACCCTGTCTCAGCGTCAAAAGATGACAATCAAGTGTATGGTGCCCTGTATCTGCCTTTTGAGCGTCGATATGGAGAATGACAAATAAAATTTCAGCGTACTAGAAGTTACAGCTTGAGTGATATTGGGAACAGACATTAGGAAGAAATTGGAAGCAATGTATTTTTGTAACTTGTTTGGGCAGTAACTAGCGCATGTAATGCGGTCCTGTACGATGGGTTGGGGATCCAGAGACCGCATTTTCTTAAGTGTTGATTGGTTGCCCGGATGATCACGTTTGAGTGCCCGGATAACGGCTCTGGCTTCTGGCTCAAGGTCACTTGGAGGAGGAGGAGGAGGAGGAGGAGGAAAACTTTTTATTTTCGTCAGATGCAGAGTTATTTAAATTACGGGGTTTCTTCTGCTAGGCGACGTGAGGTGGCCGTAAGCCCTTGACTTTCGGCGACCTCCAAAGCCCAGTTGACGGTCCGCAGCTGGACCGCGGGATCCGAGCTGGACACCGCTACCTCCCAGTCTGAAGTGTTATTAAGTTCGAGTTCCGCCCTAGGTTTGAGCCCGGGGCAGTCGCTCAATATATGTGTCAGGAAATGTCACCGACGATTGGAGCAAAAGTCATTTCATGCTTAAAAATTGTACGTGCGGGAAGTCGGGCACATGATAGAGGTATAGAGGAGCTGGGAGAGCTTAGAAGACCATGAGTGTAGGTCTATATATATACATGTATATATAAACTATATAGTTGCACTTCGCTCGTCGAAGAGGCAGGACGTGTGTCACTTTGCAATGTGGTGAACGCGGTTTAAATCCAGGATTCGGGACGGGCGACGTAATGCTAACGCATTTCTCTTCCATTTACCGCTAAGTAGCCACTGACTTTCTTTCTTTCTTTTTTTTTTCTTTCTTTGTTTACAGAAATTGCCGAAAGCCGGAAGGTTTTAGAGCTAGAACTGCAGCACAAAGATGATAAATTTGTAGCTCTGAACCAAAAACAGGTATCGCAGTTCGGTAAACAGTATCCGCAAGAGCATCTAAAGCGGTCAAATTTGATATATGAATTTACAAATTCCGTAAACTTGTTGCAATGCTTAGAAAGGTTTTGCAAAAGTCCTGCTAACGAATTCGTGGCGCAATTTAGAGCGGTTCATATAATTTGTTAATTCTGTCCGCTCTATGTCTGAATAGGTGCACTTCACAGAATTGTGAACAGTAATTGTGAATTTAATTAATAGCTATTGAAGAATTTTTATACGAAAGAAATGATGGTGTAAACAAAACATATGCACCTTACAGTTGCTTGATTTTGCACTCCTATTTATAATTGCAACAAACCTCATCAAAATCGGTGCTGTGGCTGCTGAGGAAAACGTGTCTTCATTCCGGTGCATTTAGATAGGAGCTCCTGAGGTAAAGGGGGACACTAAAGGACAACTGTGAATCAGTTTATGCTGGTATAGCATTGCTTCAAAACTGTTTTTACATTTACACTATAAACCGATTTACACCCTTAAGGGAGCTTTCTGTCTGTAACACTCTCACAACCTTTGTGGGTGTAGTGGTGAGAGTTATAGACCCATTTTGCACCTTTAAGGCCCTCAAGGATTTACAGTACACCTGGCTGGAAAAGAGTTTATTACAGCTGAAGAAAATGAAGGCCAAGCTTGCCCTTATTTAATTTAGCGGCGGAACATCGTTGCCTGTACCTCAGTGTGACGTCACAGATCCAAAAGTATTTCCTCGCATTTGGTCCCCGTTTTGTTGTAGGGTAAAATTCTCGAAACTTTCTACGTTGAATCTCTGGTTCCTGTAGAATGCAAGGTATAATCTTTCTTGTTTCAGATAAACGGCTAACAAGTCCCCCGCTGAAGCTGTCAAAACTCAATTGACGTCACGGTGAGTAGTTGCGGGAACTTCAAGGTGGCGTCGTTGCCGTCGTAGCGTTTCTTGCGCGAGTTTTCTGGCTAACCAAGCTTACCTCTCACAGTGAGAGGAGCTGTTTTGTTATTCCAGAAATGCAACTCACTAATACAAGTTAACGTTCTTCTTTAAAAGGACACTAACGAGAAACACTAAATCAGATTAGACTGGTAAGTGAACTTTTGAAAACTCTTATTGTCTTTAATTTTGCGGTAGGATTTTGATTGCTAGATGGTAATCTAGTGACCAACTCTAGTAGGTCAGTGCGACTTCATGGATTTCGAGACACTTTCTCGTATTTGGGCCATTGTGGCGCTGTAAAATTTAATGAAGTTCTTTCATTTCAGTCTTTGGCTCTTCAAGAATACAATGTAGTCCATCTTTGCGGATAAAAACAAATTAACAAGGCCAGATCAGACGCCATCAAAATCCATGACGTCATAGCTAGCTGTTGCGGAAAATTCCCGGCGGCGTCACCACCAGTTTTTTTTTTTTTTTTGCGTCATTTACAGTCATCAGTAAGGGTGTATATTTTGTATTAACGTTATTGTAGGGCGATTTACTATTGATAGCGTTGCGCTGAGCGGAAAAATCGCAGGAGACGAAGAGAGGCGAGGTGCCGGATATGACAAGACGCTGTCCGACGACTGTCCTCACCTTCTCGCCTCCTTTATTTTCCCCCCCCCCCCCCCCCCCGCTACTTCACCGCTCAGCGCAACGTTTCCAATGCGTCACCAACTATAGCCTAAGGTAAATTATTAGTGCAGCTCAACTTACTGGAATTCTCTATAATGTCCCTTCGAAGTTCCTTTAATCCCACCAAATAAACAAAAAAAGTGAAGACAAAGACACAAAGAGATTGCAAGTTTTGTTTCTTTTAGCACCTGATCTTGTTTATTTCCAGTCATGAGGTGCAGCCGGACTGCAGTGACTCAGCACCTACCGAGCACCGGCAGGCAACATGAGTCTTTCATATGCGTCCTTCTTCATTGTGAAATATGTACACGTCATTTATCACACTCACTCACGCACACTTGCAGCAAGAAAAAAAAAATCAACAAGAAAACGAAATAACACATGCTCACAGTATTTCTTTTTTTTCTCCAGTCACTCGATGGCTTCTCGAACGACCACTGACTGGCCTCCGTTGGCCGCAAGAAAAGACTTAAATAACTACACCTCTAACGTCATGACCTGTAACAAATATTTGAACACAAGTGTTTGAAGGCGGATCCCGAAATGGTGCTACCACTTTTATCTGCCTTTTAATAAACCCTTCTCGTTCGCATTGCCTTGTGCTACTCACGAGTCACTTCTGAAAGCAAATGTGATAAGATACAGATACGCAGTGATGATAATATTAACCGCGTTTCTTTTTCGCGGCATATGTGCTTCTTATTGTTTTGCGACATCATAGAGGGTCATAGAAAATCAAAAGTCGAATAACCTGAATTTGCGTAACGACACGGACATCTGTGATGTTTCTGACTGGTATTTTTTGAGCACTCGTGATATTCATTAGCTTCCTTCATCGATATCCTGGCTTGTCCTTTTGTCATTGCGATACTTGCCAGAGGATGCAACCGATACCACCGCATTACTTTGCAAACATTCATTATGCGGAAATTCGAATAATCCACGAGTGTCATTAAAGGTTGCTGATCCTCATGATGTCAAGTCTCTTTCGTTACATATATTTGTTGCATCATGAGCTTAATTTTGCAGCCAGGACAGCGAGGTACCGCTATAAGGCTTTAAATGTTTCTTTCCGAATACTCCTTCAGACAAGTCCTTCTCGTAAAACACTGGTCCGTAGGCGCGCGTTACCAGGAGCTCTAGGCAACGACGTTCCTAAGTGACAGCAGCAACGTCATGGTACAGTACTGTCTTACGCACGACAGGACGATTGCACACAACAACCACCGCATATAAACCAAAAAAATGCAGGGTGGTCGGGGCTGCTTGGAGAGATCACGTAATATGTCACAGCCGAAGGTGCATTTCACACCTATACTTTTACCCCTTCATATACAGTGGAATCTCGTTGATACAATCTTCACGGGAACCGGAAAATAAAACGTATCATCCGAAAATCGTATTATCCAAAACAAGCTGGCCGGGAAACGTTGACCGTGAATAGAAGAAAAAAAAACGTATTATCCCGAAATATGTATTATGCAGAATCGTATCAATGAGATTTCGCTGTATATATATATTTTTCCCTGTTTCACAAGAATACAATCTGTTTCAAGTCCCGTTTCACACATCCGCTCGTACTATATCAAACAAAAGACGCGAGAACAAATAATTGCGAACTAGTCTCGAACGCCTTCCACACCAGAAAAAACAAAAGTTGATGCAAGAACGTACACAAGACAAAAACCTTTGTGTCGCCTCGACAATCTCTACGGCGTGTTCCTTCCCAGCGAAGGGTATATTGACTGCGTTCCAAAGGGGGTCACACAGCGTGTGCCGTTCTGCTCTCGGCCAGAGGTGCCTGTGCGGTAGCCCGACTTGAATAGGCTTGTGATAACTATAAGCCATAGTGTGCGCGAGTGTGTTACGTGAGAGGTGCGCGCCCCGGACACGACGGTCCGGGGGCTTGCTCTACCTCGCGACATGGCGAACTGCAACAACCGACTTGCCTCGGCACTGTGCATGTGTGTCTGACGAAGCGCCCTCGTTTTAAATGCCGGAAAGCGTCACTTTTTCTCGGGTAGGAGAACAGCGCCACCTGGCAGGGCGTGAGGAACGCGAGCGCCTTCAACGTGACCTTCAAGATCGGCAACAGCACAGCGCGCCCGCGCTCTCGGAGGATATGTCATCAACATGCCGCTCTTCAAAGTGAGCGAAAGACGCTTCGGCGCGAGCGTTTGCAGGGACACGCATACGAAGGCTGAATGAATCCATGTATACCTATCTCGTCTCGTTATTTGAAACGCTGCAACCGTGGTGTCATTATCAGTGCATGAACAATCGCACTCCGGGAACAGCTCTGAGAGAACATTGAGGCCTGCACTGCCCGTGATATTGCATTTATATGAGCACCACGTCACATCACGTGGTGCGCGGGCCTAGGAGGCTGTGGAACTGTGCATTAAGTGCGTCATTCCAAGCTCAATATGAGAATGTGCACCGTACAACAGAATGAGTGGACGGTTGATGACTTTCAACATACTCATACGCGTCTACTTCAAGAGAGCTATCTCGAATGGTTGGCGGTGATAACATGCTAAACGAGAATTTCACTAGCTTAGAAAAGTACTTTCGTGACGACAATTTAAACAATGTGCTGCGTTTTTTGTAAGCAAAACTCATCTTGATGAAAGGGCGCAAGCTCGCAAGGTGTGATGGGGAAAAATCTGCAGTGTATATGCGTGAAGCCCTGTCCACGCTCGCACCGAATCACGCCACACGTTTTAGCGGTCAAGGTGAAAAGTCGATGATAGCAATCTCCGCAGAGGCGAGGCGCGAAGAGAACAGGGCAAAAAGAAAAGTGCGATGCGTGGGCTGCGCTCATAGGCAGCGCCGACTCTCCGTATAGAGAGTGGTCCCTCTGCACACACCGCCGCGCACCACTCAGACGCCGCAGAAAGCACCCCAGACGCAAGGTGGGGCTGCCGGTGGCGTCAGGGGCTGGCAGCACAAGCAGCTGAGCGGTGCCGCTTGAGTTCTCAGCAGCAGCTCCGCTCGCGCACTGGACTGTCCACACTTAAACGAGTTCCACTCGCGCAACGTCACACCACCCCGCGCAGAGTTCGGGCGGAAGGCACACACATAAGACGCACGCGCGGCGTCGTACATAGCAGAACGTACTTTGTGATGAAAGATAGATTAGATTATATACTATAGCTCTCTCTTGTCTGTGTGCTTCCGCGATGTCCGGTCAGTCTGTCGAGTCTCTCTCAGTCCCTCCCGTGCACTGTTTCGTCTTCGTATATGTACAGGTGTTCGCGACGAGTCGCGGAAAAGAGCGTTCGTTTCACACAGTGACATCGTGAGAGTAGAGGGGGGTTGCGATGATGACTGGCGTCGTCTCACGGCGGTGAGTTCTTGCACTCGAAGCACGTGACCGCACTGGGGGTGCTGCTGCCTTCGGTGTTGTCCCGACATGGCGGGTGACGTTGCAGCTGCTGCTAGGCCATCGCGCCCACCATGCTGTTGGAGGCGGCCAGGCTGAGTCCAGCGGTGGACGGACCGAGGCCGAGACTGGACAGGCCCGTGGCCGTGGTCATGTGCATGGGCGGCGAGGTGACGAACGTGCCGCCCATGGAGATGGGCATGTTCATGTTGCCCTGGTGCATGTAGTGGTTCATGGTCATGGACATGGACGAAGCGAACTGGTGGCCTGTCGGCGAGAAGCTCGAGAAGCCCTTGTCCAGCGGCTTGATGCAGTCCGGCAGCCCCATGGCCAGGCCGCCGCCTCCCCCCTTCTTCTTCTTGCTCTTGGAGGAGAGCTTGCGGTTCCGCGTCTGGATGCCTTCCTTCTTCATCGTCAGCGGCCGGTTCACCTGCACCGTGAGAGAGAGAGAGAGACAACATTTAGTATGCACCACCGAAAGAAAGAAAGAAAGAAAGAAAGAAAGAAAGAAAGAAAGAAAGAAAGAAAGAAAGAAAGAAAGAAAGAAGAAAGAAAGGTGTGCAAGGAGCTTTCTTTCTTCTTAATGTTTGTTAAAGGTTATGGAAGGGGGCAGGGCACATATCCTGGTGCGGGAACTTTAGCCGTCTCGCGAAAGGCGCATCTGAATCACTAGTCTGTGGCAGAGAGCAAGATACCCGCGAGCAAGATACCAAGCGTGGTAGTAATGTAATAAACAAGCGCATTGTAGCTTTAGCATAGGAGATCTGGGAAGAGCTGGATCATTCAGCATGGGATGGCCTCTGGGAAACGTATATACAACGTGTATATATATATATATATATATATATATATATATATATATATATATATATACGTGTCCTCAGCTTTCCGTCATCGAACCGGCATTTCTTGACGAGAGCGGGCTGGCATCGCTACAGATAAAAGCTACACTGATTTTACAAACCATGCACACCAAAGCACTCTGTTTCACGTTCCTCTAAATAACACACGATTGTACTGGTGATCGCATCACGTAATCCCGAACGTTTCATTTAAGAACAAACAAACAAAAAACATACAAATAAACAAACAATAGAGAGTTATGTTTAAAACATATGTTGCAAAATGTCAGTCGCTATCAGTGTTTCCGACGCAGAACGTTTGCGCAACAGGGTATTCTTCGACGGTCGTGAACCGAGTGAAGTCAGGCAGAACAGTCGTTCCGGGAGGTAAGCTCGGCGTCGTGGACCATACACTCGTTACGTTTAGTCTTACAAACAGTACCCCATCTCAAAAACCCTGTTTAAGGTATGAATCAGTCTCACATTTTCGCTATATATATACCGCTGAACGCGGAGTGTCCGACCACCCGCTCCCGGGAAAGGCTCGGTCGGTCCACGAATTCAAGGCCGCACCGCGCGAAGAAGCAGCCAATTTACGATCGGGTCCGGTCGTCGTCATCGCCGGCCCCAGCTTCGCATAGCCGCGGAAAAACACACGCAGCAGCACAGAGCCGCGTTTATATACGCATTCGAGAACGACCACGGTTACTGCTGCTTGCTTACTGCCTGGCTCCGGGCAGAGATATACCCATGGGAACGGATGCTCTTGCTCTGGGTGGTGGCGGGAGGGGGGAGGCAGCGTGCAGCAGTTTCAACCCCCGTATAGAAAGAGCGCAGAGTGCGGGCTCGCTTTCGAGACGGTCCCGCCGTGGCGATGGATACGCGCACTTGCGGCGAAGACCGGTCCACTACGCGCTTCTGTGGCCGCTGCGGTTGCTTGCAGTGCGAATGTGAGAACGCTGTTGCGCACTGGGGTAGCCAGCCGGCGGCAGCAACGAGGCTCCCAAAAGAACAACCAACCCCCAAAGCGGGGAAAAAAAAAAAAGAAGGCTCGCCGTTTCTCTTCCGAGCGGAACGTGGAGCCACATTGTCTCTACGTCTCGAGACCATTTTCACTCGTCCACCGCTAGGGGACGCTGCCGCGCGGCACAAGCCGCGAGGTGGTGGGGGGTTAGTGGGAAGGGATGGGGGGGCCGGCTGGTCGAGAAGCGTCGCCAGTGCTGAATTTCAATAAGGGGCAGCGGCCCTTTTTGCGTAAGCCGCCGCCGCCGCCACCGAAGCTAGCTCCGCGCCCCTTTTGTTACGCGGACCGATGATCTGCATGGCTTGCGTTGGGACAATTTTCCGAAAGTTTTCTTTGGAGAACGTCTTTACGCGAGAGCGTTTTGGGAAATCGCTATGCTTCGGTGGCGACTCGTTCGTCCGGCTCAGAGTTTTTAATGTATCCAATATACCGGTGGCTTTGGGTCGTTTCATGTGGGAGCAAGACATTCTTTTTTTTACAAGACCACCCAGATGCCTCGCGCGCCACCGATTTCTCCGAATTCCGCGTCAGCGCGAGAGACAAAATCAGAAGAATTTTAAGGAGGTTTGTGAAAGTGAAATGGCGACTTCGCGTACTGTTTTACCGTTTCTTGCTCGCGTGAACACACAAGCGTACGATGCCATCAATGAAGGATAATATGCACGTTGCATTCGAGGAGGAGAAAGAAGAAAGGAAGGGCAGGGATGTTAACCAGACCCACGTCCTGTTTGCTACCCTACACAGGGAAAGGGTGTAAAGGGATGAAAAGAAAGGAGAGAGAGAGAGAAGGAAGTACTCTTAGTATGAACACGTGCGGTTGTCCAACATTTCACTTTCACGTTGCATTTGGATGCGAATAATCGCAGCATGATGACACCGTAAATTACAATGCAAACGATCGCGAAATGTGAAAGGGAATAAAAGTGAAATGTGGGGGGCGGGGGGGGGGGGGGGTCGGAAGGTGTAGACCTGATCGTGTACGATTGAACTATCAGTGTAAATTGTTACAGACGTTGGCCGATGACTGAAATAACTGAAATAAAAATAAAAAAAAAGACCAGGGCAAAGTTGAGAATAGTCAGCACGCGTTTATAATGAAATAGCTAGTGCGAGCAAAGCGAAGTAAACCAAAAGACGAATTCGTGAGGGTCTATAATTATCGTGTGACTTTTTTTCTCGCGAAAAGGTCAATTGTATATAATTATCTGCGAAGCAAAGCACCCATAAAGTCAATACAAGATCTAATGTATCCCCAGTCATTACGTAACAAACCGCTTCTGATTGAGAGATACCGCTGTTTATTACGTGAGTTGGGTGCAATAAGAACAGGAATATGCCCGTATGTATCTATGGCTGTGCGCCTTCAGAAACAGCGGGCGCGAAACTTGGCAGCGCGCCGCTTTCGCATTGTTTTCACTCATTACCGGCAGATGGCGCGAGCGTTCCGCAGACCATTCTGCAACTAGTATTGCCAGGCATTGCACCAGAGGCTTCCTCGCCAAAAAAGAAAAATACGGATTGCCTCCCTCGTTGTTTTCACGGTGCTCGCATAACCGGAAAGTTTCGCATTTTGATCGTTTTTCAACAGCGCACGAGGCATACAAAGCTTCCAGGAAGCTTTGCGGAAAAAAAGCACGTAAACATGAAGTTGCGCTGCACAACACAAGCGAAGAAACAGGATCACGTACACACGATTATAATTAAGCAACAAGCAGGGAGGAAATTAAGAGTGTGGTCCAGTATTGCGACATACTTGGCCTGTCAAGGGCCAGTTTTGACCAACGTTGAGCCACCATTGGCCTTTCTTTCGACTGCTGCTTCGGACGTGTGCTTGTGCGCGCGTTCGCGATCATGCGCACAATTTTCTCGCACAGGTGGCGTTCTACTGCATATAACGCCCCGGCTTTGGGAAGTGTCGTCGGTTGTCGCTACTGGAAAGACCACATGGCGTTATTTAACGTGGCCGCGTGTCCTCTTCTTGTTTCATTCTTAAATGCTTCCGTACGGAAAACGCGGCAGGTCGCATGTCTGCAAGAAGCGTATAGGCACGAGGCGAGCCCCGCCAGAAATGTTTTCTCCCTTCACTGGGAGGGCGCGACTGCGGAGAGCCATCGGAAACGAAGACAAGGATAAAAAACGGAAAGACTTTAAGTGCTTTCAGAGCGCGCAGCCATCTCTACACACAGAACAACCAGCATCATAAACGCGCGTGTTCGCGTGGTTCCCGGAAAAAAGAAGGTCACATTCCGACGCGCAGGAGCTGGGACGACGGGTCCGATGAGAGACATGCGCGCCATTTCGTGGTCGCGCCGCGCGGCCAGCCGTGCTCGCCGCGCTACCGACCTGCGCGCAGCGCTACACAATGCTCGCCATTGTCTCAGGTATATATACACGGTGGCGCCATCGAGCCCTGTTCGGTGTTGGTCGCCAGAACCGGTGTGCATACATACAGACGAACGTATGGGGCATGCACAAGCCAGCGCCTCTGTGTTCTATAGCTCGATCGCTAGGGCGTGGTCGTTGAAGCGCGCAGACAGAACAGTCTATACAAGCTGGATGATACTGAGTAGGGGGTGTACATAAGGGGGGGGGGGGGGGGTGAGGAGGGCGAGAAAATGCTGCAACTATACGCATGCACGCATCGGTGTACACAATCGCGTGCAGGACCGCGAACAGCGCTGTCCACGTTCTCTGGCGTGTATAACAAGAGCAGTTGCCACGAAGAAACAACGCGTACTCGCTCATTCTGATCCGCGCAGTGTATCACCCACCCTGCTATGAGGGGGGGGGGGGGGGAGGGGGGGCTGCCCTCCAATTTCCTCGTGTGTAGGTCGCGGAAAACAATCGCAAGTATTGTCGCGTGCGACAGAAAGAAACCTTAGAGCTTATGTGTGTCAAAATGGTGGGACAATGGCGCTCTACTGTTGTGTTTTGGGACAGCATTACAAGCGGGTATGTCAAAGCTCGGTGACCGTGATCGAATGGTTACGCTGTGAGGCGCGCTTGCGGTTTGGGAGCGTCCCCCAAGAGAAGCTGCTGTAGCTATAATAGCCTGCGGTGGCCATCGTAGTTGTTTTTGCGGGTAAATAGGATGCTGTCTGCTCTACTTCCTTGAATAGACTCGGAAGTGAAGCAGACCATCATCACTTCCGTGAGCAGAAACAATAAAAGAAAGAATGGTTTGGGGTTGGAGACACCAAGACTAAGCGGGTCGGGTGCACATGAACACAGACTTTTGAAAAGACTTAGATACTAATATAGTCGACACTTGGGCCAGTTGGTAACTGATCATCATCTTGAGAGAGATGCCTTAGACTAACATACACACTGCGCTTAATTTCAGGGCTATCAACTTGTCGGCACCTTGCACCAACCATATGGCGCTACGACGCTTTGATTTATCACCCCCAGCGTGGCCGACACCGGTCGATAGGGATGTGAAAAGAAAACGAAACTACATCCCGAACGACAATGACACTTCTCCGCTACTGCGAACTTTCCGACCTTACCGTGCCTCGTCTCACGATAAGCATTGCCGCTTCGCTTTTGCAAGAACGTAGTTAACTATAATTCAGCTGCAATTCATATTTAAGTTTCGCGTACATTTAATGACCAACTGTGTCGATACGAGCGAAGTCGCTACGACAACTGCAATGTGCTACATTCTACTACAAGAGAAGCCGCTTGTAGTACAATACAACGAATTGTAGGCGGCTCGAGCTAGCCCTCAACATTATTTATTCACTGTCAGTCTTGGCTGCGAAAAAAAAAAAAAAATGACCGGCTCGGCGTGCACAGCGTCATTAGACAACGCCGAGGCGCCTGTACTTCGCTTTGGGCGGTTTGCGAGAGGCGCGAGTTTTTGGCGGAGAGCCTAGCAAAGGCGGGCCTGTTATTTTTGCGAGCGCTAAAAATACAGAACAAGTCCTGTCCGAAAAAAAAAGGTGGAAAAAATGAACCGAAGATTCGCTCGTGGTGCGACGCAGCAACATGCCTCCCCCCCCCCCTCTCTCTCTCTCTTTTTTAAACCTAACCCCTCTAGAAAAAAATTACAATAAAGGAAACTAGAGCAGCAGAAACTAAAACGTGTAGGCTTCGTTGGAGCAAGGCTGGCACCTACTCGTTTCAAAGCCACGGCGAACGCACTGTGTAACTCCCACTTGTCCCAACCATGCAGCAACGCCCGTTGCACGCGTAATTATTGTCCCTGCGTGTTTCTCACAGGGACACTTGTCCGGTGCGGTGGTGCGAAAAAGGAAGAAACAAGCAACAGTAATAGCCAATGGACGACGGAGCAAAAGCGAGAATTTGGGTGTGGCTGGCCATTTTTAACAACTGGGCGAAAGTGCAAATGAGCGCGTATACTCGTCGCAAGGTGTGTATATGTATATACATAGGGAAGGAAAATAATTTGTAGGAAGCTTCGAAGGCTGGCTGGCAGGTTGAAGCGCGGCGACCCATCGGCGTGTCTATGAGCCAGGAGCGTGGTAGGAACACGAGACGGCGGAATGCCTTTTTAGCGGTATTTTAAGCGTTAGGTGGCGTGAGAAATCGCTGCGGGTGTATGTATAATGGCGGTCGGTGACAGCTGGCAGGCGAAGGCGCGTCGAGCTTAATAAGGGGAAATTTGTTTTTCGCGGGCCCTTATTTGATTAGCGAGCTGACATGTTTGTCTTGACTTGGCACAGGCGGCCGTCAGCTGGACTCTTGAGCCGCGCTGCTATTGCGAGACGATCTTTAGTTTATTTTATTTTGCGCTAGGTTTATATTTGCGCACGCGACGCCCTCCCTGCAGAGTTATCGATGCGTCTTCCTAGAAAGAAAGGACAGAGGAAAAGCGTTTTAGCTTCGCCTATGCTATAGCATGCTCCTGAGGGGACAAGTCGACCGAATAACGTACGAGTACAGTGCGAACCACACATGTATGGAGTGCTCAAACGGGCGATTCAGTCGCCATCTTTCGCCAAAGGACGTAAGAGAGGCCGACGCCGCAATAAAGACCACGCAAAGCCATTCCGCATGCTCGGTTCATGCGGAACTCAGATCTGAAACCCAGCAGCTACCGCTTTAGATAGCTGCTCTACGGACGCAGCCAACTACTCCACCGCTCTATATGAACAAGTGGGTTATACTCTGGGTTCTTAAGTCATTACTAATAACGGGTCAGGTACTAAATGTTCCGCGCGTCACGATGAAGTGCATTCTCCGCTTTCCAATACAAAAACATTTTGTAATAACGCCTTATTAGACACGCTCACTCATGTAGCGTTACTGGCGGTAACACAACGGCGGCTAATGGCGCGGCAGTGACGTTGCCTTGTCTTTTGTGAACACATGAAAGAAAGAAAAAAAAAAGTGGGACGAGAGCAACAACCACCACAAAAGAACAAAATGCCAGTGCACGTACGGTTAAGAGAAGAAGGCGGCTGTGTGTTTGGTACGCGGAAAGCGTGAGAGGCGGGTGCAGGATTAGTATCCCCTTTTAAAGGAACGGGGTGGGGGGAGCCGCGGATTTGGCAAAGAGCAATTTGCAGATGACGCCGGTCTTTCCATTCTTTGCAACGAGGGAGACGGCGCATCCCTTCTTTATATTCTCCGCGCAGATGCTTCCGCGTTCGAAGAAAGCAAGCCAAACATGCCGCAACCTTTCCCGCATGCTCGGACAACCCCCCCCCCCCTCCCCACTCCCCCCTTGCCAAACGAAGAAGAGGGTCGCTGAAGACGCGGAACAAGTTGTCAAACTTGCAGCACTTGCCGGACAAAAGGCCAACGCGCCGGCCGCCTTCCGTCCGTCAAATCGGCCCGAGACGACGAACGCCCCCTCGGTCTTCTCTACTTCAAAACAGACGAGATAGAAGCAAGGTGGATGAAGGGTGGACAACAAGCAGACAACAAGCAGCTGAGGCGAACGGAACGCAAGGCAACATCCACACTGGCAGCAGCGCTGGACAAAGCCGGGGGCTGAGAGAGAGAGAGAGAGACGGTAACAGCAGCAGGAACTGACGGCAGCCAAAAGCAGCGGTGTCGCCAAGCGTGGGGGAGGGGGGAGGGGTTAGTTGAAAGTGCACAGGCAAGACGCGTGCGTCGTCGAGACGGACTGGCCATCCGTCTTGACGGCTGGCGCCCGGCGCGAGTCGCACGCATTCAGCACTCGGCAGTGGTGCCGGCACGCTGGCGGTGAGGGAGCAGGTTGGCACCGGGCACGAAAAACGGGCGACGGACGGGAGAGTCTTGTGTCCAGGAGCTCCGATGCGTGTCCCTCGCTACCGCGCCAGACCCCCTGTTCCATTTTCCTTTCCCCGTAACCCGGGGTCTCATCATCCCGAGAAAAAAAAGAGGTGACTGAGGAGAGAGACCTAGCTGGGAAAACGGGGCTTGGGGGGAGGGGGGGGGGTACCTTTTTAAAACGCGCTCAAGCCCTCCTTCGCCTGCGGCTGGTGTGTGACTGCTCCTGGGGGACTACCAAAACGCACGCGGAGAGGAGGAAGAGATAGCTGGATGATGGCTCAAGGAGGAGGACGAAGAGGACAGAGGCAACAGAATCAGCAGTAGCCAGGCGTCTGGACCGGGAGAGGGCGAGGGGGGGGGGGGGAAGGAACACCACGTCCGTTTGCCGAAGCTTGCACCTCGCGCGTACACACACAGATGCACTGCCGTTCCCCGGCCCTGGCGCACCGCGCGAACGCCCATCAATAAACACAAACATTCGGGGGCAAACTGGTTTCTCGGCAGGCGACCACCGCAGCGGGCGCACACCGGCTGGCCCCCGCCCCACTATAGCACTTTCACTTGGCGCTTTGCGCGCGCGGCTGTTGTCCGGACAGTGTCCCGCTGGGAAGCCACGAGTGCGATGGCGGAAGAGGGGGGTATGGGGGGGTTGGGGGAGGGGGTAAAGTGTGTGCGAAGGGCCACTGTTGCTGGCCGGGGCGGCCGTCCTCTATTGAGCAGAGAGAGCGCAAGGCAAATATTTGCAACCCTTTTTGCGCGGAACCGTCGTGAAATAACGGCCGACCTCTTCAGGTTGTCTCGCGCTGCCAGTCAGACTCCCTTGTCCGCGCGCAGTGAGCAGTTTGGCGCGCTGTTGTTGGGGCTTGTGTGGGGGCGGTTGCGTTCGGTATAGCCCCCCCCCCCCCCCCTCCTCCCTCATTTCTTTACTCGCCTTATACTCAGTGCGTCAAGAAGGGGAGCGAGCGCCGGTCGACGGCTGCGACAGGTCGCGTCCTTGAGGTGCCCAGCGGTCGCCACTTTGCGGCCGCTTTCTTTTGCGGTGCTAGCTGCTGCTTCGTTCGCTCGGATGATGCGTCGATGCCGACGAGTGCCGTTCCTGACGGAGCGGCACGAGTCTCGCGTACACAAATGCTCCTTTTGTGCGGCGCGACGCATCCTTCGTGGTGTACCGTCCCGTTTTCGGCGTTCTCTGATGCGGGGCCCGGCGCCGGTGTTGGCACCACTTAGCGAGACGCGAGGAAAGGGTGGCTGGTCTCGAAGACGTCGATCGCTGGCGTTGAGTCAGCGAATGAAAGCGTACTTGAGTCACCTGTTAGCCCCCGTGGATTCGTGAGCGCAAGACTCTTACAGAGCGCCTACAGCTCGTCGTAGACGACGGGAAAATTCAAGGAGTTCTGTACGTTGACTTGCTCAGGTGTCGGGCTCCGTTTTTGCGGTTATGATTGAAAACAAGGAGAGCACGCGGGAGGAGAAGAGTGAGGTGGGCTTGAAGTGTGTAATAAACACTTGTGCACTGGCGTGTGCTGCCTGTATATCACGGTGATGTAGGTCGACATTGTGCAGCATGAAATTGTTTAGTTGGTCAGCTACTGCTAGAAATGCCACAATACGGGAAGCAGCCCTTCCCGAGAAATATACCAAGGCCGTTGTGGAGTGCAGAGGCCTCAAACCTTTTCAGTTGCAGAAAAAATGCATATATATATATATATATATATATATATATAATTATTATGCAGCTACCGAAAAGCTGTGGGCCGTAACATTTATTCTCGTCTAACCTCCGGGCAAGTCATTTGTACAGACTTTTTATAGAGAGGAGGGCGAACGGACCTTGCCTATAGGACTCTCCAATATACTCCGGACATTTCACACACAACCTAAGCGAAGTGTTTCCAGAAACTGCCAAATGAGGCTCTAAGCTACAGCACGTCTCCACCTCCTGCCTATAACACCCAGCCAAATCACGCGGTAGAAAACGTCACCCTCGCCCCTTTAACATAATTAGCTTAGAAAAGTACAGATTGCTGCCCGTCACGCAACATTAATTGCAGCAAGCAATTTAGAGCACCTGTGCATTCCGTTGTGAGCGACATGGGAAAAAAAGAAATTAGAAAGAAACATTCGTGTAGTTTGATTCAGCCACAGGTTAAAGAAAAAAAAAAGGAAAAGAGCCACAGGTGATCAAAATGAATCCGAAGCCCTTCTTTACACGGCGCCTCTCATATATCACAAGTGCTGCTTTTGACGTTACAGAGACCCAGTCAGGCATTTCATCATCCAGTCAATAAGCTTTGACGGGACTACCACTGTGTATGTGTCAAGACTTGTTTGAGGTATGATGACACTATACCGTTAATATACACAAGTTTTACTCATCTCACGAGCCGTTGCCGGCCCACGGGATCCCTTCTGGCGACCAATCAAGCTTCTATAGAAGCTCACGTTCACGAAGAAGCTCCTGTAGAGACGAAGACAATCCAACGACCATTCTCGCATCTAGCTCGATCTCTATCGCTGAAAGAGCACGCGGTTGCATTCCGCTCGGCTGCCCGGGCAGGGACTCGAAAGCCGCCGTGAGACTGACAGCTGGCTGGGCTCATCCGAGGGAGAGTGTAGCGCGTGACACGAGGCCCCGATTACGCGGGTGACGGCTGCACAGCGGCTGGGCGTCGCCTGTGTACGGCGACGGGCGAAGGCGGCGGCGAGACCCTTTAAGCCCCGCGCGGGACACATCGGCCGAGCCGCGGCTGCAACCCGAGAGCCCTGTGGATTGGGTGCCGACGCCGCGGAAGCTGGGCGCAGGCGGTCCGGGCGATGCCGATCGGGGAAGATATAGGAAAGAGAACGAAAGCGTGAGGGCGAGGGATTTCCCGATTGTCGGAGGGCCACGAATTAAATAACGAACGGCTGCGATCAGGAGGCACTGGCATGTGGAGCGCTAGTGTTATGTGAGGAGTGCGCTTCTAAGTGAGAGGATGATTTCCGATAGTAACATATTGAAACTGTAGGTGGATTGGAGAGACCACTTTCGCATAGGGGGCAGGTCATTCGCCGGTCACTTGATGTCCTGACAAAGAATAACGATGGGTGCGCAGATGTTCGGACAAGAGTATAGAGTAAACTGCACATTGATGGCTGATGTGGGTATGATGACATTTGAAATATAAACCAACGGCAACTGCTTGGTGTGTGTGTGTGTGTGTGTGTGTGTGTGTGTGTGTGTGTGTGTGTGTGTGTGTGTGTGTGTGTGTGTGCGTGTGCGTGTGTGTGTGTGGGTGTGTGGACTGCCACGTACGTTTGTGCTTGGCACTTTTTCTTTGTCATACCTCTGAATTCTGCATTCTGCCACTTACCCTGGGCTCCTACTTCCCATCTCGGCCACGCTTGTCACCGAATCATTTCGTGTGAAGCCAGTGAGCTAGCTCATGTTCCACAGGCAGCACCTTCCCTCCTAACCTAATGTTTCGTTACACATTGCTTTTAGGCACTAAGCCGTACTGATTCTATAGGGCTCCGAAATCCTCTTAGCCAATCACATTCTGTCTCTCTCTTGCTCTACAAATTGCATGTCCAGGAGAGGAGGGTATTCGCTCTCATCTCTTTCTCCTCCACCACAACATATTGTGACTGTACTAACCTACTGTCGAATGGGTGAGCTCTCCTTTCGCACCGGCGCAAGAAAACCTTAAGTGCTATTGGAACAGCGCCGCCGCAACATATGCAGTGTAGCGACAAGCAGCAGCATCCAAGAGATGCTGGAGGCGACGGCCTCACCGCGGTCGCGACCGCTCATTTTTCCAACCGCTGTTGCTCTTCCAAAAAAGAAGAGGGGGAGGTCGCACTTATTGAGCCACCTTTCAACGAATCAAGCGCAGATGGAGAAAAAAAAATACGGAACAAAGAACTCAACAAAATTTAAAGAACTTAGAAGAGAGCGAACGGAGAGAAAGGTGCACAGGGACAACACAACGAGAGCCCGCGGCGTGGAAGCAGCAAAAAGAGAATCGCGCGACCTGACAGTTGGGCCAAGGGAGAGAACGAGCGCGCTCGGGCGCAAGCGTTGGCAGCGGCGCGGCGGCGGCGGCGACGCTGAATGGCGCAGATGGCGTCCGATAAAAAGGTCCGATAAAGGTGCTCGATAAGGTGCCCGATAGAGCTCCCGCGCTCCGCCCGCCGCCAAAACCGACCGGGAAGGGACGACGAAGGGACCGAGAGAGATCGCAATCGGGCGCGCCAGAGCGGCCAAACAAAGGCCCCTCGCTGCGCACTTACTGCATGGGGCTCTGCTGCCGCCGACCGCCCCTCACCACCGCAGTATATGCAGCAGCAGCAGCAGCAGCAGCAGTGAGTCTTGTGTGCCAGCGCGTCTAAATTCGAGGCGCTGCCGCCATTGCTTGCTCGCTCCTGGCGACGGCTGACAGCATCCTCCTCAGAGTTAGCTGCTGCTGGCGGTGCTGCTGGTGTTAGCGCGAAGTGCGTTTTAGCAGCTCCCGGTAGTCGTCATCTTGCTACGTTCTTGTATGTTTAGGCTTGCCCCGGAGGGGCCACGCGCCGCATTTCAAGAAGCGGAGTACGAGCTGCTGCTTCGGCAACCGAAGCACGAACCGCGCTCGCTCGCTCTCCCCGAAATACTTGCGCCAGTGCAAACTTCTGGTGTTCAAACTGTCCGGGAGAGCGGAGCCGACGCTTCGGAGTATATACAATTTCTGGACTCGGCGGCAGAAGAGAATAAAGAGGCATCCGTCAAAATTACAGATGTGTCAATCGCGCGGCTTTCGAAACCAAGTGCAGCTTTACGTCCGCGTCATTCTTCGGTTGATTTCCAGCACGTGCTGTGCTGTCTGGAGTCTTCTAAGACACCGTTGCCTGTCTGTCCTTCTTCTTCTTCGTTTTTTATCAAGTAAATAATAAACGGTTGCCCTCTGCGAGTGGTACATCTCGGTCAATGCTGCTCTAGCTCAGGGTGCAAGTTTGCTCTAGCGCGTATACCCTTCGTGACCGCTTCGTGACGTTATACGAAATACGTGGTCCCCAAAGTGTATAGTATACAAGCCTTTATACGATTCGTGAAACGGCAAGCACCACCGTCCACTGTGTTTCTACGCAGGTTCTTTCTTTCCGCGATCTCAGCAGTCCCAAGGCCGATGGAGTCGTCGATCGTTTGAGCCAGCGCCGGTCTCAGCGAAGTCGCAGCTTCACCGTGCGTCTATACGAATGCGCACGGACGACCGAACACGATCGCCGATCGACGGCCGTAAAAATAAAGCTACGAGGAGAACAACAGGCCTGCAGCGCCTGTGTGACGCCAACGAGAACAGTGCGCAGAAGCGAGCGTATATAGTTCAGCGAAGCAGCACCTTCGCACGAAGAAGGTCTCTCGTGGGGGAGCGGTGAGAATGAAGGGGGGGATCGGGAGAGGAAAGGGGGGAGGAAGAGGATGAGGGGTGGAGGTCAAGCGATCAGCCAGCTCCCGAAATCCTCGCGCTGCGCGCGAGTGCACACTCCGGCGGCAGAGCTTGGCGGGCAATGAGCCTTGCATCCCCAAAACTAATTGCGAGTTCGGCGCCTCGGTCCAGACAGAACGCGCGGAGGAGTAGAGATCGCCGTTTGTTGACTGCCCCCCCCCCCCCCCTCCTCAACCCCACTTTCTCAGTGTGCTAGTCTTCGATTCTTCACTGCTGCTGCTGCTGATGCGCTACCATATAGTAGTCGTCGTTTCGCCTGGGAGCTCTATGGCCGCCGTAAAAGCCGTAGGCTCGGATTAGGGTCCGAGACGTATAGTGCCCTCTCGGAGCTCGGACGACGGGGTTTGGCGTTCAGTCGCCCTGGCGTGTCCGGCTTGCGCAGTTAAGCTGCCCCGGCACATGTCGGGACGTCTTTGATTGCTGTCCGGCCGTCTGACCTCCTGTTTTTGGCCCTTCGTCGCAGGGGATTTGGAAGGCTCAAGACGGAGCCGGACCGCTGCACCTCCCCCCCCCCCCTCCCCTTTCTCTTTTGCTACGGGACTCCCGAGGAAAGAAAGCGGTGCTCGGCTCATGTTGGTGTCCGCAAGGCCGAATGACGACGGTAATGCCCGTCCGCCTGGCCTTGTTGGTAAGTACTGGGGCGCTTCTCTGGATTACGGCTGTGTCCGGTTCGAGGAGAATTGCGTCGCCGGTGGCTGCGCGTGTTTTTCGTACAACGTGTACCGCTGGGACAGACACGGGCACTTCTTTTCACGACGGCCAGACGGCGGGGTGTAGTCGCTTGGACATGATGTGGATGCTGCGCGCTCATACCGCGAATTAAGGTAGACTAAAGCTGGAGATATAAATGGCAAACAGAGAGAGAGAGAGAGAGAGAGAGAGAAAACTGCGCTTTCGTGTCAGTGCATCCTTCGTCCCTCCCAGCCTAGTAGTTCGTAATGCTTGCTGTACACCTTGCAGGTCTTCAAGGGTATTACTGTTATTATTATTGTCTCGCAGCACGGAATTTACCTATAGCATCACTGCAGAGTTCATTCGAGGCGTTCACGAAGTAGCCTAAGTGCAAGGGAATAAAAAGAAAAAGCGAAGGAGAGAACGTCGCCAATAACTATACACACATTTGCACACGTTGTAATATAGATGCATTCCGATCGATGCTCCTTGCAGGCGTTATAGTCTTTTCATTTTTTTTCGATTGCTAGAAATTTACTCCTTATTCACAACGGTACACTTCCGTCGCATTCCTTCCTTCATCTGCAACCTCGAACACGGAAATACACCTGTTCAGAGTACGTCCTTGTCGGGACTTAACAGAACTGACAGCCGGGCTAGTTGGTCTTGCTCCATCTCTGAATCATCTTTGAATCATCAACACTCCTTGTCAGGAGTGTCCGTTCTTCCTATCGAAGAATTCGGGTCACTCAAAGTTATGGGCTGCTTCCCCCTTTCCAGCAACACCTTCTGCGCTTCCCAGCCGAGTGCTTGCACGGCAATCGCAACGGTGTCCACCTTCACCAACCGCACACCAAACCACTCAAAAGAGCATCAGCTCCCCCCTCCTCCCCGGTCCCTTCGGCGCCACAGAGTCGGTCGCCTGCGGCCCTCGTGAGAGCGACAGTGCATCGTTCTGAGAAACAGGCGCCGTACGCCATTCCGCGTACGCGTGCAGTACTAGAACTCGCTCCTCACTGCGGAGTCGGGTCCTATCCTCGAGCCGCGCAGTAGATGCCTCGTGCGACTTGTCGTCGAAAAGAGTGCAAGGCTAGCTGGGTCGAGGAGGGGAGTAGGGGGATGATGAGGTGGAGGGAAGGGAACAGTGACGGAGACAAGGCTACGGTGGACAGAAGGACCCCAAGCTGTCTGGCAGCGGCGGCGGCGTCTTGTCCCGTACAGCGAAAGAACGTCCTTCGGGGAGGCCCCCGGAGGGTGGCGGAGGAGTGCGGTCGGGTTTCAGGCCTCGCAGTGCAGAGTAGCGAGCAGTAGAAGGAGGCCGCGCCGTCCCGTGCGGAACGCGCGGTTCTGGCTGCACCGCCGCGCCGCTCACTCTGAGCTGTGCGGCCCGTCCTGGGGCTTGGGTTACGGCCGGCGCCAGGTCGCGCCGTGCCCGCGGCGGCGGCGACGTCGCGACGCCGGCGCGAGCACGCACGCGCGCTCGTCTTGTTTTGCTCCTTCTTTCCTTCCTCTCCCGGCCAGCAGCCCACACCAGCCGGCGACATCCAATGAACCCCTGCCGCCGCCGCCGCTGCTGGGCGCCTTGGCGGTGGTGCTTGAAGCTGTGCGCGCGCGCGCGCGCGCATTTCGAAGCGCACATCCGCTCAACGCGGCGCCCGCGGGTCTGACACGACCCCGTCGCCGCCGCCGCTGCTGCTGCATGCTGCAGTTTGTCGCAGTCGCGCCCGACGCCGAGACCTCCCCCCTTCTCTCTACATGAAACGCGTCTCGTTCACAAACGAGCGGCGCCCGTGGCGGAGGCGGGGCGATGACCAGGCCGCCGAATCTGGCGGGAGTTTCTTGCTCGTGTTTGACTGCTCTTTTGGGGGGTTTAATGCCTGTCGTGAATCTTCGTACTTGAAGTTTACACGGCATCCGACGCAGATACCGCGTAAAAATAAAGTCATTACGCGGAGTGAGGGGAGATATAGCGATAGTCGAGAAGGGGAGGCGATTAAAAAAGGTTCATCTTTATGCTGCTGCAGATGCGAGAGAATAAAGGGTGAGCTAATGAGTTTTAGACGACAGCGGAGAGAGGCTCTGTCGTTGTGTGCGTGTTTGTGTTTGTCTGCGTAAGCTTGTAGACTCGCCAAGGAAAAGGGTCAAGTATCCGTTAGAAGGTAGAGCAGCAGCTAAGGCCAATGCCATGGCTCTGACGCTCTAAGTTGGATCGAAATGCGAATTCTGGGGCATACACGTGCTGTGCACCGGTTTTCAACGTGCTCTCTTCGGCTTTGTTAATTCGTCTTACAAAGTTGGCTGCTTTACACAGTAGTGGGCTTCTTTCTTTTTTTCATAGGCGCAAGAAAGAGGATTACGAAGAGAAAGACGAAGTCGAAGTATTCGTTCTTTTATTGCGTCAAAGTAAAAACATGCTGTCTTACTTTGTTATATGTCTCTCATATTATTAATTCTCAAGAGAATTAGACGGCGGCACTTGTAGAAGGCGGACTACAGAAAGCGTATGTTAGCGCTTGAACGCAACGAGGTGTGAGCATGTGTATTCTCTTACAATGTGAGAATATCTAAAGTTTTTATGCCGGCGTGTAGCTGTATGATTTTCGGTTATGTTTGCAGCGAAAATGTGCAAAACACATTACTTCTTCCTTTTTTTTTTCGTGGGTCGCTGTTGCCTTCTGCTAGAGTGATTAATTTCTCGAATTCCGCGTGCGTCGTTACTCTCATGCACTAGAGCGACGCCCAAATGTGTTTGAGGGACCAACAACGCTTTTCTGTCTATAATTAAGCAGGCGTCAGTGGGTGAAACTGCAGCTCGCAAACTGGTCAGACGCTCTAGGTATCCTTCGCAGTATGAGTCGCGAACTCTTCAATGGTGAACCAATACGAACGGCGGTGTCTCCTTTCGCCTCCATCAAAATCGCCCACACCCGCCCGCTCCGGGTAACAGTCAAGCGAGGCAATAGCGACGACGTGCTTTCCGGCCGTACACGCGAGCACTGCGGACGAGCGGGCGCGCGGAGCTACGCGTGCGGTTGCCACCAGATCGACTGCCCCCTCTCCCTTCCCCGAGCTGTGCTTCGATCCGCCTTATCTCTTCGCTGCCGCCGGAACTCGCCGCGCGAGCTTATCGACCGGCCGTGCCCAGTTTCATCCGGCCCGCTGTCTCGGCATTCTACGGGCCCCCACCCGGCTTTCGAACCCCGTTGCGAATGGAGCCTATAACGAAGCGACTTGCAGCGAAGAAACAGTACGCAGGCTCGCGCGATCGTGACGCCGTCTATTGGCCTGTCTTTTGTTACGGCTTCTCCTTCACTGACCTCAATCTTCGACTGAATGAGTGCTCCTCGCAGAGAAACTAATTGCCTCAAAAGTGCAGAAGTGCAGGCTGGTTGGTGTATGACTGAGACAGTGTTTTACTTTGCTCCCTGTCCTGTTGTATTGCGCTGTTTTACCATTGACGACTTTTGTTTATTACTATAAGTGTTCTTGTTTTGTAGACTCTTGCGTTTTGCAATGCCCTAGGTGAGCTTCTAACGTTCCTGCGGTCGGTGCCGACACTGACCCATATTGTGCTTGGCATGAATATACGAAGCGGCATTCTCATCCTAACGTATCCCTTTCACGTATTATACTGTTTTAATGACATCAGTGGCTATCGTTATTCTTGCTTGCGCACTACTTCACACTCCTATCACACTACTCGTGCACTGCGCGCTACAAAAGCGCTTCTAACATTTTTCGAGAACTACCGGCGACCTCAACGAAAATTTATCAGCATATTTAGTCTCTGCGGTGTCTACAGTTGTATATACCATTTGTCTGTTTGTCTGATCACCGTGCACGTCGTAGCTTACACCCAACACCCGGAGTAGCTTGCCAGGCCCATCACCCATCGGCAGACGTCTCTAGCTTCCAGCGTCTCTCTCTACGCCATGCAGACTTGAGATTTTTGAACAGGAAACGAAGCTCCACAGCTATATTCTAACTTTTGTATAGAGTGCAGCAGGTTGAACACCGTTCGCTTTCATGTTTTCGCTGCACTCCGGCTTTGTTTCGCCCGGGTTAGCAGCCTGACAGACGGCTGTCATGTCGCTGACTGGTCGCGAACAGGCAATGCAGTGGGACTCTCGTCGCGCCAAAGTGGCAACAGGGGGCGCCGTCGAGGCCTGCGTATGTGCTCCAGAGACGACGACACCCCCCCTCCCCCATCCCTCCCAACCTTCTTCCGCCTCCTAGACTCGTCGTATATACCGGAGATTCGTTTTTTCCCCTCCATCCCGGTGGCTTACCCCCGAGGCCCCTGATGGATGACGCTTAAAGCGTCGCTTAACGGTCGGCCGCTGTGTCTAATGGACCATGTAGTTCAGCGCGCACCCGTACTCCGCGTGTTTTTCGCGCGCGAACGCACGCCCTGCCGTTCGCGGGAGCAAATGCAGTGTGTGCGTACACGCGGCAGCTTCCTTCCCACTCATCGCCGCTCTTTCCGGCGTATTCCCACAGCCGTGTGTGTGCCTTGGTTCTCTTTATTATTTTTTGTTTACTTCCACACATGTCAGGACAGCGCGGAGAGGTTAGTTAGAACACTCGACGACACACAGCTTGACTTGTCGTTGACAAGAGCAGGTGCAGTCGTTAGCAGTACGAGAGGGGACACGCCAGACCCGAAAATATGCAACAGGTAGCTGTTTCGTCGAAGCTTCAGCGTCGCTGAGTACTTTCCTGCGTGGCGCGGGTGCTTAGCCACTATACCGCCTCGTGAGGGGCAATTTTGGTAATATTGATCGAGAAGGCACTTGATCGCGCCGGATCACTCGGGCGCTTCGCCTAATTCTCAGCCTAATTATGCCCACCGCAGGACGTTCCGAGTTCGGTATACTGGCATCCTATTCAAGCGTGGTCCTTGGCTTCATTGAGGAGGATCTAAGGGCCGTGCAACGAGCGATGGGACGAAATTTGGTAGGCGTAACGTTAAGGGACAGGAAGGCAAAGCTGTGCATTAGAGAGCAAGCGGAGGTATACGATACTTTTTAAGAGGAAGAAATCTATAGAGTTGGGCAGGTCACGGTGATGTGTAGGGTAGGCAATCGACGGTCAAAGTTACAGAATGGGTGGCCAAAAAAGGGGAAGCATATACATATAGAGTCGACGACGGCGGACACTATAGATGGTGTGACGAAATTAGGAAATTTGAAGGCATAAGATGAAGTCGGCTGACACAAGACAGAGATAATCGGGGACTGGCGATAGCTAGGCCTTCGTTCTGCAGTGGACATAACTAGGATGATGATGATGACTGGAAATTTATAGGCGTTGTTCTTTTTCGCACACCAAGCCTCTGCTCGGGACGAAATGACGAAAGCACGAAATGCCGAGGGACAGGTGGCAACGGTACTTTTCGAATCCACGCACCAGCGCCCCCTGACGTCACGGGTTCTGGCATTTATCGCTCATTAAAAAAAAAAAGAAAAAGAATGCAGGAAAGGGAGCTACAAAAGTTTCGCAAGGAAACCAGAAACTCAACCAAGCACCTTCCTTGAACCAATTTTTTTTTCTCCGTGTACGAAAAGGGACCAGATACGCGTAGACCAGATACAAATCTATGACGTCAATGACGTCATCGGTACGGCGGTATACGCGCGCAATAGGCAGAAGGAAATTAAACTGTAACTTTTTATTTTCCCCAATATTAAGCAATCATTTCCCAACGGGGAAATGTCCACACTGCTTTTTTTGACCAATGCAATAAGCCAACATTAATTGCACAGAATAATCATGCCCAGACGAATGTGCATGGCGACTTCAGTAATTCTCCTAAGTATCAACAAAATACGCTTAATTACAGGCTCGCGCAGCGTTTCTCCTCAACGTAATATGTAATCTCGTACACATATACTTTGGATCAAGCCAGGCACAACGGTTACATTAGACATTGCTAAATTCTCAGAATTCTACATTGTTGGACGTTTCGAAGCGTTCCAGCCAACTTCCACATTACATCAACGAGTCACCCGTGTGAGACCTGGCGTTGCACCGCGCCCTGTGCGGTAATCAGTTATGGCCATGAAGAAACAGCAGAAGCATATTTCAAGCGCGAATATATTCAAACCTAATCTCACCTTCACGTGCGTTCTTTTTTCCTCATACGTTCTCCAAAAAGGACAATTGTTGATGTTAAACAAATTAAGAAAACTGGAAGGGAACGTCCATGACGTCAAGGCGGTTGCATTCCTTTACTTGTTTCATACTGTACGCAGTTGCAGAAAAAAGAAATTAGTATAAAAATAACGCGAAGGTGCGCGGCCGGGTCTGAAAAGAATCCGGCAGCAGCTGATCCGCATACGACCATTGTGTGCAAATTCGTAAACCAGCGCAGTATATATGGTTCCGCACGGGGGAAGAGAACCGAGGCTGTTGTCTCGGAAACCGCAATGCGTCGGCAACTACGCAGTATACAACAAGGCTGTTGCATTGGCGAAACATAGTCCCGAGTGGCCGGTCGCGAGAAAGCTCGGCAGTTTGTCACGGCGAGTGCTTCTACGGAAGCCACGCTGCGAACTATAAAGCAAGGTGGTATATACGTGACTGTATACGTGACTCACATTGTGCAGCTTGAAGTAGAGACCGCAGGCATTGCAGACGGGTTCGCCATTCTGATTGCGCCTCCAGAGGGTCGTCGTGGTCGTCTTGCAGTTGGCACAGCTTGTTCCGGCCCGTCTCGCCGCAGACTATACGGGGAAAAAAAAAAAAAGTGCGAACGACAAAGTCTGGTGTCAGCAGCAAGCTACGCCAAAAGCGCCCAACAAAGTTGAACGTGACGCTCAATAGACACTAAAGAACAAAACAATGAAATCGGTTTAAACTGTGAAAGGAGTTCGTAGCGTGCCCGTTCTATAGATGCACCCGCGCGTATAATAAAACACACACATTGTAATCAGACGCGTCTATAGGCTCATAATTGCGCGATATTCGTATATGCGATTAGCTGATAAATATATCAAAAGCGGCCTGCGCGCCGCGCCTGAGCAAGTGGGCGGGGCGTATTTTTTTCGGCAGGTGACGACCGAGCTCTCGATGATGGTCAAGACGACTTTAAAGCGCATTCTTGACGGGGAGCGCTGATGTTTCTCTGGCCTGACAGTAAGGCATACCCGCTAGACTGCGGCCACCACGGGGGCCCAAACCCACGACTTTCAGATTAAGTCTCTCGCGCTCTACCGACTCATAGATGAAACAAAATGAAGCGAAAAAAAAAATGTACAGAAGAATAGAAAAGAAACGAGGACTAGAGCAGCGTGTGGTCGCGCTGTGCGTTTACGCGCGCTCTGAAAGCTACCGTAGCTACGCTACACCCGATTATTTGCACGCCGTTATAGGCTACGTCGCGATCATGAGCAGAGAAGCATCGAAACCAATATGCGCGCACCGGACGCGCTCGCCGCGCCGTGACCAAACTTCTGGCGCATAGTTTAAAGCTTTATTACAAAGCTTTGCTTCAATCGCCGCCCACCGTTCACGCTGGCCTTCTCCACAGAGAGCACGCCGCCTGACGGCATAAAATTTGAATTTATCGGCGTTGCATATAACGAGCAAGAAAGAAAGAGGATTAATTATTAGCGCGATGTCAATGAACCCGCGAGACTCCTCTCTCAATGCTCGCCGCATGCAACGCTTTTAAAGACGGTATGAGCAGTAAACGCGGTGAGAGGTCGCATTAATTTGTATACGAAGTGCCGAGAACCGCGCCTGTTTGTATGGAGACGTCATGAAAACCACCGGCGGTACTCCGCCAGCACAAAGCCTGCGCAATACACTTGTCGTTTTTTTTTTTTTGTATTTGCATATATTACTTTGCGTTTGCGCATGCGTATTTGCGTTTGCGTATGTACACTTTCGTTTGCGAATACACGCTCGCGTTCGTGAGTTTCGCGAGAAGCTACCGGTGGCTCATTTGCCACATCGTGTTATATATACATCGCGGCTCGCATATAAAGAAACGAGCAGTGCCCGTGTATAGTATGTAGTATATAGCGCGTAGGGGGGAGAGGAGCAGCGGCGGCGGCCAGCTATTCCACCCCTGCCGAGAAGGCCGAGAGGGGCTGCTCCCGGAGTTAAACGATGGCACCAGCTGACCCCGGTGTCAGGTGCGCCGATTAATTACCCGGCCGAGCCGACAATTGGCACCCTCTCCCGGTGCAGCGCCTCGGCGCTGAGCGGACGGAACAACGCAGAGGAGACGCACCCGCTAACGCGCTCACACACACACACACACACACACACACACACACACACACACACACACACACACACACACACACACACACACACACACACACACACACACACACACACACACACACACACACACACACACACACACACACACACACACGCACACACACACCACGCACGCACGCACGCACGCACGCCCAGTCCCACGGCTGTCATGGCGCAGCAGCCTTCCTTCATTCTGTTCTCTTTCTTTTTCTCTAATACCGAAGGCGCGCACAACAGCACAGCACCTTCCTCGCCGTCCAGTTCTTCCTTCAAAAGACACGCCCCCCTCTTCGCGAGTTCGTCGGGAGGCGGCAGACGGCGCGCTCAGCGCGCGCACACGCACAAACACACGTGAGCGTAACGTTGCTGCGTCGTTGTTGAACGGGGATCTCGCGCCGGGGTCTATCGCCTATGGCGTGGTGCGTGTGTGTGTGTGTACGCCTCGATCGTCGTCGTCGTCGTATGCTCCCTCGTCGTGTATGTACATACATGAATAATACGCGGTGTCTGCGACGGCGCCCCGGAGGTGTTGGGGCGGCCGGGTTGGCCGGGTTGGCCGGGGCGACGCAAGCGAGAGGCCGTGAGAGACGCGGAGGCCGCCGCGCTCTCTTCTCTCGCCTCGGCTTTCTCGGCGGTGTGCATGTCAGCGGACTCATCTGCATAATGCGAGCGCGCGCGCGTTTGTATACCTCTCTGACCGTTCGTCCCGTTCGAAGAGGGTTTTTTTACAACCCCGTGGCCCACTCCCTCCCCCCTGCTGACTTCTCTGTGTCGGCTTCCTCACGTGTCGACGTCGTCCAGACGTGGTGTAACGCCTCTCGCGAGATGGCGCTGTGTGACTGCACCGAAGAACGGCGTTTTGACTGCGTACGGGGTCTTCTCGTATCTTACACGAAAGATCTTGCTTAGATAACGTTGCCGTTAGAGGTGCGCTATGGCCCGAGAAGCTTCGTGTTGTAGCACAATGGATGAGGAACGATTGTAATATTGTGTTCGCAATTGGTCTTGTCGTGTCACGGACCAGTGTGGGCGCCATTTGTGTGCTTGCACGTTGACGATGCGCATAGATGCGATATTTCGCTACACCTGTGGAATATCGTGGTCACTCTTGCAGATGGGCCAATATATGAAGTTGCAAGTTTGAAGCCGAGAGCGGTAATTTAGACGAAATAACGAAAACGTGAAAACCAATCAGTGATTCAGAACAGATTTGTCTACAACGGTAATTGTGGGATACCCTAAGTCTATGCTATTCATTGCTCTATATATGAGTTGCTTGGAAACCCTCGCGTTTCTCAGGAATTTCACAGAACTAACGTTTCTCAGTCGTTCCAATCCATGCATGCAACCTTTTGTCTTGCTTTTCCTAATCAACCATACAGGTGTTAAACGCTGAATGTACCGGCAGACATATTTTTTTTTGCCAGATAACTAAAGTAAGCTAATCGACACAATATAACCACATCGCCAAAGCGTTTCACCCAATGTCAACACTTAACCAAGAGACGATATGTCGCGGGCTACATGGAATACGTTAAGAAAAAGAAACTATAGGAGAGCATAAAACTTGATAAACTGAGAACATAACTTTTAACGTTGAAAAATAAGAACAAGATATCGTTTCTGCGCCGCCCCGGACAGCTAGCTACGAACGCTAGAGACAGGCGTAAGGTTATACACGAGAAGGGGAAGCCAGTTTAAAATCGGTGCGTGTTTGGCAACGCCTTCACCCGGCAGCGCCCCTGGGGTAATTAATGGTGTTTCAAGAGCAACGCTCGAGGCCAGCAGAAGGCTGGCGGTCAAAAAAAAAAAAGGAAAGAAGAATCTTGCTCTTCAGCTCCGCACATCGCTCCGGTGCATGACCTGAGCTTGTCTTTGCCACCTTAGAGGTGCTAACAAGTCTTGACTCAAGGTTTCACCGGCCAGGCTGTCTCTCTCTCTCTCGCCTTCGTGACTCCAGGAACAATAAATGGAGTCGCGCGTTCAGGGTCAAACGCGGGTCGGTAAAAGGTTCAGGTAATATACAAGCGATAACGCCGTTGTGAGAAAAAGAACAATCATGTGCGTTTGAGATTAAACGTCTCGGAGCGCGCGCGATGGCGCACATTACGCGTAATGTACCGTACTGTATAATTAAAGTATCTGGTGATGATGAAGAGACTGACCCTCGGAGCCTTCGTTGCGCATATATTGTTTTGTTGTGCCGAGTGTTTCTTTTCTTCTTTTTTTCCCCTCTTATTTCGCGCGAGGCCAGCAGGACGAGAGTGCGCTAACACAGGCGCGCACGATTTCGAGGGGATTCTTGCTTGACCATTGAAGAACGGTCAGCCTCTGGCCCACATGTTTACATCAGCGCTGGTGTGTCTCCCTTCTTGTCTTCTTGTCGTGTTTTTTTTTTTTTTTTTTTTTTGCGCTGTTTCCCTCTCGAACGGTCACATTTAAGAAATAATTAAAACGGTCCTTGAACGAAGTTGAAATTTTAAGAGACAGTAATATGCACAATTGTAATTAACACAGCTTAACCTAATTATTTATCCCTCAGTGTTCCCTTCAGTGTTCCTAGAACGCATCCTATCGGCGATGACTGTTTGAGGAACCCCGTTATTCGTGCAATGATTCCACGGTACAGCCATCTTGAGAACACACACACACGCCTCTGGCCCACATGTTTACACCTAGCAATTCGAGATCCGCCATCTTGGTGAGGCCAAATAAGGTGTTGTCGAGAACAAGAAGCAAGAAACCTTCCTCCGTGGTCGAGAAGCATGCTTGCGGGTTTCGCACATAGTGTTTTTAAATTTTTCTGGGGAGGGGAGGGGGGGATAGGAGGGGGGGGGACACTGTGTTGTGCATTACTCGATAAGCGAATATATCGTAATTCCACGGCGGCATATGTACTTCCCTGGTACTCCTTGCCAACGTGCTGGACAGTACGCGCGCACGTGTACAGCTGCTCGTGCGTCTGGCGATCGCCACCACGGAGCTCTTGGGCGGCTTGCACGAACATTAATAAAATAATAACGAAGAACGCGTTCTTAAATTCGTTATTATTCTCGTTATTAAATGTTTGTGCAAGGCGCCCATGGTTTTTTCCGGCCATCTCTATATAGACGCGGGCGCGTTTCGGCTTGAAAGGGTTGCGAAAGCACAACCGAACATGGCCGAGCCGGCTTGAGAACACACACATACACGCACCTGCGTGTTCCGTGATTTTGTTCCTGTTTCTTTTTCTTTTTTGTGTGTGTCCGTATTTTTCGGCATCTAAGCACCACCTCACCCTACATATAGCAAAGGTTGGTATATAGTGAAGGAGCTCATTGCGACTGGAGATTCAGGAGCTTCACTAGCGACTCGCAGACCGCAGCGCCGTATAGCGCTGTTATACGCGTGTGCGTGCACTATACGCTTTGACCTGCGGTGCGGCGCTCGCCCCGTGGTCGCTGCGCGGCGTGTCACGTAACGCAAGTGTGTACGGGTGTGCGCGCACGCGCGGAAAGAGCAAAAAAAGAGGTGGGCGTGCCCCAAGGCCCATCGCTCGCTTCTCCGGCAGCAGCGGCAGCGCCGGTCCGTTTGACCGAGCCCTCGGTTATCGATCTTGGCGCTTGCGCGCCGTCCTCCCATCGCGGTTGTGCCCGTGTATAATATACAGAGCATATACACACCGAGCTAGCGAAAGAAGCCGCCGCGGCAAACTTGCATCCTGTTGAGCACTGCCGCGGCTATGCATCCATCCAGCTGTGTGTGTAGATTATGTAGTATATATATACACACACAAGTCATACGGACCCGATGGTTCTTCGTATACCTCCTGGAAAGGAGCTCGCTTCATCACGAGAAGCTCTGGCAAGAGAAACTCGCCGTGCGCTGCTTGCGCGTAGGCACGTCGCTTTTTGAGGGATTTCCTAATTTATCCAACGTGTGAGAAGCGAGGCCTCTTTTTGCCGTGCCGCCCGCGCCGGTCTTGCATGCTGTACAGCTGGAACTCCTGCGTCAGAATCTGACAGCGTGCAGCAAGGGATGGCCTCGCTATGCGAACTCTGTGGCGGCCGCCGTAGCTGTAATATACCGGGTGTTTCGGCGAACGCTTTCAAACACTTTTATAAAGGTTGCCTGTGGCAGGTACGTATATAGCACTATTCGAGTTCATGAGCTGGTCTACTCGAAGAGGCGGACGTTATACTTGCACAAAAAACTGACATGCATAATCGACTGATTAACAAAAATTCATTAATTAAGTTTAACTAATTATATTATGGCCTATATTGCAATTTACAAATTGTAGCCGTGGGGTTCGCAAGGCGATGGATCCACTTGTAACGAAGTCCCAGGATGACACCAGTTTCGAGATAGGAATTCCCGAACTTTGCGGAGAAATACATTGGCGTTCCAGTTCATTTTGTACTTCGATGCATAAAACGACGTTCTGTTTAGAAACTAACTGGAACGCCAATGCATTTCTTCTCCAATGCAAATGTATAGCAGAGTCGAGTCGTAAGTGATGCGGCGCCGACATCGGGAAATAATAATAATAATGTAAGAGAGACGTGAAAGGAGCAGAATTACGACGGGAGCGCGTCATTGCGACGTTTCTTCCTGGTCTCGCACATCCTCGCACGCCACGTGCCCTGCAGTTTCTTCAACCCTGCCGGACGAAACGAGCAAGTTGGCCCGGCGTATACAAGGCAAGCACGTTCACAGACATCGCATTTCTTTCTCTCTCTCTTTCTTTCTTTCTTTTTTTTTCTTTCTTTCTTTCCTTTCATCTCAGCGTCGTCACGCTCGTAGGCGTGCCACGTACGAGCACGGTGCACGCCGCTGCAGCTTCTGAGTCACTCACGCTCCTGCCACCGACCGTCTTGCACGATTATTGATCGGCGCCCGCGTGGCCGATGATCGGCTTTCGAACTGCTCCACAACTGTCCATATACCGTACTTCAGCGCTCAACGAAACCCTGCAGTCGTTGCGACGACTGCGCGGACCCCTCCTCCTGCTGCTGCTATACTGCTGCTACTGCCGCCGCTCGGCCACTTGGCTGCCTTTTCTATTTTTTTCTCTCTCTCTCTCTCTCTGCATTTCTCTCCGTTCAAAGTGGCACCCGTCCGAAGAGCGGAGCACTACGTGTACGTTACTCCGCGTGCAAGGTATTTGTTGTCGGCGGCGGCCACCGGCAACCGTGCCATCACGAATCGGTCGTTTCGTCGGGCCGGTCGCGTGTTACCTCGGCACGCTGATCGAGTTATATTCGCCGCCGGTGATGGTTGGTCCCCCCCACCCCTCTCATACCCCCATGTGATCGTCGGGTGCCGCGTGGAATCGAGCATGGGAGAGACAGACCTCCTATCATATGGATTTCTCGTTTTCTCACCCGATCCCCGAGACAGGTGTTTTGATTTCACCGCTATTATAGCGCTGAATCCAGCGGCGACGACATCGAGTGATGGCGGGGAATACCAGTACGACCCCGGCCGAGTTGTGTGTGAGAAATTTATGAACTCGCGTCTGCAGGACGCATGTCACTGCTTCTTGTTTTCGTGAAACACGTGTTATAGGCAACGCATATACGTGTGAGAAGAAGCGTGACTCTTCGTGGCAACACTCGCAAAGAGTCGCTTTGTAGGATATCTGTTAGTCTTTTTGACGCCTTCTGTAGTCATTTTCGAGATGCAACAGATTGTTATGCCGGACATATTCGCAAGAGGGAGCGATGGGCCTGGTTAAATTGGGCAACATAATAAGCGACAACGAATCGGTTAAGAATTGTGATGTTTTCTGTGCCGAAATATGCGCAACGAACAAGACCTTATGACCCTCTTGTTTGTCCTGCGGCATAAGGCTTGATAAAGCATCTTACATGTACTTCGTATATCGGTATACCCAGTTGAACACATGTCTGTACACTAAACAAAGCTTGATTTTCGGCATTCTAGAGCTTTTTTTTGCTTGAAGTACCAACAAATAAGAGAAGGGGCACGTGAAAAAATGCCTTATCTTCATCATTCCAAATCATTTACCGCCGGTGTCTCTCTTCAAATGGCTTAACTATAAGGAACAAAGCAGCCGAAGTGAAGTCAGGTCTTTCACTAAAGAAGAAAAAGAGGAAGTGAGGAACACAAAAAGAAAACGAATTACCCTGTGATATCACTTACTTCCTTCCTCCGAGCAGACGATAATGTTTTCCGATGCAGACGAAAAGAAAACATACAGCGAGCGGAAAGGCACTGCTCGCAGCTTCACTATCGTTCCACCAATGAACGCAGTGCAGTGAGGAAACCGTCGTTTCCGACCGGATGACACTTTTTTCTCTCTCCTTCACTGAGCGTCGGCAGCTGCACACACATATATCCTGACGGTGGCTGACAATCGACTCGGACATCTGTAGCAAACTTCCCTCCGTGAAATTCATTTTGGTCTGTCGCTCTGCCCCAAAGTACGGGCTACTATGCAATACATTCGCGACACTATTCTGTAGCGCTGCATTTAGTACGCGAGATATTTGGAGACCACTACCCAACATGTATAGTACAAGTACACACATTCCTATGTGCAAACCAGTATATAGCAAGGCGCTCCCTTGCGGTGCTAGGGGCAACTAAACTCCCAACCAGACGATCCCCGTTCGTTTCTCCGTTCCCCCAACACCTCTTTCTTTCCTATTCGCTCCCGCGCAACTGCGGCGGTGCGGTTCCCGAAACCGGAAGTAGAAAGGAACTGGAGCGACTTCCGGTTTCGTTCTCGCTTCTTTCCTGACCGAGGGGGCACGCTGCCTGCACGCATCTGATATACGAACGCATGCAAGCCGGGAGAAAATCTTTTTGTGAGCTGCTCGCGCCTAGCGACACTAGCGCCACACAGGCGCGCCGGAAAACGCCACGGCCATCCCCCTGGTGGTCGCGGACCCAACTAGGAAGAAAGGATTTTTTGATCATTTCCGGAACTTCGCACCCGGCGTTCCAGCGGTGTTCAGCGCCCGAATCCGCAGTCCTAACGCGTTACTCTGCGCGGAATACGCGAACGCCAGGTATGCGCGCACTATTCAAAAGAAGGGAGGGCGTTATGCAAAGCGAGAGCGAGCGCGCAAATTGTCGCGCGCATGGCTTATACAGACACGAGCGTGCACCCCACTCGACCAGGAAATGAGCTCGGGTTCTCACTAGTTCTTTGTGTGGTCTCGCAAAGCGCGTACACAGATACGGCGCTCCCAACGGGAAGCACGCGGAGAGCAAGTATAGAGAAATTGAGTACAAACCGTAAAGCCTTATTGCCATGTGTTCCTCCGCTTGCCTGGTCATATAACTGTTGTATGAGTGCGCGTGTTTCACGTCTTGGCTGTCTCGGGACTAGCGTGTTTACATGTGGTTTCCGTTCGGGCAACTTTTCACCGTCACGGGTGTTCGTTCTCAACTTTTAGACGTCGCTTAGGGAGCGCACTGTTTGGAGGAGGGTCCTAGGCCGTCAGTGCCTTATCTATATATCCTTCGTGGCAGTGACAAATGAACCGCGCAGTGGTTGTTTTCTTGCGTATGTGCGTGAGGTCGCTCTTGCAGGCGACGCTTTCCCCTCCCGCCAGCTTCCCACAGGAAATAAGAGTTCTAGCGTCACACCGTATACATATTGCTCCGTTATCTTGGAAATGTCTAGGACTGAAGATTATACAGGGGTGCGCTTTCACAGGAAACTATATATATATAAGCGGGGGCAACGCGTGACGGGAAGCGCTACTGAGATCATTGTCTTGACAATCATGGCAATGCTTCTGGCAGTATGCTATGCTTCTGTTTACTTGCATGAGTTACTTAGCAAAGTAATGCATACATGCGACTTAATCGGCCTGGTTTTTCGACCGAAACCGGCGTATAACGGTGCTTATAACATACCATATGTTATACAACAAATATAGTGCCAGTCCTTTATGAAAAATAAGTCACCCATTCAGCCATTTTTGTCTACACGCATTAGAATAGAAAAAAAAATGCTTATTTGCGACGGCTAACCGTCTTCCGCAACTTAGTGAACGGCTGTATAGCTATACTATATGATAATCTTTTACTGTGTCGCCGAGGATGTCACCAACTGCGCTCTGTCGCACTTAACACGCGAGCATAGTGGTACATTCAAGGCAGAAATAAACAATCTTTCAACAGAAAGATGAGTTGTAGAAAACCTCCGACAAGTGCGATTCGGCCTGTTTTGTCTTTTGAAGGAGTTATCCCGATATTACGTGAGCACCTGCTTCCTTGGCCTCTCGAAGTCTTTAGCGCCATTTTCGAGTATCCTAGGCTTCGTCAAATCTCAAGAACATGTCAACAAACACGCCACCGCACTAGAACACGACACCGTACAATCAAAGTTAGAGTGAAAAAAAAAAGTGTTCGGTATTATAGTGTACAAAGGTGTACTCACGAGTCGTCGCTTGGGCTTGATGAGCGGCCTGTTCTGGCCGTTCATTTTGTGGTAGAGACCGCATGCGTTGCACAGGTAGTGCCCGGTGCCGTCTCGTCGCCACAGCGGCGTCGACGTCGCACCACAGTTCACGCACTCTCTGCCCTCTGAACCACGCACGGGCCACCATCACCAAACACCGACAACCACACCGACGGAGGGCAAGCAGCAACACCAGGCAGGAGGGAGCAGGCCACGAGACCGTGTTGCCGAAGAAACGCGCGCACGCGCAGGGACAAAGACAAGAAACGTTAGTGTCGAAACGGGAAAAGGTCACTGCAACACCTGGCGCCTCCTATACATGAAACTACATATTGTCACGCGGTAGTGACGGTCAAGAACACAGTAGCAAAACTGCGAATGGCGAAACTAACTGTGAACTAACTCTAATCGGTGCTGCATGGAAAACGGAACACTATTTGACATTCTGTTCACAGCATTTATGGTCGCGAAGTGAAGCAAGTATAGGCAATAATTTTACGAAAAATGAAGACAAAAGACTGAAACCTGCGAATGACTCCATAGTTTACAAAGCCGGAAAATAGCTAGTGCGACTGCTAAAAGAAATTGGGTGCCTCCGTTAAACACACACACACACACACACACACACACACACACACACACACACACACACACACACACACACACACACACACACACACACACACACACACACACACACACACACACACACACACACACACACACACACACACACACACACACACACACACACACACACACACACACACACACACACACACACACACACACACACGAACTCCTGTCTGCATCTGCAATACTCTCATTCTACACGCTTCCTTCGCACAGCCTCCCTAATTTTTGCTATATCGCGCGAGCGTCCATCACGCATCATTTTAGCGTCTTTAAGCGGCGATAATCAGCGAGACCGGCAGAAGTACTTTCAAGTGCACTAAGCACTCTCCTGTGCAAGAGTCATCTAATGCGGTGTTCCCTTCAGGACGACGTGCGACCATATTGTAGTGTTCTCGCACGATATAGCTAAAAATGCGGGAGGCTGTACGTATGCCATGTATCGTGCTGCTGTTTTAAGAGGCATTCTAGGCGTGCTCCTAACACACATACACTCTACTCTATACACATAACTCAGTATAACATAAAGCTGACACAATTCTGTACATATACCGGTACATATAAACAAAAAATCAACACGTCACTTCAAGAAATTTCACACAAGCACACAAAGATATGTGGATTCCGTATTCACAAAGCAGTTCTTACGCTGCAACGCTTCGCAATATCAGTTACCTGCAAATCATTATAGCGAAAATAATGAAAGCGAAGCTGACTGATCAATTCCGAAGGGAATATTATATGTGGCCAATAACTTTCATGCCAAAGTATTCTATATAATCGTGGGGAAAATACAGGTTATGATATGAGAATGTTAGAATCGAGACTTGCGAGATTTTGTGTTTCATTAATTATTTAGTAATTTATTTCTTTTTTGGTGAAAACTAATAGCTTTGTGAATTCGGCTCCTTAGATTGTTAGCAGTGGTTTCGTTAGCAGAAAAGGAAGAACGCAGACAACAGTTCAAAAAATGGTTATGAACGCCTTAAGTGCAGTGTGGCTTTTTTTTTTCTTTTTTGTCTTTAGAAAAGACCTTTCGTGCTGAGCGTGAGACCAAGGGCCGAAGCGGTTAGTGCTCGCCGTGAGAAAGGGAAGTGGTTAGAGAGAGAAAAGCTTGCCAGTGCGCCGAGAATATATAGGTTTGGAGTATAGAGAAAGAGTGAAGTTAAAGCAAACGTGTCGTGCCGTTTTTTTTTTTTTTTCACGCAGCGTGCTGAAGATGTGCGCTGTATATATATATATATATATATATATATATATATATATATATATATATATATATATATATATATACGCGCAGGCAGGGCTCATGCAGTGATGCATAATGTATGTGCAGTCGCCGCGGGACTACTTATCCTGAACGATAAAGACACACACATCGCGGCTAACAATTATTACAAACGCAGGCTGTAAGGAACAATCATCCGAGGGCTTCGGAAGGAAGACGCATTAAGCTTGCGGTTTCACTGCGACCGAAACCCGAAAACCGCCGCGCCATCTGCAGGAGAAACGAAGAGACGCTTAAACTCGTGGCCCGGTTAATTATGAGAGAGGCTGTGTAGTGCGCGTTAGGTGCACGAACCGTAGTCGGGTGGGCGGAGTTCTCGAAAAATCTCAACACGGCCGCTCGGTAAGAAGGTTGTGGCCGTATGTATATGCAGCAGACCGAGGTCACCAAGCCTGTACAGCGCCAAGGGTACAAGAACGCTGACATAAAGGAGCTCGAATTTGTGCAAATTTTATCTTATCTATTAGACATCTTGCGGTCTACTTACATTGCTCGTACAAATTTGTCCTTCTGACTATATCAATATACATATGCATACTGAAGACGAAGTTGATAACTACTTATACTGTTCTGTCTGCTGTGGACCATGCGCTTTCGATTGGGTTGCCCACGTAATACATAATGCGTAACACATAATACGTAATACGTCGCGAGATCAAATCCGGGGCCAAGGAGGCCTCATTTCGATGGGGGCGAATTGCGAAAACACCCGTGTGCTTAGATTTAGGTGCACGTTAAAGATCTCCAGGTGGTCCAAATTATTCCGGGGTCCCCCACTACAGCGTGCCTCATAATCAGATCGTGGTTATGGCACATGAAACCCTATAGTTGATTATTTTTTAATATATGCACGTTACAAGGCGTTCATACAGCTACACATACGTGTATAGCGCATATCACATGCAATCATGACGCGCGGCGCCACACAAGCGTATACGTATATTTTGCCAATTTTGCTGAGATCAATGTCTGTATAACTAAAATCAAAAGCAGCGCTACCTTTGCCCTTAAACGTTTAGGACGCGTGCCCTACAAAATATTTACGATAGCGCTACCACGCACAACCAATGCCTGCGGCGCGTCTAACAGGTTATATAGCCATCAGCCTGGGACAGCCACAAAACTAATTGCATACAATTAGCGCAATATAGATATAACCGTGCACGTTTAGGTTAATACCTAGCGTTTAAGTCAATACCCAGCGTTTAAGTCAATACTTCGCTGGTCCTCGCCGAAGTGGTCGCCGAAAGTAAACGCGAGCGCTAACATTGATAAACCACAAGACAGCACAATTAGATACACTATATAGGCTTCAGGGTTTTCGTGCACGCATGCAGCAAGATAAAATCAATATTTTGTTCGCATAAAAAATGTATTTGCGTTGCGCAGTCTGCCGGTGGACTCTTTCTATTCGTCCGTCTTGTATTCCGCAACCCGCCAAGGCGCGACCCGAAGTGATAAACCACCCGCGCGATCGACGCAAGCGCGCTATAGAAGCAGCCAGCAAGCCCCCTTCGGAAACTGGATTTGAGGAAACCCTCGCTGCCGCCGCCGGTCGTTCCAGAGTTTTATGCTTTCTTCATTGTGCTCGAGGCGGCGGCGTTTTGTCTCCGCCGCGAGTCGAGATATGGGGGACAAGCGGAGACAGAGAGAGGCCGCGAGCTGAGCAGGAAGGCGAACTGTCTTTTCTTTTCCGCGTCGTCCGTGCCGGCAGCACGTCGCCGTCGTCCTGCCACGAGGCAGGAAGGACCCCCTCCGCTATTTATTCCGCCCCTTTCCTCGCAATGTAGCTACCGCTCTCTCTCTCACTCACTGCCACAGCACCTTGCTGTATTGAGGGACTCGCATCGACAACGCATCTGTCACGTTTCCCGCAACGTGCTGTGTGGAAAACGCGCGGCTGCAGGTAGCCAGTCTACAAAGCTGCAGCGTATATGCACACGCGATGGCCCGCGTTTTGCAACGGAACAACATCCTATACCGGCAGATGAAGTTCGAGGAGCGTGCAGCCAATCGCGTAACATTTGCCTGCCCTCGGCCAGTATGGTGGAGGCGGTGTATACGTCTTGCCAATTTCGGGGCTTTTACGCATATATCCCGATGGAAAAGATGAACGCGCAACTTTCAGCAGTTTCTTTCGGCGATATTTGAACTCAGCGGGCGCAGATTACGCTGTCTTATAGGTTATCTCGTGGTTGTATTCTTCGTTTTATATGTGGTCCCATCGCCGGCTCTCGCGTACACGCGGGACAGCGAAAAGGCCGTTCACATGCCAGATTTAACATCCCGAATCTTTGCTTTGTCGCTCGATATTGTAGAAACGATACATCTTGTGCAGACAACACGTATACTTGCGAGGATGGTAATTCAGGTGATTAACTATTATGGCAAATTTGCTAATACGACGTCTCCCGTAAGGTACTAAAATATAGGTATTTTTCGTTGATATTTCTTTTTTCTTTTTTTTACCTCCAGACAGAACAACGGTTGGGAACTCCGCCACCGTGGGTATACATATATGTGCCCCAGGGTAACGTGAAACGATAAAATTGCCGCGCAGTTGAAACTGGCCAGCTGCGACATTCCTGGCAAAGTCCAAAAGCGTGCTTCATCAACGCAGGTGTTTATAGAAAGTACAGTTTTAATTATGTGGACACCGCAGTTTCCGATGCTTCTGACAGAAAGTACCAATGACGTGAGCATTTTTTACGATCGGATGAGCAGCCGAAATTGCGGCCACCTATGTAACAACGCACGATGTATCTGCGCAGGTCGTCGCGAACGAATGTGAGTTGCTCCGCCAGCTGAGCATGGAAGGAGCCGCGCTCGAACGAAGCGGAAGTCGCGCGTGAGACATGTGTCCGGCGTGTTACGCGTATACGGGACACTTTTGTCTCTGCAAGACAAAAGGCACCGCCCGACACGCGCCAGCTACGCGGCTCCTGTATAGCTGTTTGGCCGCAGCCACGTGACCAGCCGCTGGACAATGGCGCGGCGCGCGAATCACGTTCGTTTGTGTGAGTGTGCGTGAGTATGAAGGAAGGGAATCAGTTGGGACACTTGGGTCAGCCGATGCTTTGTTCCGAGAGCAGATGCTGTTTATAGAGACCCCTGGCGGGTCGACGCTGTTCGTACTTCCAAATGGGTTGGTTTTGGTAAGCTTTAGAAAGGCATCACTGGACAAGCGTATAAGACACTAGGCCACCAGGGCGTCGTGGACTCTCTGGGGGACTTTTGTGAGAACTTCGACCGAGAAATTTAACGAACACCTCATGATGATGATACAGGTTGGTGATGTGGCGTTTGTCGCCTAGACGTCTTCAGAAAATAGTATACTTTCACTGATAAGTGGCAAACGAAAGCCGTCCTCGCTTTTTGTCTTATCACAACGTCCGTACACATCGATAGATATAATATAAGTGCCTGTAGCGCGAGACACGCTGTACCGTGAGCCGTTGTTCCTACACAACTGTGTGTGTATTTTTTTTATTGCGATAAAGACTTGCCGTTAAGGCATAATTCTTGATATGTATGTGTATTATATGTGTGCTTTGGTTCAACTTCTCCTCACGACTGGTGGTGCGCGTGGCGGAGCCTGTCAGCAGGCGGGCTTTGTCAACTGCTTGTTCCTGTCCTACCGTTCACCATGACCACCGGAGTCTCTGGCGTCACACGGGCGGTGACTGTGACTGTGTGGCTACTGTCACAGTCTGTGGCTGCGACGGTGTGACTGTGACACGGACGGTGACTGAGACACGGGACAATGACTGAGACAGTGTAGGTTACGATGGACTGTACACCGGCAACAATTATACGACTGCCTGACTTTCCTTTAACAGTATATTCACAAGGTTCAAAAAGGCAAAGGTCAACTCATATATATAAAAAACTTGCCTCCGGCGCCCACTTCCGATTCGTGGTCGCATTATAATACAGGATCGCTTGTTTACGTTACGCAACAAAGCACGCGCAGATGCGCAGGCACGATACGGGGGGCTTTTTATTTGGCCTTATCGCGACTATCCCGAGCCATAAAGGTGAGGAATCGGCCCGGATCCCAAAGACAAAGTGGGCGCTAAACGAGCTGGGCTCCACCGTCGCATGTACACGAACGTGGGCGTTCGCTCGCCTGCTATATGCGGTCCCCTCCACCTGACCGCAACTGTCATCGTTTGCTGGCCCTAGTCCCCGGTATTCGGGCTCGCCTATTATATATAGCGTCCACGCCTGTATATACCCGAAATCGTCGGGCGAGGCAATCAAAAGGCCGTATATTTTCTCCGTAGAGACACAGAGGAGGAGGATAGTGGTTGTCTTTACGGTGGAAGCTCGCTATACGACGCGCAGGCTTTTTCGTTGGTATATACGCTCACGCCTCTGTCGTCTTTTTGAGGGGGACAGGTGAGGGGGCGACGTCGTCACACCGACGCTACGGCGACGTTGGTTCGTTCGTTCGTTCGTTCGTTGGTTGGTTGCGCAAGCTATTCGGAGGAAATGACGGTAAAGAAAACAGATAGAGAGAGACAGGGAAATGAAGAAACAAGAAAGGCAACGTGGTCGATTCGACGTTCGCCGTGAACGCATTTTCGCGCCGTGGCGCCCGAATGGGACCGAAGGAAATCACAAAAGCGCTGCGGGGACGTACGTCCGCATGCGGGAGTGGTGGACTACGACGAGGACCACGACGACGGCGACGTCGCGCGCCTTCTACCTGTCCCCACGTTTTATCGCCGGCCGTAAAAAGTGCGAGCAGCACGAGAAAAAGAAACAAAAACAAAAAAAAAGGGGAGGCCCACGTACGCGCATGGACAGACAGACAGCAGAAGACGACGTCGCCGCAGTATACTCGCAGCTTGCAAGCGCGGGGGCCAGGAGTCGAGGCAGCGCGCGCGGGGTCGTAAAAGGCTCCTTCCTCTCCCAGTCCTATGCACGCGCGGCGACACTCGGTCTGCCATGGTACGCCCCCCACCCCACACGTACGTACGCACGCGCACAAACACGGCTCACGCACACGTTCTGGGCGATCGACCCACAACTGCACCAGAACAACCACTGCCTGCCTCCCCATCAAGACCCCAGCGGTGTCGTGAAGGACTCCCCAGCGACCGCGCGGCCGCTGCAGGGTTTTGCGCGCACGGACGTAAACCCCCGGAGACACCCGAAAGCGTCCCAAATTGAGGTTCAACCGCGATCGCTTCGTCAGTTCCCCGTGAACAGCGTGCGCGCAATGCGCACCAATCCGGAGCCAGCGGCTATGGCTCTTCGTGGAAGGGACGCACTGAGTGTGTGTCCTGCGGCGAGAGCATAGGACGCATTGCGGTCTCCGCAACGGACGACCTCTCTCTGTCTGACTAGTACACGTCGCGAGGAATAATGAACGCGAAGAAGCAAAATAAGAGACGCCCCGAGAGAGAGAGAGAGAGAGAGAGGTTTTTACGACGCCCTTCTTCCTCCCCGCAAGCCACTCAACGGGGGAATTTACAGCGGCGAATCTACATTTGGGGCATGTCTCTCAAACAACGCCGGCTGCGCGTATAGTATTGTGTTCGTGTGTCTGTGTCGCTCTCTCGCCGGCTGTTGTCGTGCGTGGCGCGCGCGAGTCATGCTTGGCGTCCTTTCGAGGACACTACAACGTCAGAGCTGTAAGGTCCTCGGCTGGAAAGGGAGTTCGCGGTGTTTTTGGTATTCGTAGGGGACGCGTGTGTACTTAATATGAACACAGTTGCGTCGACGATGACGTAACGTATGTCCCTATAGCTGTTGAGCAAGCCTGTAGGCGAATAGACAAAATTTGCTCGTCAAAGTCGCTCCCTCAAGTACTTGGATTGTGCATGTATGTCGGAAAAGTTATAATCCTATACGAGAAGTTATGGCTACTCTCCTAAGCCTGCAAGGTTTACGAAAAAGGAGAAAATTGCGTAGTGTCCATGCATATGCGTGCACTTGACGACAAGCTGCATGCTCGAAAGACCACCTTTTTTACAAGGTCTAGTGACTGCCCATAGACTACTTCCACAACGGCTTTGTCTTATCGTCGATTTATCGTGTAGCTATGTAAAAGTCTATGATTTGTGTATAGACAAAAACCGATAAGAAGTGCGTCTAACTCGGTACGGAACTTGCGATGCATAGAAATCTGAACAAGTCGTGCATTCAACGCGAATAGTCAGGCAACAATTACACAAGACTTCCGTGGACACACTGTAGGGCCCTCAGAAGGTAGGTGGGGGGGGGGGGGGGGGGGGGCGTGAGGACAGAACTGTAGACGCTTTGTGTACTGTCGAAATACTTTTTTTGATAAGGGACTGCTGCACCATGAGTGTTTCACGGTATAATACTTTCTCTTCACGGAACTATAAGTGAGACAGCCTAAGCTAAGCCAATGTGACGCGCGCGAAGTCCTCTTCCGTCGGTCCGGAGGATGCTTTCCGAAGGAGCGCCCAGGATTCTTTTTTTTTTTTTCTCCAAGAATAGAGCTGTCGGCTACCTGCGCGGCAGAAGCAACGCGAGAAGCAATGTGATAAAAAGAAAAGAAGAATAAAAAGAAAGAAAGAAATAGAGGGCCACGGGGTAGCGGGAAAAAAAAAAAAAAAAAAGCCGCACATCTCCAACTCCGCGAGACGCACCGACTCGCCGCAACGGGCCGGCGACGCGCTCGTGCAGTGTACTCTGTCTCGAAAGGACGGACCGGCCGGTTAATTGGCGACCGGCCGAGCGTTGCGCCGGGGTTGACCGGCTTCGCCGTTCCTTCGAAGTGCGGCCGAAGGGCCAGGAAGGGAGCAGAGAAGAAGTGAGAGGGGGGAGTAAAGAAAGAAAACATTTTGTTGTTCCGGGACAAAGCCGATAAACGAGGGGCTCCGATGGCGCGGAACGAAAGGCGGCCGGGCCGCCCGTTGCCCTCCTCATGCACGTCTTCTTTACGCGGCAACGACGACGGTGACTATACGGTGGCGACGCTGCGTGTATACGGCCTTCGGTAAACGAACGCCACATCGTCGGAAGAGGCACGTTGTGGCACACTTCGAAGCGGACTGGAGGCGGCTTTGGATTGCATAACCGTCGACGGAAATATCGGATACACTCTTCCCGGACAACGTCGGATTAGACGCCATACTGTCGACATTTTGTCAGCTCCGATTGGCTCCCGGAGCCGCTACGCCATCTCTCTGATTGGCTCAAAACACAAACGTGGCGGAATCGGCCAATGCGGCGAAGTTTTGACACGTTTCGACAATAGCACCTGCAGACTGGAGTAGCAGTGCTGTCGACGAAAGCCCTTCACGCTGAACTCAACTATAGAACTGTCGTTTTGTGACAGAAGCCGGCAGCGGCACATACACGAACGTATATTCATTCTCTTTACTCTTTGACGGGAATCCTTAGGAAACAAAGTAACGTTCTTAACACCATTTGGTTGAAGAGGACGACACTAAATGTCAACGCCAGCGCTGCTGCGCACTGTCTACGACTATGGTGCACTGGTGCTCCGTATATGGAAGATATAATACACGCGCGGACAAGCTAAACCTCTCTATAGTATCAAGACACGAGTGAAGACATCTCGAAATCTATGCACTGTTATATAAAATATACTGCTTCGTTTCGCGATCTTCCCGTTCATTTCCGACGACCACATGTGCACGAGACGATTTCAGCTTTCTGCAGGTACTGTCCCCAACGTTACAAGCACCACTGCCTCTTCCGACTCCTCTCCTTGATCCCTACAATGGACCTTTTTGGCAGCCAGTCTGTCCACTAAATACATAATGTTCTTTAATAAAAATACTGCATTGTAAAAGGCTGGCTATTTTTTTTTCAGCTGGACGAGCTGATACGAATTCCCTACTACAGAAAGTGCAACAAACGGGAATTCAGTGCTAAGAACAGTGCGACAAATAGGACAAGAAGAAAGAAAGAGGGCAAACAAGCGCTACGGGATACGGTTCCCTCGCGCGCGTCGACAAACGCGATTCCCCCACTGTTGTAGCCAAAGTCCACAACTACATTCCCGTTATCGCGAACGTAGTCAATCCATTGTCCCGATGTCCCCGGTCTCCCTTCATATAACGGGACCGTCGCACGCCTGCTTAGCACACACCCTGACGGCTACTTCAACGAGAGCGAAGCCCCTGCAGTCAAGAGTTTGCCTTTGTAGTTTCTCGTTTCGTTTATTTTCCGGCCGCCGTCTCGGCAATTTTCTCCGGTGCTCGGTGAACATGGCACCGTCGCGTCGGTCACACGCTGGGATGGCTTCGCGCGACGGGAGGCTTTCTTGCCCTCCCGGGGGAGCAACCGACCCTGCCCACGACGCCCACGGTACAGTACTGCCCGCACGGGGCGCAGACTCCGGAACGCCGCCGTGGAATGCGAGGATCGCGAGCAGGCGGACTGACGGGCTGGGCGCGTGCGCGCGTTGCCTCCCCGACCGCATGCATCGCGTAGACGACGTCGGAATGCGGAGCGCCCTTCTCCTCACCAATGCCGGGGGGTTGTTTCCGTGCAGTGCACCGGTGCACCACCGGGACCTCCTGTGGACATCCCTAACGACAAGTCGGCGCCTTGTGGTAACCGCGCGCGCGCGGTTACCTCGGATAAGGAACCGCGTGGATGCCGCCGGGAAGGCTATAGTCACTGAGCAACGCACGGCGACGTTCAAGTGAAGTCTGATCTTGAACACTGCTTACGAAGACATTCGTTTTGGGTGTATGACTGGGTCATATCTATTTAGGTCATGTGAAGGTGTGAAGGGGTACATCGCGGTGGAACTGCAGCAGCGCAGTCATTTTTTACTCGGGGCTGGCGAGTCTGATTTCTTTTTTTCGAGGGTAATTTATCTCCGTGCATATAATCTAAATGTCGCACCAGTCAAATCCATTTTTACATGGTGCGGATCGCGCATTTGGATTCACCATCATCTTCGTAATCATCATCATCCTACTCAGGTCTACTGCAGGCGGGAAGAGAGAGAGAAGGGAGGAAGGAGAGGCAGGAAAATTAATCAGACTTCGTCCAGTTTGCTACCTTACACGTGGGGAAGGGGATGGGGGAGTGAAAGAAAGAGAGAGAGAAGACACGAGTCTTGATCGCACTTTCACATGAACTAAGCTAGGTGCAGGGGGGAAGCCTCTCCCGTGTTCTGTTACCTGTGGCAGGTAACACAACATGGCAGAACCTCTATACCTACCCTCGAGAAAAAAAGAATGTCCCGGTTGTCAGTCAAAGCCCCATATGCACCCACCACCACCATCATACCTACAAATAGTCTATAGACACTCCATTGCCTCGATTGCCTTCTATACGAGCTCGTCGCCGCAGCCTATAGACTCACGTTACGGCCAGAATTTCTACACTTTTCCCTTAGGCAGAAGGTAGCCCCGGCTGGTGAGTATGGGCGCAAAGGAGGACCCACCACCGTCATGTCTACAACGAGTCTATAATAGACCCTCTACTGCCTCGATTCACTTCTATAAGGGATAGTCACCGCAGCCTATGGGCTCACGTTACGGACGGGGAGAAGGGAGCCCCGGCTGGCGAGTGAGTCTGGGCGCATATAGGCGCACCACCGGTGCGTCACATATGCACGCGCAAAGCGCAGCCAAGGGCCAGTGGTGGCGGCGGCGGCGGCAAACTGGTTTCTCCCTTGCCAAAAGCAAGCGGCCGCGAGAGACGAACAAAGCAGAATTCCTGGCTCGGCCCGTTGTCCGACGACACTATTAATCTCTCGCCAGCGCGCGCGCGTGTGTGTGTGTGCGCGCACACCGGTGAGCACAGAGGCAGCACGCGGCCAGCCAGCTCAGCACCAATGGAACGCCTCACCCTCTATCTCTCTCTCTCTCCTTCGGTTGCTTGCTTGCATGCTTGCCGCTCTTGCGAGATGCGGAGCGAAGAGGCTTCTTTCGCACGCAGGAGCATTCGCCCTTTCCTGGCTGCCTTGCGGCGTGCCCCCGAGAGTCGTCTTCTCCTTTCGATGGTGGAGGAGTCGTCGGGACGGCTTGCGGGCGGCAGACATATCCGATATCCTCCCGTGTGCCAAATGGGATGAAGATGGAAGAAGTCGCCGAGGAGAGGAAGGAGTCCTCTCAGAGCCAGGGAGATCGCTGACCGCCGCTCGCTTTTCGTTGCGAGCCTCAGCCATGTGAAGAAGGTTCCAGCGAAGAAACCTGTCCTCTTCTCTCCTGCCCGGGAACGCGCTCGCCGCACGTGCGCGATGCAGCGTCGAGATATGCCAAGAGCAAACGCTAAATTAGTTAAAAACTGCTATAAAGTATTGTTTCAAAGCTCTCTACGCTTGACGTTAGTTTGGCGGAGAAGTGTTGGTTATATACTAGTCGGTGGACAACTAAACAAAAACTATAGCTTTTCTTCCTTTCTTTTTTCTTCTTTTTTCGCGCCCAAGTTTTAGCACCTATTACGTGAAGATGCAGTATAGCATTCCGTAATGTTTTTCTTTTCTTGGTTTTGGGGCCATTTTGGTGCAGGCAAAGTTTTCAAAACTGGCCAGATTCACTATATGGCTGCTTTAGAATACAGTGCAGGGCATTCCTGGCCGATAAGCAGTTTTACTCTATAACCGGGCAGACGCTGTCAAAATTCATGACGGCATGGTGTATCTGACATCATCGTGTATCACGGGAACTGCAGAGAACCGAGCGAGAACCGAGTTCAAAGCCCATGGTTCGGTATCCTCGCGACGAGATTCCGTTAAGATATCTTCTCGGTCCATCTCAGTCTATAGCATTTCGGTGAATTAATGATGTGCTTCCTTCCAAGATAACGACAGAGTGGTAGAAAAGCCCGAAATTTAGCACGAAGCAACAGCAAAACGTTATAGATTTGCTGACGCAATCTGCCCCACTTGCTATGGAGTGGCTTTATAGTAGAGCTATGCTAACGCGACTTCGCATTTCGTTTCAAGACGAGTTGAGAATTCAATACATCCTTGTGCGTAACCGACTGAGGAATGAGTGAACATCATTTCCGTTTAGGGACAACTTATAACTGCTAGTTTGAAGCAAGCGCAATTAGTCGCGCCCCGCGGTTCCGAGCGGTTAGTCGCGCAGAATCGAACGCATGCTTAGCTAAGCTCCTCGACTTAGCGCGTAGTCAGATCCCTTCGTAGGAGCGAAACTGTGTCTAGTTACAAGAGGCGAAGAAAAGAAGACAGAAAGAAAGAGCAAACAAATATGCGACAAGGATACAGCGGGAGCGACGAAGGAGGCATTAACGATTGGGCAATTATCTGACCAGTTCACACAGCTATCCATCCGAATGTAACCTAGTTCTGGACGCGCGCCAAGGCGAGGCAGTCAACATTCGCGAGGTCGAAGCCGCGCCCTGTCCTTTGGGACGACATCGAGGTCGCCAGGCAGTGCATGGTGGGGGAGCTTGGCCGGGGGCTATATCGTCGTCGTCTCAAGTCATCACCAGCTATGGAAACAGCTGCTTCGAAATTGAGTCATTTTTTTTCTGACGATGTGGCGGTTAAGTAATCCCAAAATAATCCTGCCTTCAAAGCGTCTGTTCTCGTTAAAATAACTTCGCCGGAGGCTTTTCACTTTCTTGCTTCGATATATCCTTTGATCGAGTGCAAATGAACGTGTTGGAGCCGAAGGAATTACGTTAAATTTTATGGAATGTTTGCTTTCCACAAACGCGTGAGCCAAATTGTCGCTTTGTGCTTGAGCAACTCGCGACAACCATGAGAGTTTCTAGAAGGCGAAACTTTCTATTTAGCTCCGTGTTGCCTTCTTACTCAGTGTCTGGCCGTGCCTTTCGGTCTTGGCTGAATTGAGAGTCGTACACAGCCAACGTCGATCCACACCTGCCCGCAGCGGATTTCGTCCTCCATCTTTTCCCATAAATAATGCTTGATCGACAGAAATGTCGAATTAGAATGTTTAGTGCTTCTACTTCATTATCATCATCTCCTTCTTTTTCTTCTTCTTCTTATTATTTACAGACACTGATATCCACTTTCTTGTATGCTCGAGTACGTTATGCAACTTGTTCTTTTCCTGTACAGCTTGCTGCAATCCAAGAGGCCCGACAGGTCCAGTCAGGCCTGTTTTCTCTCTACATGTCTATCAGGCCACTGTTGGAAATGCATTAGCAACATATCAAACAAGGAATGTCACAAAGCCAACGGTTCAAGGGGACTTGTCACCGTCAAAACAACAACTGCAAAAAAAATGAAATAAATAAATAAAAAAAAGAAGAAGCCGCTTTCTTTTGTAGTTTTAGTTGCTCTGCTGACGAATGCAGGCTATAGCGAAATTCTTTGTTTGACCACTGTCTATCACTTAAAACCTCCATCTTCTTCTGACGTAACGTCTCGTTTCGATGGAAATGTAGAATCCGAACTAAACGAACGAGGATACGTTTCCAGCAGCCGACTCGTTTCCATATCGACGTAGTTCGCGCACGTCGATCTGAGTAATCCCGCGGTTTCGCCCAACTGCGTCGAACGAAGCCGCGCAAGTGATATACCGCGCGCACGCCTCCCCGTGGCTCGGCTCGGATCGAGGGGGCGACGGCTCGAGGTGCCAACGCTGCTGCCGGACGTCGGAACGTTCTTCAACCGGATCTCCTTCCTCAGCGCGCGCGTCCCCACCATCGACGCGCCACCAGCTCCACGCAAAGGCACGCCAGTTTTCTCGCCTGATGCTGCGTATATAGAAGCGCGTCCTGCAACACACACACAGGCGCACGAGAGCTGCTGCGTATACGAATATACGAGCTCTGCAAACGTGCCCGGGTGTTCGGTCCGACGGGAGCGAGAGAAAGGGGGGGGGGGGGGGAGGCATCACGATCCAACTCGAGAGAGAGAGAGACCGCGCAAGCATCGAGCTGCAACATGCGCCGCCGCCGCTTACTACGGCTCCCGGCCCGGTCTGGCCAGGCCGGGCCAGCCGAACGAACGGGGGGTGTTTCGCCGCAGCAACGCTGCAAATGAGCCTTTTCGCTCCTCGTACGCGCGGCACGAACGACGTCGGGCAAAAACGAGCTGCCCCCTCCCCCCATCCCGCAACCTCTTTCCTATCGAGCAAGCAGTTACGCGTGCATGACTCTTCAACCTCCCCCCCCCCCCCCCCCCACGCCGCCGCCACATCTTCTCTCCCGCCGTATAGGCGAACTGTTGTTGCGGCAACCTGCAATTACGAGGTCAGGCCAAAGCCAGGGTCGCCCTGGGTCCATCATCGCCTCTGGTTTGTGCCCTCCCCCGTCTCTTCCAAAACCACGCCGTGAGAGTCAATTCCTCCCCCCCCCTCCCCCCCTTAAAACCAATCCGCCTTCCCTCCTTCTCTGTACGTATGAACTAAGAAAGGGAGAAGGGGTGGCGAGGGGGGGGGGGATGATCAGTGTTCACCGCGCGAGAAACGCGTGAGCCTCATTGCTTTCTTTATTGTAACTGCCGATGCTTTCGTAGCCCCCCCCCCTCCCCCCTTTCTCCCTATCTGCAGCGACGGCTGCGACGTCGGTGTGTGTGTGCGTGTGCCTGTTGGGCGCAGCACTCATGTTGAGATCGCGCGCGCGCGCCGTGCGGTCGTAACGCTTAACAACCCCCTCCCCCCATGTAAGAAATGTAGGAGGGGGAAGGAAAGGTAGGGGGGGGGGGGTATGGTTTGCCCTCGCGTCATGATCGAGGCATAACGCGAAGATGAGCGCTCTCCCGTTGTGTGCTTTGCGCGCCCCGTGTTTTGGAGAAATTGTTCGGGCTCGTTACGTAAGAGTGCGGAGCAAACGAGGAGTGTGTATGTATATACACCGCGGCCTGATGATTGCTCCTCGGGAATCTCTGTCCGTGTTTGCAAAAGTTATTGCCCCTCCACTTGCCCGGTTGCAAGCGTTGTTTCGCTTCGGAATGGTGCGGAACTTTCAGAATTATTGTTACGGTATAGGACTGGTAACTTGCGCTAGGAAGGCAATGTGCTTGCGGGAGTGCATCAGGGAAAGCAAGGCTTCTAGAAGCGTTTCTAGAAGGCTTCTAGAAGTTTACGTTTCACAGCAAACCGCCTCTTCTTTTCACGTTCATGTTTCACTCGGACGCAAGAAGCGGGCTCTTTCGCAAACGTCAATGATCAATCCGCAACCGTCACTCAAGGCAAGGTCAAGAACACAAATGACAAAAGCTCTGCGACCAATGGAGAAGATTGACAAAGCGTTTGGTTCGCAATATATTTGGCGCTGTCCTTTTTTTTTTTTCGTGTTCGCAATGTTTGGAATTCCAAACACGTGCTTCGTGGCAGTCATGTTCCAGTCGTCGCTTTAAGTCGTGCTGCTGATTTAGTCGAATCTAACCAACCTGCCATATCTGCCATCCTAGTGTGTCAGTACCCGTTCTCGAAGCAGTGTTCGCGCAGGAGCTGCATATAATGAATCCGGGCTAAGACCTCACCACGGTCTCTCCATAGAGAACATGCTTCGCGGATATGACAGACGCTACAAGAATGGGAAGCTGCACAGTTATCCCTCAAGGTGTAAGTAACCGCCGGGCCAGACTCGGAGCAGAAACCATTGCCTGTATGCATCCTCCAGGAAGAAGCGGATGCAGTAACGCCGCTCTTTGACGGAGCAGCACCAGCAGCAGCAGCAGCAGGAACAACAAGCGAATGGGCAAAGCGGAGGAAATGGACCGCTGGGTGCCGCGCGGCAGCGCCGACGCCTCTCTCGGATCCATCACGAGCACCACCTCGTCCCCTCGTCGGCTGAATGGCGGCGCCCGGAATAAGGAAAAAAAAAAAAAAAAAACGCACTACCGACGACGTACGCGCGGCTACAAAGAGTGGCCGCCCGTGTTGGAATATAACGCCGCAAAAAGGTCATTGAGAAAAAAAAAAATAAAGCAAGCGGCGTCAGAGACAGGAGGGCCACCCAATCACGAAACGACCGAAACTTGCCAGGTCCCTCGCGCCGTCGTGAACGGACCATCTCGACCGAACGAGAGCGAGAAAAGAGAGAGAGAGCTGCAGGAGGCGTGGGTGAAGCGGTGGGGGCTTCTCGTATATACGTACAAACGTGCGGCGCAGACGCGGTTATATAGGAAAGAGATAGTATCGCGAGATCGCATGTTAGCAGCGGCCACTGTAGAAAAATGTGTGTGTGCGCGCGCGCGCTCGCGCCCTGAATGAGCCGGGAGAGAAAATGCGCCATTCACACATGCACAGTCGCGGCGCGGATATATAGAGTGCAGTGGCCTCTGTACAAAGGCGCGCATGACTACGCCCCCGTAAAGGAGACCCGAGTGAACTGAACTGAACGGCCGTGGTAGCAGCTAGCTCTCCTGCTAAATGGCGACGACGTCCCTGATGCTTCGCCGTTGCACCGCGAACGGAAGTTCATGAGCGCTCTCGTGAGCGCTGCAGAAGCAGCAGGACAAATTTTTGCGAGGCTGCGTCTGGATATAGCCACCAGTTTAACAGTGTGGCTCCTACAAACGCAGCCTTCACGGTGTTCCGAGTAGCAGGTCTACGAGAGAGCCGAGAGCGAAATTTTAGATGTTGAGCTTTTTTTGATATCGTAGAGGTTTGCATACTGCGTAAGTTGAATTCGCTGCGGGTGTATACGAAGCGATAATAACGGTGTGGTGGCAGGTGCCATTAACGTCACTAAAGAACATGCTCACGCTGAAGCTATAGCGAACGCATCGGGGGCGAAGAACGTGTGAACTGACTGGGTTTCAATGCAAGAGCCAGGAAGGGAGATGAAAGAGGAAGCGAGAGGAAGCCACTCATCGAGTCTGCCACTCATCATGGCCAAAGGGAAGCAGATGGAGAGAAAGGGCATGATAAAGATGGCAATGGACTCGATGAAGGTTATGATGAACGTTATGGTGAACGGTCATGTTCTCCTTGCGTAATGTCCGCTCTTGTACACGAAACAAGCAATTTCAACATGAGCGCTTTCATGGGCGCTGGAAGCAGCAGTAGAATTTTTGCGAGGATGCGTCTGGATATAGCCCATAGAATGAGGAACCGAAGGTAAATTTCGTTCTCAATTCAAAGCTCAGACGTTGCGTACTTCTGCATACACTTTCAAACATTATTTTTTCTTTACAAAACCAAATACGACAGGCTATGGCATGATCCGAAGAGTGGTTCTGGTTTCACAGCGCGCCATCCGTAGTTTAGTCGAAGCCAAGCTGTTTCGAACCACCGCGGCAGTTCCGATTTCGAACGCGGCTGGTCGCCAAGTCCGGTGGGGGAACTAGCGGGTAACTCGCGAACGCTACTTTTATCAAGGCGGCAATGCCTTCTCGGCCCTTGGTCCATCGTCTCGCCTTGCAAATCACGGGTTTTAACACATAAGCTGGACCACACACAGAAATGTTTTTATCTACACGTCGGGGCGCGGCGCGTCGCCGCTCACCTCCGAACGCCGAGATGTCAGACCGCGGTCCCGCTGCGAGCGCCTGGCTGCCGTTCCAGAAGTACGGCGCCGTGGATTGGTCGAGGGAAGCGAAGGGCAGCGACAGTTCTCGGCGAGAACTTGCGCCGCTGCCCGAGCTGCTCCCGCTACCGCCTCCGCTGGCGCCTGCGAAAGCCACCGCGGATCCTGGTAACAACGGCCGCGTCGATCGCCGACAACATCTGCACACCTCTTCCGCGGAGGGTGCCCATCACACCAAGACAACGACGGACAGTGAATAGGGGAGGGACACAACGTCAGAACACCACGCTGCCGGTTCCGGGTCAGAATAAGACGGGGCTGGGGAGGCATATTGCCAGGCCTTCGCAAGTCTGTTTGGCTGGCCTAACTCCCTCGCTTACTGCAGTCTTATATAACGTATGTGGCTCTTTTGTCAGGAATGTTGGCGATGAGTATGGACAGGCGCCCACCAATGCGATGCAAGAGCGCGATGGCGCACTCAGAATTCCGTTTCGGTAGAGCACCCGATAGGGACACATGCGCGGATGTCCTGGATGCTTTTTTGGGGGGCACGCGAAATGAATGTGAGCAATTCCCTAAACCTCCGAACGGGAACTGACTCCCGACACTCCTAACCTGCCCTCTGCTGTTACGAGACAGGACAAGCGTGGTAAGCGCGCTTGTCCAGAGCTAAAGAAAGTTGAGAATTCTAATACAACTGTGTGACTGAGTAAGCTTTGCTACGGGGCTGTGCTATAGTTTGCTCGCCATTCCAGCCCTGCCTCAATCTGACCAGAAGCCGAGCGAGAGGAGTTGGGGTGGTAGTATGGGGAAGAAAACCGGGAACCCCTGCCCGTTGGCGGCGCCAGCGTCGCAGTCACGGGGTTTGCCGGCGGCGTCGGCAGGGTGCGTTAGTGGCGGCAGCAGCAGAAGTGGCTTGTTAGTAGTAGTGGAAGACGGGCGGTAGTAGCGTGAGGTGGTGGCAAGAGTGCGGTGCGTGCATCATCATTCCTCGCTGGGTGTGCCGCCGCGTGTGCGGGGGCCGGAGTTCACCTTACCGGCGCTGGAGCGTCCCTTGGTTCGCGGCTTGCCGGCCTGGCCGTAGCCGTTGGGTCCCTGGAGCGCGTTGGACGACGAGGACGAGTGCTGCTTGGCCGCAGCCGCGCTAGCCGCGGCTAGCTGCAGGGGTGCGGCGTGGAAGCCGTGGTAACCGGCCAGCTCGGACGGCGGCGCGCCCGGATGGGGTACGTAGGGGTGGGGGTAAGGGGGCGAGGAGGCGGAGAACGGTCCGCTACCTTCGCGCTTGCCCGCTCCGCCGCAGGAGGACGTGGCCGCCAGGGACGTGAGCATGCCGGGCTTGTGGTCCTCGCCGCAGCCGGCGGCTGTGGCGTAGCCGGGGGCCTCGGCCGCGGCCGGGTCCGGCGTGGCGTCCTTGGGAGGCGTGGGCGGGAAGCTGAACAGGTGCGGACTAGAGTGCGAGGGCGCCGTAGGCGGACTGGGCTGCGGCTTGGCCGGCGGGAACGGCGAGCACCAGGCGGCCGCCCCGTGGTGAGGAACCATGGCCGCGGCGGCGGCGGCCTTGGCGGAGTCCGAGATCCACGGGTGCAGCGGGCTGTGGAAAGTGCGGCCGGCACACCTGGCTGCTCGGTACGCGAGCTGAGAGGGAGAGAAGAAAAAAAGAAGCGAGAAGGTTGAACCCATGAGCGTTTTTGTGCGCGGCGTCGGCATCAGTGTATCTTCTCAGTGTTCAAATAAAGTTAGAAGTTCATGTGAAATTCAAAGGCCGTCTGAGTGTACAAGAAGTACAGGACGCAGCAATTATGCACCAACATATACATGTTCAGCGCTCTTCTTTCGCGTCTCCTGGCCACAACAACAACAACAACAAAAATCAGAAACAGTAGAGAAACCATGGTCTAGATACGTTAAGCAAAGCTGTCTCGGCAAGTCGCACTCTTGAACAACATATACTTATAGCATCAATCCCTAAATCAAGTGCGCGTTTCCTATACGAGTTATTACTTATCGCGCCATCGTCAATGTCTTTGTTTTGTTCGCACGTCGACACACGTGTACGTTCACCGACCGTTACGCTTACAAGCGCAGCAAATCCACGTTTAGCAACTTCTCGGTGAATATACATAGTTACACGGCGGTAGCTTGTTCGCCATATCGTTTGCACAAGGGCAGGTCAACAGCTGGGAAAGCGTATTCAATTTCGTCGGGAGCGAGCGCGCCGACTGCTATTACCATCGACAATCAGCCGATCCATCACTGTTAGGGCAACTCGGCCGTGCGCCAGATTGGCTTCCTCAATGCCACCATGGCGGTCGCATGGGAATACGCCGGCGCAACCGGTGTTTCCTCGGCTCTCGCCTTTCAGGGCGATAAAAAAAAAATGTGCTGACAAGCTGGTTACGGAAACAAGAAGCTGCTAGAATTTACGAACTGCTGCACACGATTCAATTCCCATGTATGGCTACTTTGCACTAGCTGTTTCAACTGTCGTGTAGACTACTTTTCGTATACACTTGAATTAACGGTGCCACAATATATAACTAGGGTGAGGGAAATGTCAGCCCGTTGCGAAGTTTGGACAAGTGACCATGTCGTCACCCTCACGAAGAGAAGTCATTGGCCTGTTTTAACAACGTTGACAGGACCCTGCCACGCGCTTCACTCAAGTCTGTGGAAGGTCCCAGATATAGGGGCAACATAGTCTGCTAATAGGCAATGCTGTTGATTCACTGCTTGAATCAAAGTAAGTGCTTTTTTACATATCGGAACGTCTGCAACGGCCTAGGGTCTACCCCTGTCTTGTTCACTTTAGTTGTGTTATAGGTTGCACATTTGTTCATTAGTTTGCTTAGCATATTGAGGCGCGCAGTACAAATATATACAAGTCTCATGGGGAGGATCCAAATGCCGTAGGTGTCATGCAATGCAACCTTCAGCCTGTCGCACACGAGGCAGCCGCATCCTTCCTGCGCCACCAACGTTCGATCTTCGATTGCATTACTTATTAAGCCTTTCCGCTACCATCATCACCGCCATCATCACCGCCATCATCAGTGCTACATATATTCCCTGGCTTCCTGCTGCGTGTATAGTGCCTCCTAATGTGGTGTCGGATTAAATTGGCACGGGCTTGGTTCCTTCGCGATGCGCGCACGCACACCGAGGTTTTGCTTGCGATGGCGCGAGAACTTGAGGCCGAACCGATTGGAGGGAGGCCCGGAACTCACCGTCGAACCGCAACCAAGGCAGAAAAAGCGCAAGAAAGATTGAAAAGAGAGCGGCGTTTCTGCGCCAAGCCACGCGTGCACATATAAGCAGCGCAGAGAAGGCTGGCTCGCAGACACGCGCTGCCCGCCTGCTTTTACCATGGCGGGCACGTTTTCAGCGCCTAAAGCAGGCCCCAAGATTTACGGCAGCCAATTGGCCATTATTCGAGCAACGTATATATACGCCGAGGGGAGGGGAACTCGGAGGCCCGTGGCCAGAGTATATATATATAACAACGGGCTTTGGGAAAAGCCAGGAAATGATGAAGGAGGCGAGAGATGAAGAAAACGTAGAAGAAAACTGTTGCGGAGTTGGTTGGGGCGAGAGAAAAAGAGTGTGGTTAGATAAAGAACTGGGCAGGAAGACAACAGGTATAGGAGAGAACCTGGAGCTCTGGCGATAGCGCAGCACACCTTTTTTAGAGACAGAGCTTCGTCTCAGTTGTCAAGATCGCCGTCTGTCGCGGTGCCGTGGGAGCAACAACCCAACGGACGTTGCACGTTTGTGCTGCCTCGTTCTTTGTTTCTTTTGTTGTTATCTCCCGTCTTGATTTTCCGTATGTACAAAAACTGACGGACAGACATTAACGGACAGACATTCACCGGCGTGAATCGCTGCGTGTCTGACGACCCTCATGCATGTGTCTCCGGTGGGCCATGGTGACAGAGAGCATATGCAAGTTCACTTAATACGATTTTAGTTTTCCCCTCAGCGTTCCTTTGTTCTGCGTATTTAAACCAACCGTTATCTTGACATTTATTGACGAAGCTGCCGCCTGCTTTTGAAAAATGCATCTTGCTTTCGAAAGCAAGTCTGCGGAGATGGCTGAAAAATTCAACGACGGCGTCAGTTAACCTTAATATAGCTTTCAATATCGAATAGTACCTTGTTTTGAACGCAGAAGTGAATGTAAGCTGAATTCAAACCCCTTTTCTATAACTGCTAACTTGCCTTGCCAAAGCAAGCATTGAACAAGTTCTTTTAGACTCATTTCGAGTCATCAGTGAACACGGACGTAAACTATGGTTCAGCTTTATGCTAGGCGCTAACACCGCGCTTGGCTTGATATGTCTACATGTACCATCGCGGGTCCCATGTCTGTCCCTAGAATGAAGAGAAAGAAAAAGAGAGAGAAAGAAAGACACCGGAGTGACGTTGAGAGAGGCGTTTCTTGAATACGTGCGCAACATATACGCGGCCCTTTCGGCGTATGCGTGTAAAGTCGTGAACTGGGCATCCGCGGACCACAGCCAGCGTGCCCCACGTATTGCTATTACCGGTCAGGCCAGCGCGGAGCCCAACAACAGAAGACTCTTCGAGGAAGAAGAAGAAGAGTATTGAGCTCGAAAAATGTCTCCGTGTCAGGCTTTGGTGGCGTATACGTACGCGAGAGCGTCGTCGTACAAGCCGACTTCATCCATCTCGCTTTGTGCCCGAGGCTTTGGCGCCGGCGTCGTGACAGTGCAAGGCACCACCGCCCGAAGATGAAACCAGAGGCGTGGGTATCGCCGCTGTGTAAGACTGCGCTTGCTTGCCAGGGTGCCCTTTAGACCGAACCAACTGGCCGCTCTATGGCAGGCGTTTTGCAAGCAGCCGCGGGATTAAACGGTGTATAAGCTCCGTGGAAAGAGAGCGACCCCGCGAGTGACCGGGCTCGAGAGGAAAGCACTCTGGTCTACATAGCCCCGACGTGAGCGCGTATATATCAAACCTACGCGGGCGGTCTAGGAGCTCGCCAAAACAAATGGGCGACGGGTGAGACGAACTTTTCTATTGTTCTCCCTGTTTACAGGGATGACCCGTTCGTGGACCGGAGACCAATCCGTACTTCATGACTCGGAACTTGACATTAACTACATACCCAGTGTAAAGAGGCTTGCTTCTTGGCGGTTTTATAGGTTTAGATATGCATGCTGCGGCTTGGGCGTCATGGGTAGCTACCCAGGATGAAGCGATAACTAATTTCTGTAAATAAATATCTATCTTCTGCTGCGAAAGCGAAAGGAGCAACTGATCATCTCGCTCACTTCACTCGTCTATACTGGTCAAATCTCTAGCGGCAAGTGATCCTTAAACAAAGCTGATCCGTATCCCCCTACGCGAAGTACGCTCACAGTTAAACGGTACCGTGACACTATTTATTTCCCATGAGTGCATTAGACAATGTGTGGCTCTCAGATTCATTAACGAATTGGCTGCAAAGTTAACACCGTGAGAAGGTGACCATATGAACATTGTTCGAAACGATAGAAGCCATTAAGAACAACACGCACTCGACAAACAATCGAGACGGATGATATACTATCCTGCTATTCTTAAAATTATAAGCTTTTACCACCACCCGTACAGGTGAATGCACGTCCTACTCGCAGTGAAGTTCTCACTGTTAACAACGCCAACACTGTCGTGGGAATCTCGATAGTTCAAGGCTCATCACGCCGATCAAGTACAGTACCATAAGGGAACTTCTACTGGCATTTGAAAGCTCCGCTGCTACCTTCCGTATTTCTTTGCCTCATGCTTCATGAGAAGCATACTTAACACAATGCGTGCACACTGCATGCACAAACTTTATCAAAAACGCCTTCTCTCAAGCTTAGCCGTATGCTACATACGGTGTCGATATTTTCTTGCGAGCTATAGACCGTCGAATCACGTGCCAGGAGGGCAGCCATCTCCCCAGACCTCTTCTCAATCGTGGGAACGGCATTTCGCATCTCGTACACAACCGGGCGCAGCACATAGTCATATACTACTATAGATGGGGGGGGGGGGGTCTGCTGCCTGGCCCTTTTCCGGCCAGCCGTCGCGGCGTCAGCGGCGTTCTCCCGGCCCACGTCCTTTCTTTACAACAGCGGCGAGCTATACTAATTCGGACTCGGATTTCCCCCCACCGCACCAGCAACCGACAACGCACGAACCAAGCAGGCGGCCACCGTTCCTTCGGAGTATACACACAGAGAGAGAGAGAGAGATACAAGACTGGCCGCCGGCCCTGCGAGGATCCCCACGAAACAAAAGCGGCGCGCGCACCGCAGCTATTTGTCTTCCACTGTAAAGAGACTGAAGGCTGCAGCAGGCTCTCAACGCGGTTGCATTCGCCGCGATCGCCCTCTGCCTGAATCGAGAGCGTGCGCCGTGCGTTGCGGAGGATCCCTTCCGGTGTCCATTTATCGCGCGTCGTCGACGTTTAAGTACACGCGTGCGTGTGCGTGTGTGTTTGCGTGTGGGCCTATATACTCGCTCTGCGGCCCCATACGCTGCGCGATGACCACCCCCCCCCCCCCCCCTTAGGCCGCACGTGAGTTCTCATTCCCTCCGCCGTCGCCGTTGACGACGACGTCGTCGGCGACGTCGGTCGACGGCGCCTCCCCCCCACTCCATCCAATCGGCCGATTGCGGTGCGTGACCCGACCCCGTCGGGTTGAAGCGCACGTGCTTCTTGTGGCCGGAGCCCCCGAAGAAAGAAACGCAGCAAGTCAAAAAAAGAAGGCGGTTGGCGGGCGGCAGCGACCTCCGGTTTGCAAGTGCGGCAAACTTGCCGTCGACGCCGACGCGCACGTTCCGCGGGACCACCGAAGCGGACAGAGAAGCGTTGGCGCGGCGTCGTCGTGGTGACGTGACGGGAAATCTAGCAGGCTTCGTTCCCAGTGCGAGAGATCGACGCCGCACAGTGCGCTTTAGCTCGAACTGGACGTCTTCTGAGCTGGAAAACTGCATGGCCACCCACTTATACTGCACCTACTTCCTTCAGTTCTTTCTTTATCTCCGTTCTTCTTCTTTTGTTTTTTGTTTGCTTTTTTTTCTTGGGGGGGGGGGGGGGGGGAGGAAAGAGAAGGGGAGGGTGCAGTGCAATCCCAGCAATCCCTCGGTTATAGAGATTAGGTTCATAGTGGCTTGCACGATTTCCGTTCTGAAAGTTTGTCTGCTTTTTTTTTCTTTCTTTTTTTTTGCGCTGTCAAAGCATACAAAAGCGAGCAGGTAAGAAGCCCGAGCTATATAACCTAAGGAGAGCTATTCTCTGCTCTGAGCTCAGTTCTCGCGCAGTCGTCCGGATACCGGACAGATATCACTGCGAGGGCTCGCGAGATCTCGCGAGATCTCGCTCACTCTCGCGAAATTATCGAGAGTTTGCCCAGCAGGCGTGGCCGAAGGGGTCCGCAAGGAACGCTATGCCGTATTCAGAAGGTTAAAAAAAAATAGTACGCATACCTGCACAGAAAACAGCTTCAAACCTTTTTTTTTCCGTTATAACGTTTTAAACATTCCTACACAGCGTGCCAAGCTTTCCTTGTTTACCTGCTACATCGCGCGGCCTTCGCACTTTCCCGAGCTCTCCCGGATGTCACCAGATTAATGCCTTCTGCATTCCCGCCTTCTACCATCGGGTTTTCTCGGAATACCAGCAGGCCTTCTTAGTACACCTCATATATACACCACGCGTAGCTTATGACATGTTTGTTGTCAAATTCTCAGAAAAAGAAAGAACCGAGGCAAGAAAAGGAAAAGCAACAACGCTGAAAATCTCAAGTCCGAGCGGCGCGCAGTTGTGACGTCAGTGCCACCATGCTGCAAATGGCACACACAACACACACATAAAATTTGGTACGGCACACATACGGCCATGCGTCTTTCCATCGTTCGTGCCAAAAGCCTTTCTCACTGCTTCTTTTCACGCGGCCCAAAGAACCATTAGTATTCCGTTCACGTATCCGTTCATTTTTTTTTTCTTCTTTCTTCGCTCTTGCTTTCTCGCTAGCTGCTGAGTGCTGAACAATGACTCTATAGACTCATCGGTCGAGACGCCGCCTCGCGTTGACTAGCTCGGTGGCAAGACCTCCCGCAATACTGGTCGCGCCACAGGAATCGCACCGCGGTGCCAAGTCTGCTTGCCGGATACATCTACTACGTTATGCGTGTACTAAGTGAACTTTGCGAGAAAAATGCCTGCCGCCGTGGTGGTTTGTTGGCGAAAGGCGCATTTTCTTTAGGGAGAAGCGATGAACGTGGCGGTTGAAGGCACACGGTAAGCTAGGCGAGGTACGCTTGCTCATTTCTCTAGCACACTTTGCGGTCCGTGTACGTGCACTAACGGTAGTTGGAAAAAAAAAATGCACGTCGGTTTGTCGCAACGAATCGTTCAGGAATGTTCTCACGATCTGCAGTTCCGCGTCGGTTTCCGGAGTGAGGGTACAACTACACACACGACGTTCAGATCTTTCAAGTGAAATCCAGGAAGAATGAAGAGTGGAACGGGAATGAATGCAACGAAGCGATGAGGCAATGCTGAGTGAAGAAAAGCGGTTCTAGACGCCTGTTCTCGTCGTGCTGTTTTTTTTTTTTTTTCCAAGTGCGGCTGCTTCATGCAGACTGCAGCCAGCGTCGGCTGTTCCGGATGTCTTCAAAGGAGGAGCTGCAGCGCACACGCTAAACTTGCGAATGAGCTCGTACTGCGTTCGTTGCGCGTATTAAGTAAACAATTAAGTAATTAACCGCGAGCAGACGCCGACCAAATGTCGTGACGTCACGAGGTGTTATTTCGCACGGGAACTTCCAAGCAAGTGTTTCGGTCATTGCCTTTGCCAGCTTCCCAAAGAGTCCGCTTAAGGCAAGAATGGCGTTTCCAGTGTTTCGGAAGTGTTTTTCATTTACTGGTTCAGCTTACCTAAGACTCCTCGTTAGTGTATCTTCAAGTTACCACATAAGAGACAGAGAGTGAGAGAAGGCAGGGACGTTAACTAGAAAAGCGTCTCGATGGTTGCCTTAAGCTCTGGGCGAAGGAAAGCGGGGAGTAAAAGGATAAGAGGGGGAAGACAGGTAGGAAAGACGCGGGAGCGACTAACATCAAATTCCGAAAGTATACGACACGAACCGAGGAACTTCCCAAGACTCCCGATTCATTGGCTTTGGTGGATCAGCGGTCTCCTGCTTTAGACGGTTTCATGCTCGCGATAACAGCAGCGAGCGTGCCGCCCCCAAGAAACTTCCGGTCACGTGCCTTATCAGTCTGCTATGTTTTAACGCATGGTTGCTTCTTTGCCAGTTACGTTTAGCAGCTACGTCAGTGGGCAAAACCGGAAGCCGTGCAGGGCCTATGCTTGTAATCAGCGAAAAGGTCTATATAAGACTTCGTCGAGTTTCCATGACAGCAGTTTGTGCACTTCAGTGCCACGACACACAACCTTGCAAGTGTGCGCTTCAACTCTGCTGCAGTAGTGATGCATACGCCCCCCCCCCCCCCCCCCCCCCCCCGGAAAACAGTTCACCCGAAGTTTTCTTTCTGCCCACGCCCCTCCCCCTCTCCGCCAGAGCCTCTATAACAGCAGCAGCATGCATGCAGTCGCCATCGCAAGACGGGCTAGCCCCCGCCGCAGCGCGAAACCGCAGCCGCGCAGTACTACATGCGTTCAGTTCGCTTTCAGACACAAACCAGAGGCGTTGTTTGTTCCGCAGGGGAGGGTTCTCACTCTCCTCTTGTTGCTGCTGCTGCTGCTGTGCAGCTGATTCTGCCTCCCCCCTCCCGATGATCCATGCGCGATGCGGGGGTTGACGCGAGCGAGGGCCAGCCGGTGGCAGGGCGCATTAGCGCGCAATTAGACAGCCGACATGGACGGCGCCCCCCCTACCCGAGTCAGTCGGCGACCCACCGAACGCGGCTCAAACCCTGGGATCCAGAGCACGCGCCGCACCGCGACTTCCAGTGTTCGCTTCTCTGCATTTTGTCCGCAGGGAAGACTGACCCTCCCCCCATGCCCTATGTCTGCTTGTGTGTCTGATTTTACATGTGTGTGCGTGTCTGTATGTGCGTGAATGTGTAGGCGCACGTTGCGGGGAAGCAAACTTCCACCAGCATCGAGTGTACGCGCCTTCCCTCCCTCTATTGGTGGAACGACGGCCGAGGGTTCAGTCTGGTCGCAGCAATTAAAACGGGAGCGCGAAAGATGCTGTTGCTTTCCGAGTGAAAGTGGGGGGGGGGGGGGGGGGGGTATCGGAGCTAATCTGCTCGAGAGGGCATTAATGAAGCGTCTCTTGTTTACCGCGGGCCTGAACCCTGTCACTGTTTCGAGCACTTTGCTTGTACTACACGCTGCAGGCCGCGCCTGCGTTCTTTCGGGGCGAAAAGAGTGTCGGTGGTTTTCGGCGTGTCCAAGAATAACATAGGAAAGATCTAGGGCGTAAGTTGTTTTAACGTGCACGAGCACATAAGTGGAATTGATTAAGATTAGATTAGGCTGAGTTAGCAATGGGTAAAAAGTGGATTAGGCCTGAGTTAGAACGTAAGTGAAACTGGATTAAAACTGTAGTGCGTTTGTAAACGTAATTTGATCGATGCCCTCTGGAGTATAGGGAAACCGTTTTTTTTTTTTTTGTGTGTGTGTGTGTGTGTCCGAACAAATCCTTTAAAAACAGCACGTCACTGCAGTCGACGCAAGTACCGATATTTTTTTTTTCAATAAAAGCTTCCGTTGAAGTTTCTTCTTGTGGCTATTTAGAGCTTACCGGTCGATACCAGTTTACGAGAAAATTTCTTCGGCCCGTGATACTTGTTCCGCGCATTTTGAAAGCTTTTTTTTTATTGTACATGCACTGAAGTACCAGCGCTCCTTCATTGCACCGTTTCATAAAATATTACAGCCACCTGTTCCTAACAGTACATATACCTGTCTATCTCGTGCGTACGTACCAAACTACCATCGCTCCCCGACGACACGGTTTCATAAACAACTGCAAGCCCCTGCTCGCATAGCATGCAAGCTCATTCATGGTGCACCAACGTCTCGTTGAGGCATTACTGTTACGTAAACGTTTGAAGCCACCTGTTCCATGGCTCTATCTCTCAGGTGCACCTATCGGCACTCCAAGGCCTCTCCGACGGCATTCTCGTTCCGTAAACTTTTGAAGCCACCTGCACGCGGGAACCTCTTTCAGGTGCACGTTATACCGAGGCACCAGCGACAGAGCCATCGCCTGGCCGAGCTCAGGCGTTTTTTGACCGCGTCCCGTCCCGGAGCTGCGCTGGGGCCGTCGGCAGGCAGCGACACTCCCCCGGCCGAGTGGCGAGCTAATTGTGGGGTTCCCCCTCGGTGGATGCCGCGGCGGAATTTGCATCAGAAAGCGTCGGGCCGCTCTCACGCCGTCACCGGTCTCCGCTTAGGTGTGTGCCTGTGTGTGTGTCTTATTAGTATTAGCCGGGCCGCCGCCGCCGCCGCTGCTGCTGTCATTATTACTGTGCCGCGGGCTATCTTTGGCTGCTGCGGCTTCCCGTGACACAAACAATTGGCGCGGCCCGAGCTATATACGAGAGCGCAGGAGTAGGTCCTCCCATTGTTCGGAAACGGCGTCTGCTTCGCTATTGACACACAACGAGCGTCACGAGAGGACGAGGAGGATGAAAACAAAAAAAGGAAGGGACAGTCTATATGCGCCACCTGTATGGGCACGCAGGTTGCAAGCGTTACTTCTACAGTAACAGTATAAACGTGGCGCGTGGACGACTGTATCAGTATTGCACAGGCGATCGTGTGCAGGTCTTGCCCTAGAGGCCAACAGTCACAGAAGCTCGGGAAAGCAAGAATTGAAGCATTTTTATTTTCTTCTTTTAAAAAATTACGACGGCTTTTATACCCGAGATGAAATTGGTAGAGGTTACGGCACAACCGCCGCAATGAAACACTGACTTTGTTTCAACTTTCACACCCTATACTACCTTTAGTGCCAAAGGTGAACCCTCGCCCGCGACCCTTACGATTTTCCTCAAATGTTTGGCAGAAAGAACATATCAATTATGATTAAATAAATATCTGCAGATGCGAACGTCACTTGATATATCTGTATGCACTAACACACGCGTCAGTGAACTCACCGCTCATTTCCCGTCTTTCCTTCCCCCCTCTCTCTCCCTGTCATGTTTGTGTTCCCTCTTCCCATTCCCCCGGTGTAGGTAGCCAACCGGACGTTATCCTGGTTAACCTCCCTGCCTTCTGCTTTTCTCTTGCTTCCTCCTGTATAACCAATGCTACGTTATCCTGGTTAACCTCCCTGCCTTCTGCTTTTCTCTTGCTTCCTCCTGTATAACCAATGCTACTGAGTGGGTAACGCGAAGCGCTACTAGCTAACATCGCGCTTTAAAAGTCGTTCATTGACTGAACACGGCCGACCACGCGCACCACGCGGCTCCTGTATACCAAGTATGCAGTGTGCCCCAGCTAACGTTAGCTAAGCTGTTCAACGAAAAGGAAAGATTTGAAAAGACATGTTATAACATACAATTATAAGACCAGCGGTGTTTCGTCATAACCGAGAACCCAACACCGTAGGTCTTAAAAATCCCAGCTTGATTTTTTTTAAAATAATCTTTTTATTTGAACAGCCCTGGCTAACGTTAGCCGGGACACCCAATATATAGGAGGCTCTATGGCTGTACTTATGTCTTTCGGTGCGACCGCAAAGAAAACGGTTGCAGCAGCGCGCCTCGCCTGGAGCTTCTTCTACACCCTTCACTCTTTCTGCTCCCCTTCGTCACAGTGGCGCATCCGCCGCGCTTTTACAGGGACAAGGGGGAAGAGTCCAGCGCACGCGCGGTGCGTCAACGCGCGTCAACGCGGGGGCAAGCGCGTCCATGGAGCCGGGCCGAGGCGACAGGTGGTCGTTAGCGCGTCACACGCGGCGTGCCGACCGGCAACCACCACCGTACCGTGCATTGCTGCCGCTATAGCCACACGGCGAGGAATAGCTACGACACAGGAAGGGTAGATGAGAAAGGGAGGGGATGAGAAAGCGTGCCGTCCCGAGGCAACACCTCGGGACGGCACGCAGCATGCAGACTCGGCGTTTACCCCGTCTCCGCAACTGAGCGAACAACGCTGTGTTTGGTTTGGAAGCCCGGAGGAGGATGAGGCACCTCGCGTGCATACCTGGCCGGGCGGCGCCGGATTAGAGAGAACGGGAGAACTCGGCGCCTCTGGACTGTACGCACTCCGCGCGAAAAAAAAAAAAAAAAAAAAAAAAACAGTGCAGTGTTGTCGAAGTTAAGAGGCCGGCGTCAGTAAAAGTAGGGGGGCCCGATGCGACGAGGTTGCCCTCGGGCTAAACCGATGCGTGTGGTTGGCCAGATGGCCCTTTTAGCCGTCTAATTCCAGTGGTCAGTGATTACGATAGGTAAATGCACTGTTAGCTGGATCACTCAGTTTGAGTATCCAGCTAAGAAACGCGAAAGAAAACGTAAAGTCCTCCAGGATGGTGGTCGTAAAGGCAATCAAACGCTTGACAAACCGCCGGCTTCCCCTTACACCAACCTCTCATTTGGTACAACACTAAAGGTGGGTATTTAAATAGAGGGTCAGCAAAACGATGCAGTGAACGTGCATCGTGAGCCTTAGGTATATACACGCTTGTAGCATTAATTAAAACTACGTAGGCGTTTACACCTCTTCGGGCGTCAACAAATTATAAGTTTAAATTCATTCAAAAAGTTCAATTAGTCAATGTATCCCTCAAACTCGTCAAAAAAAAAAAAGAACGAAACCAAAACCTCGAAACCACTGAATTGTGGCCCCTAGTTAGAAACTGCGTGAACCTCTACGTCTCATTGCACGGTACTAGTGAGACATACTTCGTGTTTACTGCATGACGAAAACTACCGAGTGCTCTTTTTTTTTTTCCTATATATAATTTTGTTAACTTTGCTCATTTCGTTTTTGTTTTCTGTTTTTCCCTCGCTTCATCGCACCCGTAGCGAAGCAGCTGCCCTGTTTGAGTTGCGATCTGGCCGCCGCCGTCGCCGCCGCGTGAGGAATATTTGATGGGAGCTTTGGCACCGCCCCGATATTGCACCACGAGAGGAAGAGCTGATGCGCGCTTCGCGAGTTGCTGCAGCTGCTGTTGCATGTATACGTTGAAGGTTATGCGCGTCTACCGATCTGACGGCCGGCGTACGTGAACTGATGGGAGAAAGCGCGTAGGAAGAAAGAAACGGGATAGCTTGTAGAAGAGGAGAGTGTGGACAATGCTTGCTTGAAACTCGGAAGCTTTATACTGCAGGAAATGTCATGCGCGTGTACATATAGGATAAAACGCCTTGTAGGACGAAAATTCTACATTGGCAAAGAAAAAAAAAAACTTGTGCGAAGGAACAAATTAGAGAGCATCTTCTTTGCTTCGCCACCGTTGTTATTGACTTGTGATGTCGTAATATGAATGCAAGTACGCCGCGAATATAGCGTGGCATTGAATACCTCAGCTGTGAAGCTGTTTCGCACACAACCAAATGTATGGGCACATTTCTGCGAAAACAAAAAAATGCAATGCCAGTTAAAAATGGACCAGGTCACGTTGCATGCGCCAGTGCTCATCAAAGCTGGGCTGTATATACCGTATAATTGGAGATCGCAGGGAGAGGCCTTCATCCTACAGTGGACATAAATATAGGCTGATGACGACGACGATGATGATAATGATGATGATGATGATGATACCCCGTTCGGTCAATCATTAAAGTCGGATCACAAGACACACTCACACGCACAAGAGAATTAAATATTCTGGAGCCCCGCAGTACGGCGTCTCTCACAGCCCCAGAGTTGATTTGGTACATTTACGTAGGTCAATGAATCAGTCAGTCAAGCAATCAGTCAACACACACATACGCACTGAGAGATAGAGAGAGATGAAAACGATAGAAATCAACGAAAGTGTCGAGCGGAGCGCGAAGCAGCTGCGACGCTTCGAAGCTACTTCGAGCCACTCCGAACACGTTACTCCGTGCGCTATTTTAACGCACCGCGTCCTTCATCTTGCTGTTGTCGTTTAACGTCGGTTTCGTACAGCTATGCTCGGAATTTGACGCAAGCGCGACGCGATCGCTACCGCCCTGTAGCGCCTGGGTGTGTGTGTGTGTAAGTGTGCGTAAGCTGCTGGCAGGGCATGCAGTGTTTTCATTACACAGCACATTCAATTTCACTCTCTCCTTCCTTGTCACTTTCTTTTCTTTCTCTTTCTTTTTTAGAGCTCCCACTCTCGGAAGCTTCGCCGGAGTATTTCGCGTCGCGCGGCTTTGAAATGCTGCCAAGAGCCGCGCTATCGACATGGCACTCGCGACGAGCTACTATACTGCGAGAGCTCCCCGGCCACGGCGCCTATAAATATATCGCGCGTTCTTTGCTTCTTCGCTGTGAGCGCCTCGAGACACATCCCGCCTGTAGCTTTGCCGAGACGCCTCCTTTTATTCCTTGGAACCCGCCCTCCGCGAGAATATAATTTATTAAATCTGCCCTAGAAGTTCATATTTCCTTCTGTTTACTTTCTTACTTTTTTGTCCACGTTTTCGGAGTTGATGATGATGATGATGGTGGTGGTGGTGATAGAAGGTAGTCTGCTACCCAGTTGTGAATGAATGAATGAATGAATGAATACACGTTGCCACGCAACGTAGGCACTTCGCACAGCTGTACGGCGTTTCGGCGCACGAGCGTCCACCACTACACGAGTCGCCCCGTAGGCACTGGCATGTTTCGCGGTATCGCAAAATGACGTGAACGCCTGACACAACTTTGTGAGCATATGTGAAAACTTTGCAGCTCTGGGGACTCTTTTGGGGACATTACCTTCAGGTAACCCATATTGATTTTGTTTTTTATCGCGAAAAGTGAGTGCCCAGTGGGCCGACGATCGCGTCGCCTTTATTCTCAGAGAACGCCTATCGTTCGAACGTCATGTGGGGTGGTGGTCTTACACGGTTCCCGCCAGAAGATCGAATCAACCTTTGAGAGAACGGAAGAGAGGGTATACGTTAAACGATTACTGGAGACGTAAGCCTATATAGCCACAGGCTTGGCATGTTGTTTCATGCAAGCATAGCTAAGGCTGGAATAGATAAATAAATAAAACTAAAGAGTAGAAGTAATAGATCGTGCATACAATCGAGCAAAAATCAAAAACACGCAACGCACTCTAAAAACCAAACTGAGGCAGTTTAGAGAGCCTGATCGAGGATATGGGATGATGGATGGATGGATGTAAAACTTTAATGAAAGTCCTGAGGTTACGCAGTTCCATAGGGCGCAGTGCGGAAGTTGTTGACAGAAGAAGCCGTTAATTGAACATCCTTGGAGAAAACGCTCTGTTCTACAAAGTGCTTATTACCAATAAGGCTGGCGCTAGTGACGACGACCATTACAAGTTCAGGAAAATTTTGCTTTGTCACAGATGTAACGTGAGACTTAAGAGCAAGCAGCAGTCATCTCTCTCTTCCATGCAGCCAGCCCAGCGGCGGAATCAAGGCTATCTACGCACTAAATGCTTCTTTACATGTCCAAGGAAGCCACAGAGAAGTATGTGCCAAGATATATGCATATATCGCAAAACGCTTCTCGAAGCTAATGTTCCAACGATCAGCTACGGAAATTCGACGTACGACTGTTGCTTGCGCGTAGCGAAGAAGCCAAATTCGTCCCTCCTTATTCCCGTACGCGTATTACGTATAGTTCCTCCGCAACAGCACACTCTCGAGGAGGCCGTCCGCGTGACGCAATCGGAAACTCGAAGGCAACGCTAAGAGAATGCATGCCCTCGCTTCCCTCACTTTACGCAAGAGATCACTCATTCTCGAAACAAAGAAAGAACGAAGAATTAAAGAGAAAAAAAAAAGCGAATGAAAGGGGCGTGACAAAAAAGAACAAAAAGCTCGCCCAGCCAAGCGTGTACACCGCGTGTTCGGGGAAGGTCTCCTCCGCCTGTTAGCGTTATTACTTTATTAGGACGAACCAAAAACATATAATTACAATAAAAAATAAGCGAAGGAAAATGTTAGAACGAGGGGGAGGGAGACGGGGTTGAGGGTGTTTCGAATATTGAATCAGGCCAGTAAACCTGGTTAGAAGGAGCGCGCGTGTGTTTATGCCTGCATGCCAGCGCCTCGAGCTCGAGGCCAATTAGCCGAAGCGCGGCGGGAAAACGAGCAGACCGCGAGTCGGGCGAACCGCGGCTCGAGCCGCGGCAGCAGGGAGCCGCCAGCCGACCGCGGTCCCAGTCCTTCCTCTCTTGTTGCTCTCACGGCGAGGCGCCTTGCGGCCAAGGAGTTCGCGCGCCAGCTCCCACTAACTCCTCCTTCCCTTCGCCATCCTTCCCCCCCCCCTCCCCCCACCCCCCTTTCTCTTCTCGATCTCCCACTGCATCCTCTGACACGGGCTGGAACACCACTGCCACGGCTGGGGGGACGCGGGGCTCATCACTGATATGCATGATGGCAAGGCGCGATAAGGCGTGAGCCTTTCCTGCGAGCTTAGCCCCCCCCCCCCCGGTGACGCCGCTCTCTCTTTCTCTCTCTCTCTCTCATTTCTTTCTCTCTCTCTTTTTTTTTCGTATCCTTTCCGCCATTGCTTTGATATATATGCGCAGCGAACACCGTATCTGCTCATTCGCTAGACGTGTGCCCGTGTTAAGGAACAAGCGGTGGCTCGGAGCTGAGACCTCTTGGAGGAGGTTATAGCCTGTGTTTGACTTTCAACCTAGAGGAAGTGACCTGAGAGCTGACCTGAGAGCTCGTTGGAAGTTTAATAGAACGAGCACGCGCATCGTTTTGGGTCATTTAAACCGCATCAGCAAGTGGTAAAAATGTGCGGCTAGTTACAGATCCTGAGCAGCGTGTCCGTATTTACGTCTGGCGTATATATATAGGAGAGCTCTATATAGAATGCTTTCCGACAAAGCATGCTCTCTTTTATGAGCTCGGGGTTAATTCTAGATGCGAACGAATTCGGCTGGTAGCAGAAATTACTCGAAACGCAAGATTGAGTGATGTGTGAACGATGGCTATATACACAAAGGTGCCATCGATGTCGCCCCCCACGGAAGAATTTCTGCGACCTTCGGCGAAAATACTGTTGCTGTTTAAACTGAATGACACTGAACACCAGTCACCCGCAGCGGAAAGTTACGCGGTCAAATCTATCTGACACCTCCCTCCCTGCCACCATATCGTTCCGTTTATCCACACAAGGTATACCTTGGGCTGTTAACGGTATACTGTTTTCTATCTCTAAAACCAAGTGCAAGTATACTGTCAATTCGTATGCACGCAGAAGGTTGTACTGATGTACGAATGCGCCCCGCGTCTCGTGACCACGTTAATTTGACGTCACTCGTCCAACATGGCGGTGACCCCATCCATTGAAAATACAATCGTCTATATAGTATAGCCGCGAGCCTCGAAATAAAAACGGGCTGACACCTATTTGCCGCACCAGCTGCAGGGCCGGCCGTTCGCAAGTGCGAAATCTCAAGCGCAATCGCGTCACGTGGGGAGCAGCTAGGGCTCGCGACGTTCCAGCACGAAGTCAGCAGGCAGCGCCAGCACCTGGAGACGCTTCCGTGAACGAACTCGAGAAGGGCGTCGTTCGCGCGGGCCACATACAGCGGCGCAAGCAACAGCAGCCATCGCAGCAGCGCTCGAGCCACGAGCCACTCTCCGGGCGGACGCGTCGTCCTCCCCACGCCGGAGGTAAATGCGGCGAATGTATATTAAGCCCTCCCGGTCGAGATAGCGATCGCGCGTCTTTTATGCCAGGCCGGTCGCTGCGCCGTCAAGCGTCGTCGTCTTCGCCTCCGCCGCGAGGACCCGCCAAGCTCGGGGCGTATGGTCGCCGAGTGCGTGGCCGTCAATCTATAGCGGCACGGCACAGCGCGACGGACGTGCAGACGCACCGCGTGTTACGTCTTCGCAGAGCGCTGCGGCCGGACATCTGCGCGATACCCGGCGTAACCGCGTTCGCTGGGCCGCGCGATGTCTCGTCCGCTAGTGGTTATGCTATGCGCGTAAGGGTTTTTGAAAAGTGGTTCTTTTCTCGTCAATGGAAAACGGGAGTCGGCTATTTCATCGTAGAAGGATACGCAGGATGATCAGCTTAACGAGAAGTAAGGAGGGTACGAGCGGAGGAGGAGGAGGAAAATAAGGAAGGAAAGGCAGGGAGGTCAACCAGACGCACGTACGGTTTGCTACCCTAAACGGGGGAAGGGTTTGAAGGGCTGAAAAGAGAGAAAGGAGAGAGAGGGAAGAAGGTACTCTCAGGGGTATAGGAGTAAATCTGCGACGAGAACGGGCACTTGCTGCTCAATTCATACTTATTGCCGGTTAACGATTCACGAATTCTTACAGTCAACGCAGGTATTTCTTCGGACTAAAATACCTGGCCATCTCCTGCATGACTGAGAATGTACAGCATCGGACACAGCTGTACATAGCAGAAGTGTAGCGGTCTTCATGTACGTTGGAGAAAAGCTGCGCAGGACCGTGTATTCCTATTCTTCCGCGCCCATTACGCTCTAGAAAAAAACCAGACTGACTTCCACGGAACGGACGTTTCCTAAACGTTAAAAATTCACCCCGTTTTGTACTCCCACGTTCGGGCAACCACGTTGAAACAGGTTGACTGGCATGTAGGGCACACGCTTTCGAGTGGAACAAAAGGAAAAAAAATCAAAATAAATAAATAAAGTTCGGCCCGTGAAACTTCCACGGATTGCGACGAGTGCGTATTGCGAGGGGCTTAAATGTCGCCAGCCTGTCTTCTTTCTATATTTGTTTTTCTTTTACAATGCAACAACAAACTATACAGCGTCATGTAAGCACATGCAGAGAGAGCCATCGCTGTGATGCTCGAGTTCAGAGACCTCTAACAATTCTGCGGTCGTCCGTTTACTAATTCATTTATTTATCTTTGTTTTTTTCTTTTACATCTCAGTCTTTCTCATGTGACTGGTGGGGGAGGGGAATCGTGGCGGGGAGACTGCGTCGTAGTTGGAGAGGGTGAGGCACGCCGTTGCTGCAGAGCATGCTAGCTCGGTGCCGACAAGAACACGGTGCGTTGTGTTTGGCGAATGCCACGGTCGCCGCCGCCGCCGCCGCCGCCACCGCGTCTTTTGTCCGCGGTGGCCGCACCACGGAGCACCAGCGCGGGCCAACGTCGGCTCGAACTGCACGGTGGTGGTTCCCCTACGGGACCGCCGCGAAGCTCTACACACAGCAAACCAACGAACGCGTGCATGCACACACATACACACACACACACATCGGCCTGCTGGTGGCGCGCGCACACAAGAGCGCGGCGGGCCGCCGCCACCGGCGACGGCGTGGCCGCGCATTTGCATCAGAAATGCCTCTGGCCAGGTGGAAAACAAAAGGCCGCTTCAAGCGGTCGCGCGTGACCACATATGCGCGTTTGCTCTGCAGCGTGCGCGCGCGGTGCCGAACGCGCGTGTCGGTGGGCGCCCGTGCTCGCTTCGCTCGAACCCCCCTCTCGCGGAGAGGAGGAGAAGGATGAGGGCAGACGCATATGTATGTGTATGTGTGTGTGAGAGAGAGAGAGAGAGAGAGAGAGAGAGGCGCACGACGTTGCCGGCGGATGTCCGCGACGACGGTTGCGCGGTCCTTCCTTGCCGCCTTGTACAGTCAACCAAAAAAGTTTAACGGACCGCGGGATCTCGGAGAACGTCCGATTTCTGAGCAGCCTGCAATAGTAGTCAGTCAAACCGAACACCACAATGTTGTTCACGTATACTGGTAGAAGCTGTAAGTGCGAATATTACAGGCTGCGAGGTTGTGAGGCTGCTAGGAAATTGGACGTTTTCTGAGATCTCGTGGTCCGTAAACTTTTTTTTTGGTTGACTGTACGCGCATATATATGACTGCGCGGGACTCAGGGAAACTTTATTTCTACGGTCCATGCGCAGTAAACGAATGTTGTTGTATGAAGTCCTCATATTGTCTGTGTAGGGAGTCTGCCGGCAATGTCCTTAAAAGATTTTGTTGCCCAACGTCCACATTTGGTCTTTTGCAAACGGTTCCTTCGCAAGTCTGAGGACCACAAACAGACTTAAGGGCAGCAGATTAAGTGCAGAGACATCTAGGGGTACTCTGTAGACTTCGCATAGCGGAAACTACAGGTCTCTATTGAAAGCAAATAGACTATAATGTGGTAAAGCGGTCTACAGGAAGGCCGTATAAGTGTACAGACTGTATAAATTCATATTTTTTTTGTATAAGACATACGCAGATGGCACCGCTCCTTCGAACCCTCCAAGACACGTAGACCAGTTACCCTTGGAGCGCATATACAATTCCACTTAATGCCGGTGTTTCAAATCGAAAGAAGGCTTTCCTAAGGCACCCGGCCAAATCGAGCGTATGCGGCCGAGCCTGGCTATGCCTCGAGGCGCTCCTTATTTGCGTTTCGTGCTACTATTATCAATGGGTAGCCGCGAGCATCGGAAGAGTGCGCACACACCCATGGCCGGCCTTGTGACGCCGCGAGGTGCAGGGATCGATGCCGTATAAGACGTCGCGCTTGTTAGCACTATGCCAGCGAGCGCGATCTCTGACTCGGACGAAACAAGGTGCCAACACCAATTCCCAAACGGCGTTATTTCTCTTGAGCTACATGCCAACCACATGGAACGCATTTCCAGCGTATCGCGGCGTCGCCCGGCGTCGACGCGTCCTTTGTTAAGCTGCGCGTTGACCACCCTATAGTACCACCGGAAGTGCGTCTAAATGGACGCTGAAAAACAACACTAAATCTGTTCAGTTTATGTTTAGATATATTTGATATTTAAATGCCAATCTGTTCCTTTCTTGAATCGCGCGCCGAAACCGCAATACCAATGCGACAGTGTGACGTCACGAATTCGAAACTGCGCAGAAATCAAACGTTTCATAATCCCGTCTCAACAGATCTGTGCAGCCCAGCAATAGCTACTCGGCGTGTATGCGAATCACCTAACGAGTGCCGGCTAAATACTTCAGAGAAAGGAGATGGGGGCTTTGGCATCGCGCGGCGCTAATCTTTCCGTGATCTTAATCCATTTCAAACTGGCGTCGAACACGAGAGGATTAGTGATGGACAGTAGATTGTGTCTGTGTTGTTCTCGTTTTTTTTTATTCTCACGCGCTATGAGGCTAAATGGAGTACATGCAACAAAAGGGAGTACTGGTTATTACTCCTTTTGTGCGAGAGTAATAGTTTTTTCTTTCTTCTTTTTTTCAGTATTGCTCTATTTCCGAGAGTAATTATGCTTCCCAGTGGCGTACGTCCATTCGGTTTGGGTACAAGCAGCCTGAAAGTACTTCATCCTGGTGGAGTACGTGAACTCTCGAAAACGGAGTTACAAGTACGCGACAAGCAGTTACTACTCCCCACAGAGGGGAGTCATCATCACTCCCCTTGTTCTAAAACGCTTACAGCGTTCGCCGCACTACACCTAGTTGGTGAGATGAAACACCGTCGCATTCCTTTCGCGCCTGCCGTTAGATGGTGCATGTCGTCATAGCGATGAAGCAGCAGCGGGCGCAAGCACCATTGAGCGGGAGGTCATCAAGGCTGAAACTGGATCGGATCACGCTCCTTTGATCCCCTCCCCCCAACTTCCTTTGTTTTTCCTTTTATTTAGTTTATTTTGGACAAATATTAATTGTGCTTCGCCGTTCAGCGCCCGCCATGTTTATTGGTACTTTGCTATATAGTCTACCTCTCCACGGCCGGTGAGCCGAATTCGAGCATCAGTCACGTCCACTGCCCCTTACATAAGTGGTCGCCGCCTCTTTGGGGATCACGGTCTCTCTCTGTGCAATCGTGCATCGGAAGCAAGGTACAAGCCAACGGGCTTACGGCTCAGTGTTTTTTCTGCTGGCGTGCTCTTAGAGTCTGGCGGAGTGCTCCGGAAAAAAGGCCCGACGATCGAGACAGGCAGCGGCGCTGGCACCGTCGTTATAACGCTACACGCTATTTTGTCGGTGTTTTGCTTTACTCCCGCATTCGTTATAGCCTCGTTATACTCCCGCAATCTACGCTCTCCTCCACCTGGTCGCCTTCTCAACACCCTCTCCCTTGTTCCAGAGCAGAGGTCCTTCTCGTTTCCTGGGCCAAGCTTTTATAACAAACACCCGGCGAGCTCGTATAACCGCTGCGCCGTGGACCGCCGTTCTAAGCTATACTATGAGAGACTCGCAGGCCACGTGTTTCTGTAATTGGCTGATCGTGTTTCGGTCTGCAATCTCCTTTTCAGCGCGTGCTGCGCGGAGCGCCCCGCGCTCGTGAAGACGTTTCGGCCGCGAAGGTTGCTCTCCTATATCCTATCCGCCGAAATGCGCCCGCCGCTGCTTCGTTGGAAACCACAGGCGCTACTGCTGCTGCTGATGCTGCTGCTTGAAGAAGGAGGAGAAAAAAAAAAAGCTGAGTGTTCGGGTCTCCTTGTGTGCTTAGCTATGAGAGTGAGGACGGGACACAAGTTAGTGCAGCCGCCAGATAAATGAGCGAGAAATGCATGCTCGCGTCTCTCTCTCGCTCCCATGTCGATAGTTTGCGAATCCCTGGGGCGAAATCGTGAGCGGACACACGGTTTGTAACAGTGCAGCAGTTAGTGTATATCCAGAAGCCGTGATTCGCATGGAACGAGGGGGGCAGTGATGACTGCAAGCAGCTATACAGCGTATATATATAATGCATCGTCGAAATGGTGCACCTCCGACGTGCTTTCTGTTTAATACGCGACCAGTGCTGTTGCAACCACTGCCGTAAGCGCCTGTGCCGAATTGTGCACATGGACGCGTGACTCGTCTTTGAACGTTTGTATAGGAACGTGCGAAATAATTTGGTTTCCTTATGGAAGGTCATCGTTCATCTGTTAGGTGCGGTGCTAAAGATATGGATAATATGTGTCGACGCCATGACCATCGAAAGATTTTCAAGCCCTTTCCGTTCATAACTCTTGAATGGCCATCAATTATATACACTATGAGAAAGTATTCATTGGTGTTCCATTGTGTTCAACTATAGCGCCTACCCTTCACAATGGAGAATGGTAAAAGCGTGTAAGAGTTTCTTTGGCCAAGGCTTAGCACAAACCAAGAACGCTTCGCTTTGAAAACTGGGCAGTCCGCTCTTTTACAAACGCCTATCATTCCTAATTGGAATGGTGGACAGTGACAATTGCAGCACATTGTGGTGCTGAGCAAAGCACCAGACATCTCTTATGTGACTGCCTCAGATACGAAGATGAGAGGAGTGCCCTTCGGACTGCTTCGGGGCACTTAGACGACAGGCCTTTTACGGAGGAGAAATTCTTGGGTCCGTGGTCTCGTGCGTCTGCTATGTGCAAGGCTACGAAGTCGCTGCTGCGTTTTTTGAAGCGCACCAACCTGTACGACCGTCTGGGACTAACTCAGCGACGAACGCTTGACCGTGTAACTGTGCAGGGTGTGAACTTCTCTCTTCCTTCTCATCTTTCAATCCCCTCTCTCTCTTCCCCAGTGCAGGGTAGCCTACCGCGGCTCAGCCTGGTTAACCTCCCTGCCCTTCCCTTATGACTTCTCCCTCTCTCTCTCCATTCACTGCGCCGTTGTAAACACTGACTATATATCTGTATAACGAAGAGACTATGCATGCACTCACGGTGGGCGGGCCTGTAACCGTGGACGGCCCTGGCGGCGGGGTTCCCGTAGTACGACGAGGCGGCGGCGGGGCCCGCGCCGTCCTGCAGGGAGTGGAAGAACATGTCCATGTCCTCCTGGGCGAGCACGGCCGGGTCCTGCCGGCCCTCGTAGCCGGGCCAGGGCCCGGCCTGTTCCTCCATGGCGTCGCGCGACACAGCGCGGCACAGCGCGGGGCAACCGCCGCTCACGCCACCGTGGCCGCCGACGCCAGCGCCGCTGTGGTGGTGGTGGTGGTGGCTGCTACTGACCACCAGGCTCGGGCTGCTGCTGACGACGCTGCTAGCGTTGCTGGCCGCCTGCGAACAGACAAGAGAACCGTACTGTCAGTCTTACGATGTCCTATTTGCCGTCGTCATTGGGGGGGATGGATGGGCGAGTTAAATTTAACTTCCGCTTTCTGTACGGCACCCCCTGTTGTAAAGGCACTGTTGTAAGAAGACGCTTAAGCTTCGCCTTTCAGAGTAGAACGCGATAGCAGTAAAGGGTCCCTTGACTGCTTCTCGCGCTTCCCGGCAAAATTCGTACAATATGATTAGCATTCCTGCGTCGTTCGACGTATATGGAAGCACAGCGACATCATTTACAGCAGCGACAAAGTATTCGCATTACTAGAGTTTGGCGTCGATTAATATTTGTCACAGTATCGATAAACATCCTTCAAACTAATATTTGATCGATCAGTCGTGTCGATTAACGTGTAGCGCATAAAAAGGAGAGAAAATGACACATTTGGCGCTGGACTTGCTGTTTTTTAAGGATCAGGTCAATGACACAAGTTTGCACTATGCAATTTCAATGCAGCCACCTTCCTGGCTTGTGTGACATTTGAAGCTTTCGTGAGTAACATTTATTTAAAGGCATGTTACTTGCCATATAATATAACTGCTCTATTTATTGATCCCAAGAGAAATCGCAGCTTGAATGAGTATATTCGAAGCGTTATCGAAATGTAGGGGTAGTACAATCAAACTCGTTTATAGCAACAGGCCGGATACGCAAAAATTTCGCTCAATCTACCCGCTATCACAATATATTCAAACCAGCGTATCAGCGAATTATCGGGTAACTCGTTGCAAATAGAAAACACATTGAGCGCTTCACGCTAGCGACGTACTTGGTGGGGTAATGAAGGAAATATTGATTGTGGCAGCACGATCGCTATACTGATGGGAGCGATTGTACAATCACTGCTACAAGTTTTAGAAGACCATTGGGCATGAGACACCTAAGTGCACGTAACATGAGCATAGTTAAAACAATAGCAAAACTGCTCTGAAAGGCAGCTTCATAGCAACAGTTTTGCATACAGAGCCTATAGACATCAGTAAACGAAAATTCATTTCGCAGACGAAAACAACAACAACAAAAAAGAGACAACAACCAAAATTTTTTTGAAGGGGTGAGTGAGTTGAATTCTAGCACACACCATCACAAGCCCAATAGTGTAGAATAGCCAAGAATGCCGCTGGAGGAACGGCATCACATTAGTGGTTCCCCATTGTCCATGACTTGTCTGAAAGGAACCGCAACGTACAAGCGCACCAACCATTTCTTTCGTATATCCCGAATGCGAGGCGGCACATGTTTGACAACTGCTCGGCATGTGTTCTAGATGTTCTATATATGGTAGGTCGCACTTAATACACTTGAGAATTGCTTTAAAATGGAGTGGCTTTTCGTTAGGCTACAATGATGAGCCGATATTTTCTTAATACGTCCACGACCGAGTGAATGGCGTTTAAGAGGAGTGTGATAACGAAAAACGGTGTTCCAGGTTTCATTCAAACCGTCACGGCCGCTCTGCGGGGTGTAACGACAGTGAATCTTTTTTTCAGTGTCGGACATATAAGGTACCTCAAAGTGCGTTATATCCGAAATTGACTATGAAATACATGGTATATAGTATAGTTTACGCTGATTGCGTTAGCAGGGTTCCAGTGGTTTGATATATGGCAAAATCCATACGCGCTCTTTTTAACTGGGTTTCACTGTAGTGAACTAACTGTATACGATATACAGTAATATACAAGTTACAGCTTTCTTATCGGCCAGGCACGCTTTCAGGAAAGTACGATTGAGTGTATTCTCGAACCGGCCACTCACATAAACTGTATGCGATAAGAAAAAAGCATCACAGGAGGATCATACAGAAACATTTAATTGATGTACTCGTTTACCCTGTTCTCCTACGCATTGCAATATGGTTTCTCAATGGGAAAGAATAATATAAACATGATAATAATATAAAATATTCACGAATATAATAATAACCAGTGTTTGACCATGGTTTTCTCTGGTCAACAAGAAACCTGTAGGCTCAAACAGCCGCAGAAAACTATTTCAATGCAATGATGTGTTGCCAGTTAATTGCACATTATTGACGAAGTTTTTTTAATATTTATCGAACGTCAACTACGAACGAAAAAAACAAAAAAGAAATAAGCTAAGGCGCGTATTGGTAATTGTTCAATTAATTAATTAACCACATAACTAGGAAGCCAGTAATTTCACTTAATATTTGTCTTAACGATAAGAATATTATAGTTGCAATGAAAGTCGGCGTCTTATTAGTTTATTCATATAAATCGGCGTCCACTTTACTGGTAAGTCACGGAACTCAAGATTATAGTGACGTACTTCATTTAAAATTTATTTCTCTCTCGTGCGATGCTGTGTTCTGCGTACTCGTCAAGGCTTTTGTGAGCATCTTTAGAAGAGAACCTCAGGGTGTTCCAAACGATTGTACGCAAAGTGCCGTGTTTCGACAACACTGGTCACGGTGCCAGAAAGTACAGGACTATATATCCAGAAATCTATCCGTCAGGGGGTATACCCTCCCGGTCATTACGTTTCCCTGAATGACACATCGCTTTTAATTTGATTCCGCTTATCTCCATATAAGCGGCAGGCACAAGTGTGTTTCTATTTGTCAAAAAACAAAAACAAAAAAACGCACGCTATAGATTTGCGCCACGTACAGTTCCTTCTGTTCCGACGCTAGCAAAATCGTGCTGCAAGATAGTTACACCAACGATCAAAATCATTAAAATAAATTAGGTTTTCGTTAACACCAATGCAGACAGCAACTGGATAAGTCCACGTTCTTCGATATTTAGCTGAAGCTTACGTAATATTCGCTCGAAAATAAATGGTGGCGAGCTCAGGTATATTAGATTGATCTAGTTACAGACATTCTGCTCTTTTGGAATTCCAATCTTCATCAGTGTTCAAGCGGGAGAGCGGAGGTGTGGCGCGTCAGAAAAATCATAACATTGAAATCCAAGTGTAGCGACGCTACTTCACCTCAAGTTCGCCATACCAGCAAGCAATGACACCACATATTTAGTCAGCACTCTGCTGATAATATTCGTCTGTGAATTAAAAAAACAAAAAGGAAACATATTGCATTGCGTTGGAAAACGAACAAAGAATACACCTGGTTTTACGCACACAAACTATACGCAGTATATGCCGTTAAAAATGGCAGTGATGAAGTTGTCTGTGAGCTCTCAATGACGTCAAAGTCGCCGTTTATTTAGCGGCAAATTTAAAATTTGAAGTGTGTATGACCTCTGTTCCACCAAAGATATGCAGATAGAAAGAATCTTGAAACACAGACTGAATGATACCATGTTTTCATGAACAAACCCACGCATCGAAGATTTTCCCACGTTTACGAAACAACGAAACAACTTGTCCAATATGATTCATTAACGAGCATACTGCATTTTTTTTTTATAGACCGCAATAGAGGACGTCCGCATATAAGCGTCCCTCTGACGTTTCAGACGCAAATGTATGAGCAGGCAATTCGCCGGAACCATTTGAGAACTATATATAAGAGGAATGCATTCGTTCTCTCGCTTAAAGACGTCTGCACGAAGGCAAGGCGAACAGGACACAGCGCGCGAGAAAGCAAAGCGAAGGAGTATACACACGAACATGACAAGCCCGACAACACACCGACAGGAGTTGAGGATAAATCACCGCCAGTCCGCGGCGTTGAAGCGTCTCCATCCCCGCCGAGTGACCCCGTATCACGCGACCTGTACAGTTCTCGTGTATCCATGTCAGGAGGGCCCGCATTTCGGGCACGCTCGGCGTATGCATAAGCGATTCCTGGTTGCAGACGCGCGCGGCGCGTTTTGTACTAAGGCTCTCGCTCGCCGCGGGGAAAGCCTACATATATGTGTGTGCATAAGCTCTCTATATAGGTTTCGTGCCGAGAGACCTGTATACAGCGAGCGCATATAGTCTGCAGGAGCGTCCGACCTTGCGTGGTGAAAGGCACGCGAATGTCGTGTTTATACCCTTCAATGAGACACGCGACGGCTTTCATAAAGCTCGGCGACTTTGAAAGTGACGCGTGTTGTTGGAACGAGGAGAACGAATACCGCACGCAGCAGCCTGTATAGGCGACAGACATTATAGTTCCTTCGCGTGCTGCCTGTCGCGGCCGCGTAGTTAGAACCGCATCCGAGGAAGTTCGAACACAAGGCTGAACTTTGGTATCTCTGTCAATACTTCGCCCTTCGGGCGAGACGGCCTAAATTTTTTTTTATTTGGCAGAGTGAGGACGAGGATGACGTAAGGTCCCTAGATAAAAACAAGTATTTAGGGACCTTAGGATGATGGAGGTGGCCCGACGGCGACGGCGGTGTATAGCAGAAAGGGCGGGCAGGACACAGCAGACTCAGCTTCGCGTTTGCCAAGTGTTGCCACAGTAAAACAATAAAAGCCATCGTTTGCTGGCAAAAGTTACCACATTGTGCGGCAGGCAAACTTGTGGGGGAATTTAGTGCCGCACCCGGTTTTGTGCGTGTTGCTTTCCGATCGGTAACTATACTGCGTCCCTATAATGATCACGTGATGCTTTTGGGTGTCTATATATAGCGTATAGGGAAAGAAAGTGTATTAAATATTGACGAGTGTAGCGGAACGACAACTACACCTAAATGGGTCTAACATTTCATTTTCGTAGGTTTCTATCAGGCGTGTAAATAAAAGAGAAAGAAAGAAAGAAGAGAGAGGAAGAAAGAAAATGATTGTATGCTGTCAATGAGCGCTCAAGGACGCCTCGGCAAGTTATATAATACCGCGACAACTCAGTGCTCCCGACGTTTTAAATTATGACGCCGGAGAGTTGAAGCGAAACTGGACTTTTAGGAAACGCGAAAGTGAAAAGAATAGGGAATATCTGATTTCGGGACCAACGCAAATGAACTCGGGAGCTGCGCGTGCTTTGAACATTCCTAGGAGACTTCGTTGTAGTGTGTCAGTCTCAAGGAGCATGTCGCTTAATATGTGCGCCTGTGGTGACGCATACCGTCCTTTACTGACTGTCGCAAGAAGTTGGTGGAAGACGTAATTCGACCGAGAAACAACTCTTGCAATCAAAAGCTCAGCCACGGATAGGCGCTACCTGCAAGGATGCAAAAAGAAAGAACAGTCACGTGACTGAGGTTTAGAAAATTGTGGTTTTCCGCGACGTGGCGCCGGCTCGCAACAATGAGAACCTGGGACTTCGACGCAGCTCTCTGGCACACAATTTTTTTTTATTTTAACGTCGCCATGTTTTTAAACTGATTTTTTAGGTTTCCAGTACCGTTTCACATTCTAGATAAGAATTACTAAAAGACGTAAGCGAATATCCAGGAGACTTCATTCAAGTAAGATTCAAGAGTCACCAGAGGATGGCGACATGGATTTATGGGAAGCATAAGCGCAGAGCCAAAGCTTCTACGGGGGACTTGCCTCGTAAGTGTTCGGCTGTATATACTGTTTATCTTCAGAGACCAACACGTTGCATATCAGTCACTGTCCTTTACAGTAACTGCACTCGGCGTTTAACTTTGAGCACACATAGACGAAGACGAATAGGTACATATATGAATGGTGCGCGCTCACAAACGTTGTTCATAAATTCACGTTTTATACGCCCCTTAATGCGGCGCAATATATTTGCCACCCGTAACGTGTGCCTCCTGACAGTTACACGACAAAACGCAAGGTTAAATGTAATAGCCATTTATTCTCGCATACCTAATACTCTGAACACTATTTTGGTGAGCTATAAAAATTATTACACAACAAGCCGAGTGGCTGAGCTATTTTAATTGTTTTGATATCATAAATGTTTGCTTGGTCACAATATTATAGCCTTATAGTGTGACAGTATGATTACTGTAGAAATTATTTCTGCAAACAATTTTTTTTCTCTCTCTTAGCCTTCTTAAATTACATTCACCGTGGAAGGTGATGAATTTTCAAGATATTTATGCCAGAAACAAGAGCTGTGAACACGAAAATGTACACGGGAAAGGACGAATTGGAACTTGACAAGGCAGCTTGTCTGTCTCTCCAGTACAGGGCTGTCCACATCCGCTACAAGAGGTCGATTTCAATTCTTTTCTACCCGTGTTTTCTGATTGCCCAGAACGAAGAAAAAAAAAACCTAAGGAGGCCGCACAAGAGAAAAGAAAGAGCATACAGAAGGTGATTGATAAGATTAAGTATATTATAGGCACATATGCGACCTCACCAAACGCACGGTTTGCCGCGATTAGCGGTAAACCAACCGCGAAGCGTGGTGTTTCTTGGTCACAAACAACCAAAGGACGACGAATCGGATTCTGTGTATGTGCGAATGACGATAATGAAAGAAAAGAAAAATAGCCCCGGCAACCTCGCGAAAAGGCGATCGGCAGATCGGTCAGCCTTGAGTGCACTGTGACCACCACACGATCTTTCTCTCTCTCTCCCTCTCACACACACACACACACACACACACACACACACACACACACACCACACACACACACACACACACACACACACACACACACACACACACACACACACACACACACACACACACACACACACACACACACACACACGCACGCACGCACACACACACACGACACACGACACACGACTTTTCCTCAAGGGCGGCAAAACCAACCGCACGCGCGCGCTGCTCACGACGACGCGTTCTTCCGTAATTGGCGATCGAAGTTATCAGCAAGACTCGTTGAAGGAGACATATCGGTCCGTTTTTTTTCTGCCTCTCCTCTTGCTGTTTATTTTATGTTTTCGTTGCCTATTTCCTTCCCGTCCGTTAGACTGCCGTGCGGGTCACAGTTTTCCTATAGCATTAACCTGACTCCCTTCTTCGCACGCTCTCCCTTTAGGCTGCAGGCGCCTTTGGTGGCGGTGGTGGTGCGCGGTGCTAAATGGGCGTTGAGCAAGGTGAGGGGGGGGTGATTGGTGTGCGGGGTCATGGTGTGTGTGTGTGTGTGCGCGCGCGCGCTAGAAGCTGGTAGTGTAATAGCCCTAAGCGTGCTCACAACCTACACACCGCTCGCGTCACTACACTCACGAGGCGATGGCGGTCGGGGTGGGGTGGGGTGGGGTGGGGCACAGTGGGTGGGGGGGTGCATGCGTTTTGCTTTCTCCGTTGCTCTACTCCCGCAAATGACCACACCACCACCACCGCCGCCAGCAGCACTGTACACACACAGATATGCTAGCTATACTCTCCGGTACCTCCACCACCGCCTTTCGAGAAAATTGCGCCCCAGATTTTGAGCGCCTTTTATTACATGACGAAAGCGCTATCGTTGCCGGCGTGCGCGGTGCAAAAGCAAATAAAAGGATGACGTGGGCATTTGCCTTACTTTTTTTTTTTTCTCCCCGACTGGACATGGCGCGGTCTACAGCGATTAAAGGCTGCCGATTGCGAGGAACCAACCCACCCCTGTGTGTGTTTTGAGCTTATATTATAGTGAGTGCTGTATTATGCGTGTTTGATCGGCGAATACATACTTGCGCGCTGGTAGACCTTATACATGCAGGTATCTGGCGTGTTGTAACGCGCGCTTTTTTTTCACCAGTCGATAGAGGAGTGGCCGGAGTGAAGCGTGAAATTCGCGGATGAGAGATGTGCTTATGTGCAAGGCAGGCATTTTTTTTTTTTTTTACACTGTCGGTATAAGGAGCCCGCGTGTACCTGTGTGGGAGGCGAGGCGATTACTGCGAAGCTGGTTAAGGAGAGATACATGCCTGCCGAGCGAAGACGATAATGAAAGGTGTGTATCCTTTGGAAGGAGAACTCCAAGATGCCTTTCTAAACGTATACCGGTATCCTAGCAATAAAATAGATACCCATAGAGATTTTAACGAAACGTGTATTTCTCAACACATCGACATCATACGATAAGAAGAGGAGCTTGAATTTTAACTATACTGAGCTGAAGAAGAAGTTGTTCTTTACTTGGAAGCTTAACTGAAGCAGTCGCTCATGAGCAATAAAACATTATTGAAGTGCATTCGGTCAGTTTGTGCAAGTCTGCAATGAATAGCCGAAGTCACCAAACACACTGACCACGTTCTTGCCTGTTGCCAGGTTTTGTGTTCTATAAGTGATGTGGTAGTAGTAGTAGTAGTAATTCTATACTACTAGTAGTAGTAGTATTAATTGGCTGTTTATTAAACTACGTAATAAATATCAAGGAAGGAAAAGGCAGCTGCACTGTCACTGTCCTATAGCACGAGCAGTTGACAACATGCATAATGAACTCAACACCGCAGCGAAATCATTAGCAGCAAAGTTCTGTCGATATGTGTTACAATTTTTTTGCTGAAACAATGCTAGACGTTTTCTTCTTTCTAATCATGAGTTACTTGGGCTGCTTTTCATTGACATAATCTAAACTGCTACCTAAGTGACGTTTCCGTGCGTTGTTACTCATTTAGGATACAATCTATAGTATTAACAAAAACCAACTCGCTGTCGTAACATCGTGCCTCACTGTTTTATGACATCCTGCCGGATACACATGCTTTCAATTCCCAGGTGCGGATCATTGATTATGGAACACTGCTTGCAGGTGCTTGCGTTTCCCCGCAGTAAGCCGCAATCCTTCGAGCAAATGCTTGATTGCGATTGCCTAATTATGCATTCAGCCGAGCATTACTGGGCTCATTCATGCCTGACACCGGTGTTGCGAGATACTTCGGATACTTCCTGTAAATTCGCATTCGCGTCACGACTGACCTAGGCCTATTTTTCATTTCCGTGCTCCATCGGCCATGCATGACTTCGCATCATTACAATACCGAGCGTCGCATTGTTGCTGACGACCAGTATAAGGATATACTACGTTCCTTTCAGACCTTTCTCGGCCTACAGGCTTGGCGTCACAATTACACTGAAGAATACAGCCGTCGCTGCTTGCTACACACTAACACCGCACTGATGCGAATGTCGCGATGAACGCAACAGTCGTCGCTTCTATCTATGAGCACGGTGCATGCGACCACTTCCTGTGGCACGTAACGAAACAGGAGTATGTATGCAGCGAGCTTGTATATGGTACATGTATATACTGTACTATATACCGTACTATACTATTCTATACTATATATATATATACCTGTAAAAAAACTGTAAAGCAATTTGCACCCTTCCAAGTGAAGGGCGTAAATGTGTCTGTACCTCACGCCCTTACACCCTTTTTGGATGTAAGAGTGCGAGTTAAAGATTTACACCCTTCACTTTGAAGGGTGTAAATTATCTCACTGTGTGCTATACTGTACTGTATATGCTATTGCTATACTATACGAGTGCTGCATTGTGTTGCATTTTCATACCAGTCTGAGATAGCTACGTGCGCGATAGAAAATTTACCATGCAGACTTGAAAACAAGCCAGCCTTTTCATTGAATGCGTGTTTTTCGCGTGTTTAAAGGATTATGGTTCTTGCCGCCGTAATCCGCAACCTAGGAGGAGGCTAGCCGCATGATACCATGGGCATAGCTCAACTAGGTAATTATAGCTTACAGGCTGAACGTACCGAACCGTAACCACAAAACACCTGCGTATATGCTTGCGTATGCGGAGAGCGTGATTTGTTCCGGTCCAGCCTCGATGGTGTGTGCCTGCTCACGAGTTTATATACGTGCAAGGTCGGCAGCAATCAGTGTCACGGTTGCGGACGCCATAATTTGTATGATCAAATGCAAATTCACAAGGGTCAAGAGCAGCGCCTTTTTCATGCTTAGTGTAACACTTGGCTTGCTCGGCGTTATAGCTGCTGCCATGGTCACGAGAGGCTCTTGCATAATTACTGTAACTATGCTTGAGCGTGGCTTGTTTTGCTTAACACCACATGTTGTTGACATTCTGTTGAATATATGCTGAGTTATGGTTGCTGACATTCTGTTGAACGTATGCTGAGTTGTGGTTGTTGACGTTCTGATGAGTTTACGCTGAGCTTCCTTGCCTTCAATAAACTTTCTTTAGAAAAGCTATTAGATTTCTGATCATACAATTGTAAGGGGCTGCGGTCCTTGCGTAGTTTCGACGCCACTGCAGCCTTTGCGTTAGGTTGCGTTCGTTCGTGACGCCGTGGAACCTGTGATTCAACGTTATTTATTTATGCGTAGACCAGCGATGTACAAATTTTTATTCGACCAATATGTGCCAAATGAAACGTACATGACTTTGATAGAGGCACTTGTTTTCGATGAGGGAGACAAAATAACGGAATTACGTCCACTGGTTGACCACCCACTTCCCTCTACTTTTTCAGCCAAACTATATACATCACTAGTATGGCGTTCATATAGAGACCACAAGTGCTTCTAAAAGGACCGATCAAAAGTGGTCTTTTCGAAACGTTGGCTAGACTTCCGTTGTTCGACCACTGATTGACCATTTCGAGTCTCCGTCTTTCGGTTAACATCTGTCAAACAACGACGGTTCGTTTCTCTGTCTTAGTACTCAAGCCTGCAATTAACAGCCCGTAATTAAAGTACCGTGTTCATACACTTTGTACTTCCTTTGCCGGACGATACAAAAAGCGCGAAGGTAAAACACCACGTCTGAAAAAAAAAAATTCAGAGAAAGGAACTGTGGTATATATGACGTATGTCTTGGGTCACATATATTTATAGCTATATACCTCCTCTTAACAGCTCTCTCATACGAATTGCCAATATCTAAGCACTAAATATTTCGGAAATACTTATCAAGAGCGATGCATTCTTCTGAAAATCCAAATAAGATTTTTGTGTACTAGCTGCTGCGTTATCTTTCGTCATTACGATGGTTTCTGCAACTAAACTTATCATTTGACTACTCCATTATCATCCCACATTGATAGCGGCCCATCCTTACTGCCAACTTTATACTTCCGACAAAAGAAAGACGCACCATACACAATAGCCACAAGCGCAGAAAACCCTTCATATAGCAGGGGGGGAAGGGAAGGCATATCCTCCACAAACTCATTGCTATCGCCTTCACGCGTGCTCGCTCGCGCTCATAAGCCGGCGATGAAGAGGTAATCGTTCCAGCTGATTAATGGTCGCCCCGCTGGATTGCAGGGTCTCGTGTTGCTTTATGGGAAAGGTGCCCGGCCACGAACGCACGGACACATACAGCGGGGCTCTCTGTGCGAGCTGATATACCGCACGTCTTTCTCTGTTCTCTCCCTCTCTCTTCTTTTATGCGCGCGTGTATCTCACAACGCATGTCCGATAGAGACGCCACTGGATCGGGTGTGTATACGCCTGAGCGTTTTCAGGCAAGGCTGATGTAGGTTCGCATCGTGTGCGGCCAGCGGTCCTATAGCATGCATGGTGCTGCAAGAAAGGACTATGGAGCGGTGAAAGATTTGCCAATGAAAGGACTGCGCACTTTTGTATAGGGCGAGACCTTATCTGTCAAAACAGTGGCAATTTGCCTGCGAAGCTTGCTGGATCGTGCAACGGTGCTTGAGGACATCATCTTATTTTTTTCTTTCTTTCTTAATTTCTTTGCCGACTCTGATGAGGAATGAGATTTTGGAAAGAGGCAGGCTATAGTTTAAAGAAAAGAGAACTATATATCAAAACGACCACGCGTATCCATATAGGACAACGTACCTTGATGATAAGTTGTCACAGATTACTGCAATCGAATACAACCGGAGTTTGTATAATCAAAAGCGATCGCGAGCACAGCGCGCAGTGCAGGTCATTGCAAGCAACGTGAAGGATGTTTGGCCGAGAAATTAAGGAACGATAGAGAACAGCAGCTTCGATGTAACCTAATAATGATTGCATTTGTAGCGCGCTATATACTACGTGCCACAGTGATCCGACCACATGTGAAGAGGATGGCGAGATTCAGACGGCGACGAAGTAAAAGAGGGCCGAATCTTATAACTGACGTCGTGCGAAGTTGTAAGGCACATACACATATATCTTATAGACGTTGATTATTCAGCGGACACGTATCCGTCACCAACTGCTCAATCACGCACAGACACGTTAATTTTCCGCACTACAAGAGTCCTATAGAAACACGGGAATAAGGGAGAGAAAAAACGTCGCAGTGACAGTCTCGCAGAAATAAAAGACGCCGTGCACATTTTCCCAGGCGACCAGCACTTCTGCATTGTCAAACTAAGTTGCGAAGGCACAAGAATTTTCGCGATTCTTACCCACAATTTCCGTATATACTAAGAAAAACAGTTTTTTTTTGTTCCGTATGCATCATGCAACGGGCGCGTGTCGTACGAGACTGCCGGCTATATATATACTATATATACGAGGGCGTTCTTCCTGGACAAATAAATCTTTTCCCGCGGGGAGTGCATGCATACAACCGACGATGCTGGCTGGAGATATACCTCTTAATTGTCGGCGCGACGCGATCGTAATCGCCACGCTGTAGTCTCGTGCCAGCCGAGTGCCGGAAGCAGCAGGCAGGCAGGCAGGCCTCGCGTCGTTTCTGCTTGGCATTAAGCATTCTCTCACCGCGAGCGCTCATCGTTGTCGCTAATGGCGAGCGCTTCGCGTTGGCAGGCTATGCGGACGCTTAGAAGAGTCGAGGTTGGACGTCCCTTCAAGAGATGAGAGCGTTTTGTTGGCGGCCCGCGTCATACGCCCGAAGGTTCCGCGACGCGCAAATAGCGAGTTGTCATCGACGAAAAAGACGTTGGTGAGGAGCAGCCCGGGAAGGGACGTGAGGCCAAACTCAAGTTGCACTGGACTGTTATATCGTATAACAGGTTTAAAACACTCGAAAAAGACGGTTATACGAAAAGGGAGGATAGAACACGCGAGCGCTATAACTTTCAACATCTATAAGGTGTACTTGAAGCCGATGCTCACACACACACACATATACATAGAAGACGCACGTATATGACATAACAAATGCCATGCGAAGAGATACTGATTTGCATTTGTAATGGATTATGTGAGTCGTCAATGTATATATTGTCAGGCTGCGGTTCGGTATGGCGAAATCTGAATTACGGATGAAGTGCGCCGGCTATATTTTTAGACAATGCCCATAGTATACATTCCAGCATAAACACTGGCTCTCGCGTTATACGTAGCTGAATGTACACCAATATTCGCGTCACGCACGCAAACTGATTAGGAAAAGTTTCTTTGCGCTATATGGGCGACAACATTCGAGAAACTTTCGATACACGAAGGCATATCGTCTATCAATATATATGTCCCTCGGTTTCGAATAAACCATTTGTCGAAAGTTAGCGCTCGCGTCGTGTCCTCCCATTTCGTCTCTGCCTTCTCAAGTTCATTAAACGTCTATATCCCAGCAACAAGGTCCTAACGTCAACCCTTGCACTGGAAGTTCGTTCGTCACCACATATACACATATACGCGGGGTGGTAATGGATAATATTTGCACGGCATAACTATGCTTCGCGAGCATTAATGCTTAAGCATAGAAAGCATGACCGGTATAGAAAACGTATAAGGAGGATTCCTATCTCCCGACTCCACTCCTTTTTTATCATGCACCGTTCACGACCGTGCGATCCCGGTGATAACGTACAGCGTATACCATCGCTCCAGACACTGACGTAGTTCATTCCACGTAGTTCAAATGTCGTGGTTCATTGTACGTCAAATTGAGCACGGCTGCTTCTTTTAGCGTGCACTTCTGGAACTGTCATTGTATAGTCGCTGTCGGCGCTCTCCGGCCGCACTCCGCGATTGTACGTTGGAGGCGACGGACACTTTAGCGAGATTGGGACGAGATACGAGGCCCGTGGCATGCCGAACGCGACAGTATATATATAGTTGACGATCCTTTGTTCTCAGACAGGCGAAGTGGTAATGCATAACCGCCGCGTGGTGTATTTAGAGTTTAATGGCATGCACATCGAAAAGCTCCGACCAGTATGTATATGCCACCAAGAACCAATTGAAGTACTCTGGATCTAATCACTGCAGTCCGCATTCGCAAAGCTTGTCGTTCGTATAAGTGTCGTATGGCCACTGACAGGCCTCCGTCGTGAGTAATATGTAGATCACGATTGGCTGGCATATGTTCTTGCAAACAGTACTACATAGCATAAGAGCTTTTCTTCATGACGACAGGCCCAGATGTCTTTTATTCCTCTGTAGTTATTGTGTGTTCAAACTGTGTCTAGGTGTCTAACCTGCTCACTTTTAAAGAGCTGAAACCTTAGTCATGTTGGACTAATAGATTTCTCGTTAAGTAATATGACCGGATGTAATGGAATGGAACGTCGACAGACATCAATAATTGGAGTGTTAATTTTCGTATTTTGCTCTTTATGCGTTCGAAAAGGTGAAAAAACATTACAGGAATTAGTGCAATATGCAGATCAAAGTATTCCCTTTGTAAGAGGCAACCGCGTTTTAGCGGTAAATGGAAGCTATCTTGTATGCAGGAAATGCTGTTTAAAGTAGATGGCAAGTTTCGCATGGGCATTTATCCAATGTCGATCTGAGCACAGCTGCTGCAGCTATTAGCGTGCTCTGCCGATACCGTCATTGTTAGTTGCCTCAGTCAACGGCATGCACTGCTCGTTTGTGTTTAGCAGACGACATCATGCATGTATACGTTTGGGTGAGGTTGGTTTATGGAGGATCCGCACGCATATCCTGTTGGGCACGTATATATATATATATATATATATATATATATATATATATATATATTCTATGCGCCAAAGGTTCTACTGCACACACATGACTCGTTGACAGTCCTCAACGGAAGACGTCTTGGCGCTGAGATGCAACTTGTCGTACGACTGAATGCTTTGGTCCTCGACGTCTCTTTTTGTGCGTATGCACGAGGGCACTGAGATGCAGTTTTGTAAGCCATTTCGTGGGAAATATACGAGTTGTAAGAAAATGTGTTTACTTCGAGTGCCTCCCCTTGTTTCCGTAAGGCGATACGTTTTAGCAGCCACGTGACCAATTGCAGCCTTTTTCTTATTTTTGCGTGATATGGTTTTGTTATTGCGCGCCAAATTTTAATCCCGATTAACTCTGCAATTACTTTAGCCGGTAACGTCTTTATTTGGCGCCGTATTAGGCCTCGTAATGCTCAAGAATTTCGAACGAGTGCGTTAAGGATTGGCTGACGACGTGCCGGTAATGGAAGATATTGCAAGGTGCTGGAGACTGGTGCGACCTCTGGTATAACGGAATAGATTGAGTCGGGTTCAGGAGAATTTGCGAGCGACTTCGCATGCATGGGTTGCGTTTGAACTTGGTCGAAAATGAATTCCTTGGTCTTCCGATGCCCCCAGACCGAAAATACAACAGTAAAGTCCATAATCCCGATCAAAATATGCATATATGGAATCGCCACAAAATAATTCTGAGATTTTCCTCGTCTAGTCGCCCAAAATGAATACCATCTACATGTTATGGAAGCAGGAATAGGTGTCGCACATTGTTTCTTGAAAGCACATGGGCTCGGATGATTCGGCAATGCAACTTGTCAGTGCAAAAAAACTAAAATGACCACGTGTCCGTAAATTGTAATGTATGTTCTTATCCAGCGAGCAGTGATGCTCAAGAACCACGTGTATGTGTCTCGTGACGGTGAAGCTTAATTATGAATATAAAGTGGTGACTATCGATGGTAAAGTATCGTGACGAGCCACAGCCGCGAGTTCGTCCGCTATCGATGGCGATAGAAAAGTAAAAAAAAAAAGAGCAATCACGTGACCATGTGTAGGCGAAGTAGGTGCACATATACTGTTATACCGCTAGCACGTGGGGCTTATCTCTAAATAACAGCTCCAGGTACAGCCCATTAAAAAACTCAGTTATATTTCCTTCGATGTTCAGAATTAAGCAAGACTTTCTTCACAGATACTTGCACACTGAAGAAACTGTGTCTCTTTCTACTTTTATAGAGCGGAATATGAATGCGAATTCCTAGGTAAGTTGTCCAGCGCGAAATTCTTGGTATAGATAGATGGCAACTTGCTTACATAGATAATAGGCTGTAATTAAGTATGCTCTTCACATCGTAGCAGCACGGCACAGCAGATTTAATTTGTTACACAACCTCTATATAGCGCCTCATCATGTGTGGAAAACATGGGTCTCTGAGAGAAGCTAGCGCGTGAGACGATTCCTTAAGAATAATAATTCCCGTGGATTGAACGGTAAAAAACCGAAGGAGTCACGGGAGTGGGTGGGAGCCTGCATCAAACAAGATGTAACAAGCTATAGGCCATTTCCGCAATTTATAACCAGGGACACTAAGCTAAAGTGACCAAAAATTGTAGCTCCTTCAAGACTAACAAGCAAAGTGTAATGACAAATTATTCGACTATACACTATACGCAGCAAATGAGCGTATATCAAAAGCTGGTTAATAGTCTGATTGGATTTGACGTCTTAAAGGCAAAACAGTCTTGCTATGTGTCACCGTATAGTGGTTGATCTACCTAATTTACCCTGCATAACCGTCCTTAACGTTCACCTGAAGTTCTAAGTCAAACAAGCGTTATTGCATTCCGCTCGCTAAACAGAATCTGGAATGAACCTCTGCGGGGAGTACTGGCTATAATCATGGCGAAAACGTCCAACCACACGGGGACGTTTTTTCCGGGCGTCTTTCAATCCATGCAGCTTTGCGTCTATACCGGTGTCATCTGTGTCGGTTGAGGTATTCCCCAGAGCGACGCGCATTAACTAATTTCGGAAAAAAGTTTAGCGCCGCGGAATACAAGACAAGACATGCCCCATGACGCGTGACAATGTGTTACAAGTTCTGGTCCCCGCTTCTTTCATGCGATTGAATGTAATTTCGCAAGATCAACATCGCTGTCCCAAGACTCGGCTTAACCTGAGAGTGTTTGTTAACTTGCTTCTCCTCTCCCCTTATTTTCGAAACGAAAAGAACAAAGAATCAATCTTCGAACTACGAATGACCTAAACTTATGCCGCCGGTCGACGCCGACCATGACGCCTCAGAACCGCTTCATGTGGTTAGGGCTCACGCTTTCCTCTGATTTACATATATAAATATATTGCGAAAAAAAAAAAGAAAAGCACAGAAGAGTCAATCTTCGTACTATACGAATAACCTAAATCTACGACGCCGGGCGACGATTCAAGAACGCTCCATGTGGTTAGAGCTCGAAACGCCATCGGGCGGAGGAGGCTCACCTGAGACTTGAGGGCGCAGCTGAGGTTATCCTCATAGTAGCCGTGGTGCGGCGCCAGCCATGCCGGCAGGCAGGAGCGACCAGCGGCGAGCGACGACGAGCGTGCGCCCCCGCCGCCCACCACGGAGCACGCCGTGCTCGCACCGTTCGCGCACCTTTGACGCGCACACCCTTGACGTCGCCGGTGTTGTCGCTACGACACTCCCGTAGTTGCAAGCACACGCACGCCGACTACGCAAGACGCGCAGAGGCAAACAACGACGTCGAGCTGTGCGTGTTTGTAGCGAGTGACTCGGCCGGGGGTGGTCTCAGCGACTCGTCTGGATGACGGCGAGTCGAGGTCGTTCACGGGGACGAAAGATTCGAAACAAAAAAAAGATACGTCGACTTCTGTTCTCGTCAGCGAGGAAACAAACAAACTCTTCTGAAGAAGAACGCGCACAACTTTGTCGAAACTGCAAGTCGGAGATCGACGCTCGACTCGGCGCAACCAACGCGAGTTGGGGGTAAAATAAAAGCACTTCTCGCCAAAAAGGCCAGCCAGCCAAGCGGGCAACACCGGAAAAAACAAACGCACGACGAACGACGGCGTCTCCGCGCACTGCCACAACCCGCGATACCGAGCTCTCCGAACCGCACTGGATGGGTCACGCGCACGCCACGCGAGGCCGGCCTTCTTTCCACCTACGTCACGAAAGGGGCGGAACCGGAGCTTCGAGGGACGCCTACTCGGAAAGCGCGAGGGGAGGAGCCTCAGCCTCTGGCGCGCTTCGGCGCTGTCGACCAATCGGAGCCGCGTCTCTGGTTCTGCGCTCCGATTGGACGGAAGCGGCGTTGAGAGAGAGGGTGCGCCGATCAAGGGGGGAAAGCACGATTTTTTTTTCTCTTTGATTGACGGATGGGGATGCTGAGAGAAGGACTGCAAAGAGGGGCCCCCCCGTTGTTGTTTGGAGTGTGCAGATGGGGCTGGCTTTTGAACGGCGGTTCTCTTTAGTATTGCGTTCCATGTTTTCATTTTTTCCCCCTCTTTACGGAGGAAAGGAGCTCGGAAAGGGGGGAAGGTCCAAATGAATTGGCGCCCAGAGTTGCTGGCTGTCAGACAAATCGACTGTGCTCTTAGCCGTCCACATTTTTTTCAGCCTTTTTTTTTTTTTTTTCTATCGCGAGAGTCTCCAGGACTGCGCTCGGGATATTTGTTCTTTAATGATTGTCTTCAGTCTCGCCTTCTCCCCACGTAGTACAGGTCTTGCACAATCAATTTCTAACCCTATGCGCGAAAACAAAAAGGAAATAGAAGAATAGAGTATGAATGCGTGAAGCAAGTTAGCTCCGGCTAGTCACACGCCTTATATGCTGGCTGTTGTCCAAAGTGCACATGCATTTACTTTCGCCACCTCATTTGCATAAACACGTAGGCTTCTTGCTGTACTGCATTCGGAATATAGCATGATGCATTCATATCAAATGCATGGATATCTTATCACGAGAAAATAAAACTTGAACGTAATGATACAAACACTTATATTTATAACATTTCCACAAAAAGACAAAGGAGATGCCACTATTCGAAAAAGTCTGCAATATATATATATATATATATATATATATATATATATATATATATATATATATATTCTTTCACAGACCAAAATTTTAGGCCTATTTGATGCTGCCCAGAAGATGCGCGCAAAGCTTCTTGCTACAGCAATTAAAAAAGAAATGTAGGAGCGAGATTTTGGTCCTGTATATTACAAGGTTTAAAAAAAATTTCCATTGAGATCATAACATCAGGAACTCTGATCTTGTGAGTCACATCGCCACGGCGAAAATATAAAACATAAAAACGGGAAACCATCCATGACCTTGCTGCTCACCCGCAAGGGTGCTTCTCCGCACATGAAGCCAGCATTGCAAGTAAGCACACCGCTCAGGGGCATTTTTGTTGAATATACTGTTTTTGCAGGTTTTAAATTGTGTTGCGCGATTGTCACTACTACGGTTTTGTCCAATGAATATTCAGATAAGGTAAAAACAAAAATGGTTGCTTGCATTCTTTGGATATTTGGTAGACGTGCAAAGCCCCACTGCTCTGAACTATTCCATTTCACGACCACCACTTTCTATCCCCATCTTCTCCAACCTGTCAATGGTTAGCCGTGTTTTTTTTTTTTTTTTTTTTTGCTGACTGATATTCCTTTTACTGTTCTGTCGATTATTATTCGATAGCCTTTTTTGTTCGTGAATTCATCGGTAAAAATACAAGGATACCCTCGAAATATTTCACAAGGTCTATCCCGTAGCTTTTTTTTTTTTTTTTTTTTTTTATTCATTGACATTAGCCTGATGTACCTTTATACGCCATTCCGTTGTGCTTTAAGCCGCACTTCCCGACCATTTTTCGTCGCTTGTTTGGCAACTGGAAGCCTTCTGTGTTCCACTGGCGAAGTTGAAAGCACGTTGACCCATTTTCTACTTACGAGTGATTGTAGCAGATCCGCGCATTCGACTCAAGCAAGGCGCAATACGAGCATCGTGATCGCTATAGGATCAGCCAATCTGCGTGACGGACAAGAAAGCTGACAGAATCGCGGTAAAATAATGCTCGGAGTATAGAACCACGGAAACGGTTTCTCTTTCCTCCCCCCCCCCCCCCCCCCTTTTTTTTTTTGGTGGCTGAGAAGTGTACGTCATCATCAATAATAGCAAAAAATAACACGTAAAACACAAACTATACGAGAAAACGAATAAAGATTAAGTACTTAGTGTAACTAAAGTACGCGTCTACTGATGGTGCTAGTCCAATATGCTTCAGATTGCATTGACAATGCTGGATATTCATTAGCAGAATAAAAAAAAAAAACTGGGCTAGTTCGTATTGAGTGAGCATGACGGGCTGTAGCGAGACCACCACCACCACCACCAGAAAGTCCCCAGCCCAGGCTAATAGCTAGGTGTGCGTTTCTTTACCTTGATCTTGTGTCGTGCATTTCGTGCTACAGCGCATCGCGCTCTTCAGTGATTCTTATCATCGCCGTAATTCATGCTGCGACGTAGCATTTATGCAGTTCGTAATCGCAATCTTTTGCTATGCGTAACGGGACCATTCCCGCCTCCTTTGGTACGTGACTATCATCACCATCTCTTTTTCGTGGCTTTATAGTCGAACGTCCAACATAGCCATCTTGTTCCTTCTTGAAATGCGCCGCAGTTTTGTTCCCCCCCCCCTTTTTTTTTTTCAATCAGCAGCGACTCGTCCGAATACGTGCATAACGGGCGTTTCTGACAGTCGATTGAGATCGTAACGCTTAAACCCCACCGTCTTCAGGCCAAAAAGGTCCTGGGTTCGGTTCCCAGTGCTTGACAGAAAGAATGTCTTCGTATTATCTCTTTAACTTGCTGCTGATGCGAACGACACTCGACAAAACTTTGCGAACTCAGTAGAATTGACGTAGCCCTGCGAGACCGACACAACTTCGCTAAATTGGCGAGGCTTCGCGAGATGGACGATATACTTCAAGAATAGCGTGTCAGCAGATATTGTGTGCAGGAGTTGAAGGCGTTGCACCCGACACGCACACGCACGCCGTTGAAAGAATGAAAACCGCAACAACACCAACAACAACCAAACAACTAGCTGCTTGAACAGGAGGTGCGGAATGACCTCTTTCGAGGCTTATAGCTGTGGGCCTTTATATGCGGCCTTTACGAGTTCATCCGCTCCGATAGGGAAAATGCGACAGCGGAAGCGCGCTCTCTTCGGCCTCTATAAGTGAGGCTGGCGCGGAAATATCGCCCCAACCCCGCCAATTAAGATATGAGAGATTTCTGACGAGATAACAGGAAGCGCGGAGCTCGCCGTCATTCTTGCGAAGTGGAACCCCGGCGGAACGGCCGCGACGGCCGGCCGAAAACCGAAGGGCGGCCGCGATCGAAGAGGCCGCGCGGTGTCGCCATCTCTCGGCGGACTGACAAAACCGACGCGGCCGGTTTGCCGCCGGTGGTCGCCCTTTCGCCGGCCGAGTGCGCGCGGCAGTGCTGCTCACTGAGAATCCTCTCGCGCGCAAATTTCACCGCATTTCAGCGATGGAAGTGCTGCTCCAAACGGCTCCAAAAGAGAAATGATGCTACGTACTGCTCCTAACTGTCATTTATGTTAGTAACTGCTCCGAGCCTGCTCCGAAACGGCGCTGTGAAAAATGAAAGACGAGAAATTTCAATCGTGTGACCAACCGCGGGAGTCCTAATGAAACCGAAAACAAGCTGTGTACTATCATCATGTTTGAAAACGCAGTGAAGCCAGTCGTAGCCTCGGCTGCCGCCAAGCCCACCGAGGCATTTTTCATGGCGAAATGTGAGTGGGATTACTTCGATCTCACGCCGATTACCAGCTGCTGCTGTGGCAACTGTGATATGTGACCACATTTACATTGTGATGCTCAGCTTTATCGGCTTTGATTTCGCTTCTGCCACAAGAACTGGCATTTGAAATATATAGCTCATTTAGCTGAATTTTTAAACTTGACATGCAGGCTATTTTGGTGAAATGAGAAAGTGACTGAGATTACTTCGATCTCATACCAATTATCAACTGCTGCTTTGGCAACGGTTATATGTGATTGTGGTTACCTTTATAATGTGGTGCTCAGCTTCACCGGTTTGCTCTCATTTGTACCATACGTACTGGTATTTTAAATACCAGTACTTCTGGGTCTCACCAGACGAGACCCAGAAGAAGGGCTCCGGCTTCGTCGATCGCCAATGATGACCCACCGTCCGACGCCGACTGAACTGAAATTTCATGGAAGGATTAGTAACGAACAATGGGGAGCTTTTCCAGCCTCGCTATAAAGCTCGCAGCCGGCTTCCCCGTTAACGATCGGCTAATACGAGCCCTGGCTTTGGCTATACATACTCTACGGAGTTGGTAAGGCTTGGCATGTAGCTTATAGCACTTGATTGGGCGGCGTGTTTTGAACTGTTTGATTACCGATCTGAAGCGGTTTCGCCGCGTCGAAATGTATGTGGCGTTTTTGCGAATCGCAGAGCGAGAACCCCTCCAGCGAAGTGTCTTGGCAGTCTTCTGTAGTAATTAATGATCAACTAATTGATAAAAAAACACTACGCAAAAACTTTCTTTTCTTTCTTTTTTTCTTCATCTTTCTGTTTAGTTTTTGAGGGATCTAGCTTAATACGATGAGGTCTCATGACTGCTCACTGCGTGACGAGAAAGGGCGAAATGGTACAGTACATTACCAACGTACAATACAATCGACTGATAAAAGTGGAAGGCCGGTCGGTAATGAAGCTAATATAGCTGAAATGCTACTACGTTATCGATAAAATAAAATCAAAAAGACTAATAGGACGCCTTATGCTGCGAAAGGGATGCATATCTGCAATCGGCAGCCCAAAGTTAGTGATCCCGTTGAAAGTATACTTGACGTTGCACTCATTCTTTTCATGCTTCTTTGTGTATAGTCTATGGTTATTTGCGCGGTCAACAAATGCTAACAGAAGGTGTACTTTTTACTGCGCCTTGCTACAAACAATGGCTTAAGCCATGACTTATACCCTCATCAGCTCCTAATCGCTGAGCGACAAGGTGGGTCGCATACTGGTGCCTGTCAAAAAAGTTCTGCTGCATATACCCTTACAAACAAGGGTATAACAGTACAGCAATCTTAAATCTCAGTGGCGTAACAATAAACATTCAAGGTCTGCATGTTGACAGCGATTGTCGTATACAATACGATGAGAACGCTATACTTTCACGGTGCGAAGCTGCGCGCCCTGTCCACCAGACCTACCTAATGACGCTTCAAAAAGCGAGATAAACGTCGTCTGGAGTGAGGCGAGAACAACCACCTGCCGTCGGCGGCGCGATCAGTCGTTGCGATATCACGCAAGACAAACGCCATGGGTATTACGCCACGCCGATACGGGATATCAGATGACTCCGCCTCAAACACTCCGCGCCTACACCACGTACCGCGATTCATGGGGGATGCATTTCGTCAGCGCGTAGCCGCTGATAGCGGAATCACCGTGAAGCCGGCGCCCGCGCTTCAGCGTCTGGAAGTATCCAGGGAGCGGTTGCAGTTCTTATCAGAAAAGACGTATTATGCGGAGCTCCGAACACGCGAGCAGGTCGCAGATATGTTGCCGTCAAAACAGAAACATCGCGTGGGGGTCGGCAGTATCTCGAGACTTCCGCGTGCATGGCTGACTTTATAAAATGTAGCGAAAAAAGAGTCGACTTATAGCTGGCGTCTGTACGAACTCCGTTCTATATATGTCGCGGCTTATACTACATACAACATAGCCACAAAAAACGTCCAAAAATGAAAGACGCCACAGTGTGGTGTGGCTCTATAGGTCGCGCTGACGCAGCTCCGCACTTGACCAAAGAGCTAGCTATAGGCGAAGGCGCGTGCCAGCTGCACGTTTAGGGCGCGCGCTTCTCTATATAAATGGCGTGACTGCCACAAGTTTCAACGGTCCTCGCGGAGGCCGTCTCAGTATATTTCACGCGTGTATAACTCCGCAAGCACTGCCGCGTTTACTCGTCGCGTGCAGCGGAGGCGTGGATCCCGCACGCCGGCGGAGACTCCTTTATGGGGAACCTGCAATATCTTTTGTTCCTTTTCTTTTCCTTTCTTTATTTTTTGCTTTTTTTTTCGTCGTGCGTTCGTATGCTTCCCGCGTGACTCGCCACTGACCAGGAAGAGGGTCGTCGCTCAGGCAAATAACGAGCAATTATACCGCGCCCGTATGAAGGAAAACCCGGGCCGTGTTTTGTGTGTGTGCTCGGGCGTACGACCTCTATAGAACGCAGCGTCAGTTGACGTCGCGGTTTTCCCGAACGTCTCTGCGCGGCACAAGTCGCGTATACGGAGCTCGCGGCTATAACGCACTGCCTGGCCTCACGCCAAGACGCTGTAAAAATGCGGCCGAGCCAAGCGAATTATGTGTGCACGGCGACGTCACGTGGGAAACTACATAGATACATGTGTACTGTCAGTCGCTGTATTATATGCGAGAAAGATTCTCGTATTGAATGAACGTTGCTTCTTTGTTAATGAATGTTGGCGGTTGTGTAGCGTCCCAATGCTGCGAACTTCCGCGTGGCGGGGCAGGGGAAGGCTATATGGGATTTCCTTCCAAAGGGAGACGACACGAGAGACCAATGCCGGTTTACACTCCGCCAGGATCACGTGGAGAAAATAAGATTTCTGTCGCCCAGACCGAGTGGCCGCTTTGGATGCATGCGACTGGGTATTGAAGCCCACTTCACGGAGTATATGTGCGCGGGGAAAAACGAAAACAAAACGACGAACAAAAAAGTCGAATTTGCGGTGTAGACGAATGGCTCATATGATGATGATGAAGATGATGATTTATTGGCATCCCTTTTGAAACGGAACGGCGATAAATAGTCGCCTAGCCTGCTTGAGTTAATCAGGTATGCTATACATGCAGTGCATTCTATAGCATTTTTTTGCGTACATCTCCTTAATATTTTTTTTTAAATACCTAACTAACTAAATACCTCGTACCGCCACCTGTATATGCCTGTAACGGATCCGGTCGTATCAGTCTCTTGCCTGCTTTTTTCCCACCAATACTCTAAACGTATCTTGTTTATCTCGACTGCTAACTGCCGGTTGATGCTTCCATCCACCTTAAGTGCAAGCGCTTCTGGAGAAAGAGGAGAGAGAGAGAGAAAAAATACAAAAACGGAAAGGCAGGCATTTTGACCAGACGCACGTCCGGTTTGCTAGCCTGCACTGGGGGAAGGAGGTATAGGGATGAAAAGAGAGAGAGAGAAGAGATGGAGAGAGCACAGTTGCGCGCACACTTGAAGGCTCGCACCAAGTCTACACACACGGTCGCCAAGACCTGTCGACTTCAGGTACTGTAACAACGCTTACGTCATTTTCTGTGCCATCGATGCGTACGGCCATAGTCCAAGGATCTTCATTTCGAAAAATGGCCTACAGTCCAGCCGGTTCAATGCTATCCGGAGAGCTTCACGCTCGACTGGAAAGCGTACGGTATACCTATAGGTCTCACTGGGTGAATACCTTCGCATACCATACATTTTCGGTGTCAGCGGCCCCTCGCAGTGAATCAGGCAACGGGCTGCAGCGCGCTATCGTCTCTAAAGATGAGTCGCAGTAATGCGAAGGGAATATGACTTTGCATAGGAGCCCAGTTCTCCTGGCGTCTCACGTGGCGCCCCAGGCCCACTTCGTGAAATGCTATATAAAAACGCTCGAAGTGATCAGAACCTGTCTGCGATCTGGCATTTGCGCGATCAGATATTTGCTGTTTTTTCCATCTTTGTTACCGTTAAAGTGTGGTAAAAGGAACAGGGCACAAATGATCCCTTCCCTCACCCTGATTAGGACGATAGATAGATAGATAGATAGATAGATAGATAGATAGATAGATAGATAGATAGATAGATAGATAGATAGATAGATAGATAGATAGATAGATAGATAATGATGAAATAAAGAGGACCCTCTCGCTTCGCCAGTAAAGCTTATACGCGCCCGCTTAGTCTGAAATTGCTCCGTAACCTAACCGTTTCTGCGCCGGTTACTTACAGCGAACCCAACGCTGTCTCGGGAATCGAACGGTTCAGCACCAACAGTGCACAGGCGCACGTATAACACACACACCACACACACACACACACACACACAACACACACACACACACACACCCACACGCGCACACACACACACACACCACACACACACACACACACACACACAGCACACACACACAACACACACACACACACACCACACACACACACCACACACACACACACACACACACCACACACACACACACACACACACACAGTGCATTGACACTACACCACCCGCAGTCATTTTCCTATACATCCACGCCAAATTATCGCCCCTGCCGGCAACGCATGGTGCCACGACTCACTCCCCACTGCACCCCCCTTCCCCACCCCGATTAGGCGTTGCACGTGCTAGGGAAAAAGAAAAGCGCTCTACCCTGCAGGGACGTACGACCTTCTTCTCCGTACCCGCGCAACACATCTCGTGCACGTGCTCTGGCTGGATGGAGAGAGGGAAAGGCTTAGCTTGGGCGCCGTGGCATAATTTGCCACCCAAGGCCTCGTTCGGCCAGCAAACAAGCCTGCTGGTTTGCCGTGTCTCGTCTACTTCTCTCTGTGTACACCACTGTATTATACGTGGCAGCTCCACCGAAAAGTGCGAATTTCTAGCCGGCACTGGGAAAGTGTCGAAGGTTATACATGTATGCACTCGGCTTTCACTCGCTGACGCGTTGTCTTGCAATGCCGAGGCGAACGGGTTGGTCTCCGCACTTAGCCGTGGGGTGCGCCTTCGACTCGGGTCTATCTAGAATATGGCGCGCCTTCCGTTGCTTTACTGATATCTTTTTGTTTTGTTTTTTTTGCTTTCGGCACAACTGGCGCGTTACCACTCTATTTCAATTTCATTTCCTGTTATTTAATTAATTCAAATATTCCTAACCATCAAATACGGGTCTTGAGGATCGAGATGTGCCATGCCGGCAAGGCTTATTTTGCAAGGATGCAAAAGCAGCGACAATGATACGCAAGCTAGCTGCACGGTCAGTCATGATGCCAAGAAAATAAGACATAGAGCTGTGATTAAGAAGAGCGAGGAGTTGGAAGGAGATAGAATGGCAAAACATTCTAGAAAGTCCTGCGACGAAAGTTGCCAAAATTTCAAATACACCAAAGAACAATCAGCCAATCAATCAATTGCTGAGAAACGAGGAGTCACCGAGCTAATTGTGGAGTTCTAGTGGATAATTGATGCATAATGCTTCGCGGTTTTGGCTACGGGGACACCGGATTTATACGTCGAACATCTATAGGTGTTTCTTGAACCCGCATTCATTATACGTATCTAAGCTCAAAATGTCCACTCGCATTGGATGCGGCCGCCGAGGCCGGGGGTCTGACCGTACGACCACGTGCTCTCAGCAGGATGAAATGCCGAAGCCGTTTGACTGCATACATACAGCGGACAGCCGAGGGCTTTGAAATTTTGCCTAATAGCAGACATAAGTCAAGCGAAGCAATTGGCTGTTTCCTGATGAAAGATAGAGAATCGTGAGCACTAAACCGGAACAAATTGTGTTGGTTATGCTCTACGGGCGGAAGTGACCGCGGAATCGAATGCCGCGCGGGGATAGTCGATGGTTTAGTGAGGAAAGCGCGATGAATGTCGCAAATGAGAACCGTTAGAACAGGTATATATATATAAAGGTGCGAAAGGTGTGCATTCCTATAGCGCGCTCGGCTAGCGGAAGTAGTTCATTTGGCGTGCCGGAGCTCACGTTCTTTAACGCACTCGCATCTGTAATTTTCATTAATTCGCTCGCCTTTCGCAGCCTTGGTGTATACTGTCGCACGTGCCAAAAACAGATTTCCGCCTTTGTCGCCTCTGAAGCAGTTGTTTATGGCCTTAGCCTTTTTATATAGCACACTGTAAGTTGAATATGCGTAGAAGAACTTACAATTTAACCCTGGTCCAGGTTGGTGTTTACTGCTGGACATGTTTACCGCTAAGAAAGGACACGGGTATTATAGTGTCGACCGCCCTTTCGTTGTTCGTGTTTTGTTTTCGCAATTCTCAGCTTTCTTTAGCGGTAAACATGCCATGCAAAGCAAGATTATTTCTATAATACATGATTTGCTGTTGTCGACGCTGACACACAACTCAACAAAAAAAAAAAAAAGAAAGAAAGAAAGAAAGGAAAGTGAAAGAAACGGGCACTTTTTCGGGCATGTTTCCCTTTTTACAGGGTTTCAGCTGCATCTATAGCGGATTCCGGAATTGTTTTATTGATATATGCAATTGAGCGATTCCCACATATCGATTACTTTAGCGCATGTCGAATATATCCTAGCAGATTCTCATAACATTTAGCGAATGCTTTGTATTTCGAATATTCCTTTATGGGCAACTCTTGAG